>NC_045741.1:27507608-27522840 GCF_008692095.1 Etheostoma spectabile
GGGGGGGGGGCGTCCGGGTCTCCACCATAAAATATTGAGAGTCAAACACTTTATTCTGGTGAATTGTTATGCTATTTATGGTGCAAACGTCTTTATGTAAGAGAACTTAATTATTGTTCAAAACATCACATCTTCTAAGATGTTTTTCTTTTTAGGAATCATGTACCTCTCGACAACAAATCTGTTAGAGAACGAGACCTTGTTAAAGCCAGAAGCTTCAAAGCTGAAATCCATCATTATTTCTCACTTTGTGTTGTGTTCTTTAACCCTCCGAAAAGTAAAACACAAGTAGTCACAGTTCTAGTTTTCCTTCAATTTTGAGACGCCTGAATGTTTATTTTCTACCTTTTGGGGGGAGTGGGTTGTCTTTCTTTTTTGTTTTTGAGTGGGGACAAATCTACCTCATCTACATATTGGGGGGGGGGCATATCCCCCTATGCCTAATCTATGCCTATGCCAAATATCAAACGCTATGATAAGCCAATTAATAGCTCAACCTTATGCTCAAAGCATGTCCATGTCCTGGTGGTGCTAGAGGGAAAGTCAGGGGTCACCAAAGTCATTAGGGTACAACATCTAAGAAACAACAGTTTGTGCCAACCCATCTGGTAGAAGTAGAGTTATTAAAAGCAAAAATACATGCTGGTAAAATATTTACCTGCTGATGGAGCTGCAGGAAAATTCAGAGGATTACAAAAATCAGTAGGATTTATCCTCTGGGGACCATGAATAGCTGCACAGTCCTTGATCTTAATCCATCCGGGAGTTGTTTAGATGTTTCTGTGTGGACCAAAGTAACAGTGTTTGTTGTGTCAACTCTCATTCAGAGGAATTTGAGCTGAAGTCTATTTCTGAACATATGGCTACTGTACTCACACCACAAATCTCGAGGAACTAAGATCAGTGGTTGCCAAACTTTGTTTGTGTCAAGGACCCCTAAACTAAAACTTAGAAAATTAGATGTCAGACCCCCATCTGACAAGATTTAGTCCCAAGGTCCCCCATCTGATAAGATTTTGCTTTTAGATTTTTTATTACAGAAAGTGTATGAAACCCCTGACAGAAAAGGCATGCATTCTGTCATTGTTTACTTATGGATGGAATTATAGATAAAATAATTGTTACCTTTTTTAATTATATTTAGTATACCCCAATTTGGGAACCACTGGCTTAGATATTTTGGTTGAAAACTCCTTTCTGTTTTTGTGTGGGATACGAATGAGTTTGGGGAACTGTTTGAGAATAGTCTGTATTACTTCTTTTATTTTTATTTACGTAAATTTTGTTAAATAATGTTTCAAAATAAAGTGATTGACACATTATCAATTCCAAAAACGTTCTACATAAAGTATATTTTATAGTATTTTTTGCGTTATTTCCATCAGTTTATTAAATAATATTTCATGGGATAGAGCAACAATCCACAATACTCTTAAAGTTAGTGCAGGGGGACAGCCAAATTATGTAGAATATATATATATTTTTTGAAAGTTTATTTCAAAAATTAAAACAAGTCTGACAATATACATTAATATGAATGCACAATTGTAATATTAAAGATGAATTGGCCTATTTGTGAAAAAATATTGATATAGACTTCCATAAACTGTACTGCAGAGATCTTCCTTAGGGTCATTGCAGGGGGGCCTCCAAATTATGGTTAATAAAAAAAAGTGAATCCAAAACATTGTTAGCAAATATAAATCCCCACTGCTTACTGGCCTACGGGTAAGGTAGTTACTAAGGTAACCAGCCACAGATATACAGTTCATCCTAAACATTTACTGTGACACATGTTTAACATTAAAACATGATTTATAAAATCATGCCAACAGTTATTAGGATCTTTGAATAGCTCATCCTATGCAATAAAGGTATGTACGGTATGTATAAAGGCCTACACGTTATTACAGGCCCAGTTTAATATGCAACTTCATTTTATATGATATATTATAGGTGATCCCTGATCCGTCTATCTTTCAGTTAAGGGTCCTGTGGCTTAAAAAAACGTAAAAGACTCCTGCTGTTGTGTATGGAGCACTAGCATGGCTTTTGCTGTGTTGGTCTCCCAACAGCCAGGCTGTGGCTCCAGTGTATGTCCAACAGGGGCCGCTGTTTGACTACCTTTAGCTGCTGTACTGACCCTTCAGAGCAGGACTGGGAGCAGCCAGCTATGGTAACGTTAGCTAAAAGCCAGTCTGCGGCTTCTGTATCCTACGAGACGAGCTGCACCCAGCCAGTAACACCAGCGGTGCTCCATTTGCTGTAACGTTACTGGAGAACAGTGAGTATTTCTTCTTCAAATAAACATGTGATATGAGAGTGAGGGGGCACTTTTTTTTTTTTTGAAGGCAGCGCTGTTGAGACAGAAAGCAAGCAAGGCGGTCCGGCTGACTGAATCATTTTCACAGGATCCGAATGTGTTGTTCCAGGATTTGCTTCACCAAAAATGAGGGCAAAGAACTAAGGCTATGGCTTGAGACAATTGGGCTATTTAGCTAGGTAAATGGCTCGCTGGAGAGTTAAACAAAATGTTTATGAAAAATTGTTGGCTTTTGTTTTTGGAGCTTTTTTGTCTGCGGTGGAAGAAAAACGCAAAATATTTGTTATTAGGTAACGTTACCCCCACCTACGAAACGGTAGCTCAGCTAGCTAATGTAGCCCACAAGCTACACCTATTTTAGCGGTGTCATGCTTATTGTCCCCTGACTTCACATTGAACGCATAGTGGGGCTAATACATGTTGCTTTGTGTAGCTACTTTAGTTAGTTTGCCAGATGTTCCCATCGTTTTACCCTCAGCAGCCAAGAAGATAAACAGCAGAGAGCATGAAAGAGACCCTTACTGTTCCCTAACCCTGGTCATTGTAGACTGAACGTGATGCTAATGTTGATACAAAAGCTGTCCATTCACGGTGGCCCTGGTTATTATTTTTTTTTAAAGATGAATTAATGGCCTAAGAAGACCTTTTTAGGAAACTATTTGGTGTTCTAGCAAACTGGTTTGTAGATAATCCGTTAGGCAGCACTAACGTTATATTTAAAATGTCAACTTGATTGTAAGGCACTAGGTTGTCTTGTTTTAGCTACCAGAGCACTGTGCTTTTACTATGTTATTATCATCGGTGTGTTGTGCTTGCTGGGCTGAACTGTGACACCTTCTAGCTGGGAGTACGGACAGCTCCATGGCCAATATTACCTGTTCTATAATTAAAGTAGGAGGCGGTTGTTTGTTTGGGACTCCAGCCTGGGCTGCCCTGTGGAGAGCGTCACTCTGCAGCTAATGAGAAGCAGGCTGACGCTTAATATCTGCCTGTTGGCTTGTGTCAGTTTGTGGCAGGAGGAGTTCCTGATTTTTGAGGGTTTGGAGAGACTCAGTTAAAAATAAGACCAGGAATGTGTTTTGGTCCTGCCAAGCTCCTCCAATGGGCCTCTGTAATGTGTAAGAGTGATGGAGGTCTGGCTTTAACAGGGCAATCTACACATGTGGACAGTTACATGCTGTGAGACTTCTGATGTTGTTTTATTGTCTTGCAAAATTTGAAAGTGTGCAAAACATACAATACCCAGAGGCTCGTGGTAAGTTGGATATTTTATACCCTAATACGCTTGCCACTTATGCCAGTAGTTATTGCCCATTTAAACATTTGTATAACTAAAACTGGCCAATACATTGTCATAATACTGATATTATACTGACATTTCATTTCAACTAATTTCCTTTCTGAGTAAGATATCTATTATAGTTTTAAATATAAAACCCTTTTGGAAAAAGAAACCATGGTGAGGTCTTTTAAGTAGTTTAATTTAGCTAAAAAAACATCCAAAAGCAAAACCTACAGTTTACAAATATATCAAATAGAAAACAGCACCATAACCCTCACATTTGAGAAGTTGGAACCAAAGACTTTTTCCATTGCTTGCTTGATATAGCGATGAGATTCATATAACAATACTATGGGACAGTATAGGCTTCATTTGTAGGGGTATACATATGATCCAGATCGATGTATCGATTCAATGATCCATTCTCCAACATTATCGATGCAAAGTGAAAATATCTATGCCTACCTGTTTTTAGCGTTTTAACAATACATTTTGTCTGCCCCTTTATTTTAGATTCCCACTTCAAATGTATGCTTTTTATTAAAAAATAATAGTTTGTTTTTAATTTAAATGTCTGGAAGAGCTTAGTAATACAATTGTAAAATCATTTTTTTGTTGCTTTTTGTGAGTTGCTATTAATGTAACTCTGTTAAATGGGTTTATGATATTGTTTCACACCAATTGCAGGCCCCTGAAATGAATCAAATCAAAATCATATGGTGACAGACTTACCAGCAAATATTGTATTGCTGTCTAAAGAATAAATGTAATATGGTATTGTAATAAAACATATGATTTACACCCCTATTTATTTGTTGAACCTTATGGATAATTCCCTATATTTTATACAACGGTAGCTAGTCTAGTTTATTGCCTCTGGGTACATTAGGCCACATTTTTGCATAAATGCGAAGAAGTACATTTATCTATAAGATCTTTAATTCACTAGATTAGCAAAATGTTATCCATATTATCATGAATACTAACATGTTCATATTGCATTATTTATAATAGGTGGAACAACGATAAATTATTTAATCCATATTGCTCACCATTATCTTGATAAATGACTACAACAAATAAATCATTCTAAAATGATTGTAGATATTTTTTGTGGATGAAACTAGATAGCTGCAATTGGGTGTGTCTATTATTATGATATAAAGCTTAAATGTTTTCTTTTTAAATGAAGATGGCATTGCAGTCAAGAGACACAATGTCTTGACTTACATGTTTCAGTTGAGTGGATAATGAATCATCATGTACTAAATTATTGTTTCTGATTAAAATATTTTTTTTGAAAATGCCAAAAGTAACTGTTATCCCACAATATTATCATATCAATAACAATGAGGTTTTTGATTTCTATTTGAAAATAGTTTAATGTAGACTTTCATATTATAGATTTAGCTTTATAATGAGATACTCAGCGTCATGTGAAGTCAGTAGAATTTTTTCATTAAAGGTACTCTAGGCGATGGAGGGTGACGTTACTTCTTGTTGACGTTCAACGTATTTTCAAACACAACAAGACTAGCTTGCCTCTCTCTCCTCCTCATCCCGTCCCCTCTCCCTCCCTTCCGTGCACTAACCCTGTACGTGACAACAAATGTCCTAACCTAAAAAAACGTGACATCTCTTAGAGCACCTTTTAATATTTATGAAGAATGAAGTTTGACCCAGTTTGTTCTTCCTGTCTCTTTCCGCAGGGGATTCGTCCCTGTCGGTCACAACAAAGGGCCCTGTGAACTGGATCGCCTGCTCTGAAGGGAAAATAGAGACACGGTGGACGGAAACGTAGCGTCTAGTGTGTCACCATGTTTAACTTGATGAAAAAGGACAAGGAGAGGGACGGGAGTAGGAAGGAGAAGAAGGATAAGAAGGAGAGGATGTCTCCGGCAGAGCTGCGCAGCCTGGAGGAGATGAGCATGCGGCGAGGCTTCTTCAACCTGAAGAGGGAGGCCAAGCGTGAGTCCAAGAACAAACTGGAGATCTCCAACCCCATCCCCATCAAAGTGGCCAGCAGCAACGAGCTCACCCTCACGGACATCGAGTCGGACGGCTTGAGCAACCGTAGCAGCATGGTTCTGGACGAGCAGCTGAGCGCCGCCAGCTCCACTGACGACCTGAAGAGTGATGGCGGGGGAGGACAGGATGGACATCGCAGCTCAGTACGGGATCGCGTGGCTCACTTCGGTACACTTGCCAAGACCAACTCCTCGCAGATGGGTCAGATGATGAAACGCTTCTCCTTTTCCCAGAGGAGTAAAGAGGAGAGCCCTTCAGAGGGCTCCACCCCCTCCGGCCAGAACTCTGCTGCCCCATCCCCGCAGGTGGAGAGTAAAGTGTTCAGCATGCTCCGCAAGCACAGCCTGAAGCAGCAGCCTGAAGCGGCATCGGACACCAAGAAAGTCTGCATCCCCGAAGTGGTCCACAAGACCTTCCCTGCACAGCTGCAGCTGCCGCCCGTGGTTGCGCCGAGTGCGCCCGAGATCCGCGAGTTGGAGCTGCAACGCCGCAACACCGGCGACTTTGGATTTTCTTTGCGTCGCACCACTATGCTGGACCGCAGCCCCGATGGAGGCGTGTACCGGCGCGTGGTCCACTTTGCTGAGCCTGGTGCCGGCACCAAGGACCTTGCGCTGGGGCTGGTGCCGGGCGACAGGCTGGTGGAGATAAATGGACGGAATGTGGAGAACAAGAGCCGGGACGAGATAGTGGAGATGATCCGCCAGTCGGGAGACACGGTGAGGCTGAAGGTGCAGCCCATCCTGGAGTTGAGCGAGCTGAGCCGCTGCTGGCTGAGGAACACCGAGGGGCTGCGCAGAGAGGCCAGACATGTAAGCAGCCTGTCCGCTTTCTAAGTACAAACCGATAAAGCTCACTGTTCCGCTCTCTTTGCCATGAGTGGCGCTCTTGTGTTGATATCTTGGTTGAGTTTCTTTCAATCTAAAATGTTCAACGTTTTCTCACAATTGTTTTAGAGCCTAGTTCCAGAAACCTCTTTTGACAGGCAGGTTTAATTATATATTGAGGACCGGGGATCGATGCCAGTACTCAGCAGCAGAAACAACAGTGTCCCAGATTGTCAGGGATGCAGCATTTGGGTAGCTTTATTGACAAGCTGTTGTCAGTAAAGTCAGGATGTCCTGCTTACTATTTGTGACTTATATTGGTTTGGAAAGAAAGCTTCAAGACTGAATTGAGAGAATAGTCTGGTTTTATAAATTCACATTCTAGGCTAACATTTATTACAAAAATACTAACTCAGTATGACTTGTATGTTCAGTCATCTGCTGCAGCCTTGGTTGCTGCTACAGGTACTATTTCCTTTTCAGCAGTTATCATAATTCCATCTAATGTGCACTCAAAACTTACTAATAGTTACTGAACCATATAGACAAGTGCAGAAATGATTAGCCTAGTTAATTATTGAAAATGAATGTGAGTGTTTATGCTGCTTTATATTATTGTACACTATTATCTTTGGGTTTTGGACTAATGGCTAGACTAAACAAGTAGTTTCTCTCTGATCTCTGGAAAAAGTGGAAACAATTTTCTATTTGATCAATTGATTAATATTAGTGTTACTATAGAGGAACCTAGTTTTTCCTTTTTGAAGGTATTGAAACAGTCTTAAAGCCATGTAGAGTGTGGACTATCCCCGCAGTAACAGTAGCTGAGAGTCCTCCTGTAGGGCCTGCTGCCTGGCAGCATCAGAGGGCTCTGTTTGTTTGCCTCTATTGGCTTTGGTTCAAGGGTCCTTGTGACACTATCCGACTGAAAGTGACACCCCCCCCCCATTCATCACAATTGAATGAATCTGCTCTGGGAAGCAGGGAGTGGCTCGCTGTAGCCCATGTTGTTCTTCTCCTTACAGGAGACGGAAGCAGAACTGAGTGTAGAAGTTCTTTCTTTTCTCCACTCTGGCTGTTTGTCTCTCAGATAAGAGGATAACGTGTTATTGTGTGGAGCTGCTATAATGATTTCCATTTCCATGGTCTAAACAGGAAGTGCACAGCGGCGGGACCTTTGTTTACGTGTATAGGTAGGGTTGGGTCAAACAACACACACACACACACACACACACACACACACACACACACACACACACACACACACACACACACTTCCCCTCCTTTTTAACTTCATGAGCCTATCTCTGCCGCTGATTTGTGTGTGTGTTAAACAGCAGGCCTGTCTGTGTCTCTTTGTCCACTTTAACAGATTTCAGCAGCTCGACTATTGGTTTAGATAAAGGAGAGCCAACAGAAAGGCCAACAGAAAGGCCATCATTCATTCCCGACTGCATCTGCCAGCTCGCATAATTCCCAATGCCAACAGCAGCTGACTGTTTTGTATTCCCGATAAAGCAATGATGTATAGAGCTGTGTATCAATCTATCAATCAATTTTTACATGAAATTGTTCCAGGTGCTATTCCAGTGTTATCCCATCAGCTCCTTAGTCGTATGCATGATTCATCAATGTGGCCATCCGATTAGCACACATGGTTTGAAATGCTGCAGTATAAGTGCCATTTTGATACTTTACTGAGTTCGGTACGGATATTAAATATGATAGAATCATTCTTTTCAGCAATAATAATAGCCTGCAGCTAGCATTTGTTTGTCATGATCTATTAATAGACAGGGCACAAAAACCTTTTGGTCCACCTGCCAAATGACTAGTGAATGTTCAAACTTTACCAGCCTCATTAAATTACCATGGTTTTTTGTTTGGACAAAGTAAAGGGCCGCGGGTTGGAATCAGACCACTGCGGTAAGGACTGAGCCTTAGCACGTGGGGTACATGCTCAACCAGGTGAACTACCAGGGAGCCATTTTTCTTTTAGGCCTTTTAATTGACAGGACAGCTGAAGACAGGAAAGTGATGAGAGAGAGAAAGAAGGAGAATGACATGTTGCAAACTGCTGCGGGTTCAAATCAAACTCGCAGCCACTAGGATAAGGACTGAGTCTATGTCCATAGGACACACATACACTCAACCAGGTGAGCTACCAGAGCATTCTAGAAAAGAAAAGCAATTACTTTTGTGAGGACAGTGTTATCATAACTAATAGAAATAATAGAATGTAAATATTAGTCTCATTGTAACAAACTGGAATATTCCTGTAAAATAAGCAGGATTGGGTTGGACAAAGCAGCATGATGGCGGTTCCCAGTAAACTGCAGCACTGTGTCAATCCACCTGAAGCTGGTGCCAGGAGTGTTCCACACAAACATGAACACAGTAAGAAGGAATTCAGGTTTAGAAGCAGACAGACCGGATGCACCAATTCTTTGAGCTATGACCAGTATGAGCAGGATGTTCTAAAAAAAGCATTAGGAAGTCTTAGGAAAGAAGGAGACATTTTCACCCTGAACCAACAAGTAAGACATTTACTGGCTCAAGTGGAGCTAGATGGGACAACACATTTTTATCAGCTATTTTCAAAACCCTGTCCATTGATAATTTTCAGCATTAAGTGATTGGAGACCTTCAAAGTTAAGATAAGAGATACTAAGGGCCCGCTGCTTTTTTAAAATGAATGACTGGTGTCCTTGTCCAAAAAATATAACAATGATTGAAATTATTATTTTAAATTAAATAATTGATTAAAAACAACATAATGAAGATACCAGAGGCAATGCATAAGCAGGAACGGTCTGGAATTGGTTGCGCCTTGGAAGGTCAGTGGCAACTAGGTCAAAGTTGATAATAATTTGAACTTTGAGTTGGGTGGCACCGCTCTCCCTCATAGGAACACATTGGAGCGGCCAGTGCAGAGCACTTTTACCATGGATCATGTGTAGGTGGCTTTACGCTGCCTGAAGGGCTGAGCATTCCCCGAGCAGAGGCCTGGTCCAGTCAAACCTGCTGGGGAGCATTCAGCTGCTGTAAATGCAGACAGAGGCCGAAGCTTCTTGAACTTCACTTCTGTCTACTGCCTCTGTTGTTTGCTCTCTCTCCTTTCTTTGAGGATTCAGAGCAGCAGGCTTTACTGTGTAGAATGCTGGTGCTTCACTCGCGTGCTTCCTGCCTCATACCTGCTCTTGTTCCTCGTGTTTGCCAGCAGTTTATCTGCGGGTACCTTGGCATTGGCTCTGTTTATAAACAGGTTAAATCATTTGAAAATTTAATTTATATTCAGTATACAGTATTTAATCAATTTAATATGTAATCAGTCTTTAATGTAGACTCATAGTAACAGAGCACAGAGCCAGAATAACCACAGAGAGTTCTTAAAGGTCCCATATCATGATCAGTTTCAGGTTCATATACACTTTTATATTTTGGATTTTCTACTAGAACATGTTTCCATGCTTTAATGTTTAAAACAACATTCTTTTTCTCATTCTTTTAGTCTGAATACACCCTCTGTCTGAAGTGTTTTGTTTTGGCGCCTGAAACAAGCCCAGTCTGCTGTGACTGGCTGGTGTTTCTGCGTCTTCTTCATCTGCACTCTCGGAGTCTGCACCGTCAGTGCAGCCGGGGAATAACTATAGCGGCACTTTCTACCTACATATAGTATAGGTATGACATCACAACTGTACAGTAGTCCTGACGGCTCGTTTAAAGGCCCCGTTTCTGAGTGGATTGAATGTTTTGAAACTTTTCAGTATTTATAGCGCTCAACCTGCTTTATAATCACTAAGACATGGAGGCTCACTTTTTACAATATAGGACCTTTCAGGTCATTTGTGGGAACTAAAAATGTAGGTCTTTTAATAAAAATATTGTAGTAATTCAAGTTGATTGAATGGTCTATTGACTAATATGTAGACATATTACTTCTGTTTATATCTAATGCTGTTGTGGTGCTTGCAGTAATAACAATCCAGTATTAGTAATAGTAGTAGACACTTGAAAGCACAGCCATACTTTCCTCTCACCCCCCACTTACCGACTCTCTTTCTCATTCACCCTCTATGCTGTCCACCATGGCGTACCCTCAACAGTGCCTGTTAACTTTGGCACAGTTATTGTTATCTCGACCCATTCAGGAAGCAATTGTGACTTAACTCGCTTCCACTTTGATTCAGACCCTCTCTCTGCATCCAGTGCTCAAACTAATTACTTAGACATCCATTTAAAATTAGACTTTAGTCATCTTTTCCAAAGTGTTAACATTTTGATGGTAAATAATAGGAGAGTGGAATTCTTTAAACGTGTGTGTCATTGTTCAGTTATGTAATAGATACTCTTCCCAAGAATATGGCTGGTAAATTCCTTTTAGGATTCTTGACAAGTAAAGCCTTCCTGCACAGATATAATATGTTAGCTTGCAGTTAATAGTTTATACTCATTCTTCTGGTTTAAACAAATCTGGAAAAGGTTTGCTGCCTCAAAGCACTTTGTGCTTGAACCTTTTAGCGATTTTGCTTCACAGCATTTCTGCCTTTCTATTTTGTAGTATAACAGGGGTGTGGTGAGCCAGCAAACACAAGGAGAAAGATAGGGGCTGATGGACCCGGGAAAATTGCGGTCATGCATCCTAAACCACCCAATCATCAGGACTCCCCTATTGAACTTAGATAGATGTAATAACTTGTATATCATTCTCTGCTATAACTAAAACTCCAGATCAGCATTTCTTCCAGAAAAGTTATTTAGCCTGGTGGCAAATTTCTTTTATGATGAGTGTTTGGATTGGACCAGTCACAGACTAATGACAGTATTGATGTAGAGCCCAGTAGTTTCTGTGATAACGGAATCTTAGATGGATTCCATAGGGCCCTACAATCAGTCAGTGCTAAAAGCTAACTGACCAAAGTCAAATATGACTCAGTGGTCCACCAAGCTTGCGGTACACTTAGGGAAACCGTGCAGTTAGTGAAGTCTACAGATTTGGAATATCTTAAAAATGGATCCCAGGTTGTGATCACTGAGGATATCTACACCGATTCAGTGGCAGAAATGCCTTGCTCTAGCTTGAGCCACCGTTTTTTGTTATGCAGAGAGGGATGATTGCCAAAGTAAGTGGCAGAACTACCCTGGGCATGTGGCACCTTTCTGATTTTACACCTAGCACCTGTCTTCAAAGTTCACATTATCTTTTTTAAGACCTGTTCAATGTCGACCTTTCACATCTCTAAACCATTAGTAGCTACAGCAACTTTATCCATATAACTCAGTTAGCCTGCTCGCTGTAAAAGGGCCCAAGGGTCAGTCTAATGTCCAGGTCATCAAAAGGGGTTGATAGGTGGGAGTCCTCATTAGCTGTTGATACATGTATATGTTGTGTTTCCACTGTATGGTACGGGCCTGCTAGACTCAATTCACTTATTTGGTACCGGTACTTTTCTCTTACTTTCAACCCCCCAAAATTGCCAATGGATGGGGTTCCCTGGTGTAATTTGTGTCAGTTTAGGGGTCCTTGATGTGAAAAAGTTTGAGAACCACTGGCCTAATATTCCTAAACTTCCCATGCAATTGATTGATTGATTGATTGAACACATACTGTGTGAATTATTGCTCAGGAAGCCTGCTTTGCTTTATATGATATATTCTTTCAATCACACTGATAACAAGCCTGTTAATTGGGATAATACAGTGGGGAAATAGTTAAACTTAGCTTGTAAATCTGCAAGAGCTGTAGACTTCTGCCCCAAACTATCTGGGGGGAGAGAGCGAGGGAGAGAAAGAGAGAGAGAGAGAGAGAGAGATCTTCACTTGTCTTAACAGGCTGACTGAAAACAACGGGAAGCAGGCCTCTCCCTTTAGGTCTCACTCTGGCATTTGTGGAATCTGCTTTGGAACAAATAGGCCACTTCCTGACCCTTTCCCCCGGGAGTTTCTTATGGAGGAAGAGGAATGAGGTTCTGAGGGCTGATGGAGGCGGGAGGGAACTTATGTAGTAGATAAAAATATTTTTTTCTAAAACATATATACATATACACACAATGTGAGGTCGGGTGACTGTGCTGCACTGTTTCTACATTATTCATCAGTTGTTTTTCACACATAGTGTGGTGAGAGTTATGTTTAAGGCCACGTTCAGAAATCACTGCGGCATTAAACAAACCCAGCATCCTCATTCATTTCGATGAGACCCGAGCACAGAAAGGTTGAACCTGGCTTGGCTTTTGTCAAGACACAATGCAACATCATCATGTTAGCCAATCAAAAAGGATTATATTATTGTCAGTGTAATAGGTTTTTTAGAGTAATAAAATTTCGGTCTCATAGAAGAAATAACCAGCAATGATTTGGTGGTCTCATGGCATTCATCTTTTGTTGTGTTGCACCCTTGCAATGTTTGTGATTTAAAAAACAAAAGACAACTACAGAGCATATGGACGGGGTATTTTGAGACCTGCTCTCAATATGTACTTTACTGTATGTACTTTAATATGTACTCAATACTTACTTGAATCTCCCATTTTTTCTGCTTCACTTTGAGACTAAATATGAACAGCATAAGCTGACGTCTCGGCATATTTCGAGCTGAAATTTGTTTGTTATTAGTGGCAGCTGGAAATTAAACAATTCTTCACATTGTTTTAAGCGGGAAATGTCACACATTTCCGAGCAGAATTGCCAACATAAAGATTGTCCTGGCTTTTATGATTGGACACAATTCATTTCTCATATGCACATCTAGGAATAGTTGACGTTCTTCCAGAATTTGTAAGCCTCTCAGTCAAACACATTTCCTGTAGCCCTTTAGCTGTGTCTTTATGATTAACTCTATCCTGTTGATCCTCTTTATTTTCTGCCTTCAGTCTGAGAGAGGAAAGGAAGTCTGAGTAATGTGTGCCCTCATGTTTAAGACTGAGTGTGCCTTTGGCCACCATTTAAATTTAAACATATTATACAAGGCTTTGGTAAAAACTTATTTTAATTACTCACAAATCAACCCCATGTCCAGTTCCTGTTCCAGTTTTCAGTCAAGACTGGACCCAAAGGGGGTTCAGACTAATTCATGACAACAACTAGAACCCTGGTGTCCAACTGTAAAGATGTAGAATGCAAGGTGCAATGTACTTGTGTGTAGTGATGTCAATGGACATGCTAACAGACCTAAGGCTTCTGGGAATGACAACAAACAGGAATTTATGTAACCAGTAGACTGGTAAGAACGAGCCAAACCACACAGGAATGCATGGGTGTTTGTGTGGGAAAGAGCTAATATGCTTAATCATACATACTTAACCTTGCAATCAGTGCCACCTGATTCTTGTCAGTAATTTGACCTGAGTATTTGGAAAGAGAAACACTGAAGAGGAGGACATGGTTTTATTTGCGGCTGAAGCTCTACTGTGTTTCTCTATATATCGTGATTACAGTGAAATATAGCAGTTTTTATTATTTTTTTGCTTTTTTTGTTTGTTTGAATGTCAGGATTATTACTGAGAGTAAGAACTTCTTTTTCAGGGAGACTTGACCGAAACTCCTTAATCATGATCTAATATCTTTGAAAAAAATGTTTTTCAATTCATTTTTGTTTTGTGTTTAAATATTTTTATTTTATTTATATTTAAACAATGAAAAAGCAGTACACTGGGACATAGGAACGCGTCCCAGGACCAAAGAGAAAGTAAAAAAAATACACAGAGAGGAAAGACGGGGTGGGGGGGAGACCTAACAATAACACAACAGCAGGAATGGAGCTCGCCGTTCACCAGCAAGATTCCATTTTATTTATAGTATCAAATCATAACAAGAGTTGTCTCGAGACACTTTACACATAGAGTAGGTCTAGACCATACTCTATAATTTACAAAACCCCAACAATTCCAATTCCAACCCCCCCAAGAGCAAGCATTTAGTGCGTCAGTGACAAGGAAAACTTCCTTTTAGGGAGAAACCTCGGACAGACCCAGGCTCTTGGTAGGCGGTGTCTGACGGTGCCGGTTGGGGGGTGGGATAAAGAGCGGCAATTATAGCAACAAGAAAGATAATGGAACTATGACTAGAAATAGTAGTTGTAATATTTAACGGTGTAGCAGGGCATAGCAGAGTGGAGCAGGGCGCCGAGCTGCAACCATGATTTAGGTGCCCCACTAATCCAAGGAAAACTGCGGGGCAAGAAAGTGCTTTAAAGTCCACCAGTCAAGTGTCAAAACAGCTGAATACTACTACTGCACTGATGAGTGTGTCTTTTTTTATATAATGTTTGCATTGTAAATGAGCAGTAGTGTATTTTTGTAAAATTATTTTTGGGGGCATTTTTAGGCTTTTATTACATAGGAGAGCTGAAGACAGGAAAAGGGGGTGAGAGCAGGGGAATGACATGCAGCGGCAAGGACTGAGCCTCTTTACATGGGGCGCTTGCTCAACCAGGTGAGCTACCCAGGCGCCCCGAGCTTTACTGGTTTTTATGTGAGAGTTCATGGAGCAGTCAGGACGGACCAGGCAGGAGACAGGAATGCAGTAGAACGGATTGAAAGGAATGCGACGAGTGACACACACCCTCGATTTGTTTAAATAACGTCAATGCAGAGACAATGTGCCAAGTGAGGATGTAATTATCGGTAGACAGAGCAGTGGCTGATAATCCTCAGAGTGGTTCTAAAAATAAGTGTCTCAAAAATATCACACATCAAGAAAGATCTGTCTCCATTTCTCACAACACACACACACACACACACACACACACACACACACACACACACACACACA
>NC_045741.1:27522857-27530302 GCF_008692095.1 Etheostoma spectabile
CACACACACACACACACACACACACACACACACACACACACACACACACAGGGCCAGAAATAGCTGTATGAGAATGTACCTGCAGACTAAATGTTGATAACAAAAATGACACAATGAGTGTGATTGAGTTGATGAATACACTTCTATTCTAATGAATATCAATATGCAAACAGAATAAATGGTGACATGTTTGAGGGTCCCACTCTCTCGGCAGAAAACAGGCGAAATCCTACAACTCTCACAACTGAGGAGTGAAATCCTGTCTCTGTGTGGCTGTCTCAGGCTTAGTTCAGAGAGATGGAATCAAACCAACAACAGATTAAATAAGCAGTAAGAGAGCATTAGAAATAAGTCAGAAGGGGACATGAACGGAGCCATGTTTAAAAAGAAAAAAATTTAAAAATTAAAGAAAGATTTAAAGGCGCCAGATGAAATGTTAAAGGGCCAGCAAAGTTATCACAATTCATCCTGACTCTTGAATAAATGCATAACTCCTTACTCCATAATTTCTTACACCAGTGTAGTGTTGCATGATACTGACAAAATTTGATATTGCGATATTGATTATTAATTTTGACATTTTGATACATATGTAAAATTATGGGAAAACACATAAAAATAGATTTATAAAAATACAACACAAGGTTTGCTTCAATTGACTGTCATATTGGACTGGTATAACATGAATAAATAAATAAGGATCATGTCTACTGAACAGGGCATGTTTTACTGGTTGGACAGTATAAAATAAATAAATAAAGAACCGCAACTTTTCTTTTGCTTCTCTAATTTGTTCCGTTTTTTTCTATCTATTAGTCACTCTCTCAAAATATGTACACACGTGGTACACTAGGTTCAGTCACGTAGTGGCCCTGTGCCCTGATGTGCAAGTGGCACGGTGACTGGCCAATGAAACATGATCATCATAGAGTTTCAAGCGGGCTTTAAATTAAATCACACAGCCAACGAACGGGACGCAGTGCCCCATAACATAAACAAAATATTTCATAATTATTGTGACACTTTGGATGTAATATTGTGCAACGTGATATAGCAATAACGATATTGTGTCGATATACAGTATCATGCACCCCTACTCCAATTCTTGAAGAAACTGGCTGCACCACACATGCATTCTGGGATAGGAGAGAAAACTTGTCTGCATTTCTGTAAACCAATCACAATCGGCTTGGGCGGCGCTAAGCTCCAGCCGCAGCATTTTCTTCCGAACTTGCCGTTTTTCAGCATGGAAGCTGTGGTAGCTCTGAGGTCCTGGTTGTTGTTGTTGTTTCTGGATTTGATGCAATCATCCTGGAAATGTATAGTTGATCCAGACTAGATTGTTGCATCCCTAGACAGCGTAGATAAAGCCAGTAATGTTACAGATTCACTGTCTGAAAAGGACTACAACGTACTTATTTGACATATTTGACCATCACTTGGATAATGGTAAGTTGTTAGCCTGACTTCGTCCAGAATTTTAAGTATTTGTATTCACGACAAATTGTAATATCACTGGCTGCCTCTCATTTCTATGATTGGTGAGCCAGTGTGTGATACTCTTAGTCACTAATCAGTCAGAGGATTATGTGTGCCTGATGCTTCTGATTCACCAAGCAAGAAGGCTAACACCAACACTGTTTGACTCTTAATCCTCTCTCCTACTTATTTGCTTCCACTTGCTCCCTCATAGCCTCTCGGAACCAAGTAGCCAGATCAGGGTCTCCTACCAGGTTTGACACTGTGGCTGAACCGGCTGTCCCGCTGGGAGCTAATCCTCAGGTCTTCCAGAGACAGGGATTAACCAGGGCAGCTACTGTAAGAGGGCCGGGGTATTGTTAAATGAAGAGGAGGATGCACCGGGCTAAACAGAGCATTTGCTGCCATTGATGAGCAGTAGGAGAGGAATCGTCACAAATATAATAATATCGTCATAAATATATATATATATATATATATATATATATGTACATGTATGTGTTTCCCTGGGATTTCTTCCTGCAGTGGTGCTTAAGTGTGTTTTGAAGTATGTTTTATTTAGTGCCGCCAGAAAATATTGAATGCGTTTGCTGAGATGAGAACCCATGAGACACAGTTACAGTACACAGATGTTGAAACATTTGATGAAGTAGGACTATCGGCTGCTGGCTCATTACAAACAAGTTTAGTTTAATCAATTGGTAACAGAACACATAGCATTGTAAAATCCAACCCTACTAGGCATATGCCTAACGTTACATTTATTAATTAACCGTGAATTTGACCTGATATTTACTCCTCACGTTTATACCGTGGAACCACCCCCCACACGTGCCATGCTCTGCGCTATCTCTAAGGCTTTGCTAAACTTGGTTGGAATTTGGAGAGATTTAAATCCAAGCACAGTAAACCCAATGTGACAGTGAAAGTCTGCATGTATGCCTGTTTAGGTCCCATACATTTCAATACAGAAAGGTGAAAGACTTCATATGAAATAGACAATGCGTTACGGCCATATTGACTTTTTATAATTTTTTTTAGGATGTATTTTAAACTAATATACAACATTAAACAACATTATGCAGTTAAAGGGTCAAAGTACTGCACAGGGAAATAAAATGAGTGCAACACAAATGAGTCCTGGCTTTTAAGCCCGTCAGAACATACTGTAGTGAGATTTACATGACAACATGCCCATAGCAGTTCCTCTATCAGCCGAATGTCAACATTTCACTTTCTACTTAAAGCACTTTACTCCTTATAGCAGTTACTGCCAACATCACCAAATCTCTCTGCACTTTGTTCATACACTAGTCTGAGCTTTACTCTCCAGTGTTTACCCTAGGCTCGTGGATTAGGTGCACATATGTCTTTAGGAGTTTCCTCCCTCAAGAAATTTCACATCATTTGGGACCAATATTATTCCCATATCTTTGACTAAAACATTGGAAAAGCTAAGGCAGATAATACATAAATTGCACTCAAAAATCTTTCAAAACTTGCTAAAGAAGTCTAGGTTAGATCTAAGAAAGATAATTTAGTTTTGATGCCGACAGGGATTTTACATTCTTTCGGCATAGGTTTGGGTGCTGATAAAACGGCTTGGGTGCTGCACCTAAACCTTATAAGGGAGAACCCTGCACTCATATAAAGTATGTGCCTTGAGCGTGAGTGAGATGTCAATCTGAGTTATAATATCTTCAGCAGTGTCACAAGTCATACTTCTACAACATGTCTGGACTTGGACACATGTTCTTTAATAGCCTTTCTCTTTCTATAAGTCAAGGCTTTCCCTTAAACAAACCTTGTGGTGAGGGCTGAGACCTGGTCAGGGCTCCAAGGACATGCTGCTATCTAC
Organism: Etheostoma spectabile; assembly: GCF_008692095.1. Lineage (NCBI taxonomy): Eukaryota > Metazoa > Chordata > Actinopteri > Perciformes > Percidae > Etheostoma > Etheostoma spectabile. The sequence goes on from NC_045741.1 coordinate 27,526,195, forward strand.
TCTGGGAAATGTCGATGTACAGTAGGTTTCTCAGATATTTCTAGTGTGTTTCTAGACAAGTTGATTGTGTAGGTTGGTTTGAATGTGGCATTTGTCCATCTTGCTGTAACCTTCCTGGGGGCTTTGTGGGAATTTTTTCTCTGCTGCTGTGGTGTGTCACCGTTGCTCTTTTGTCTGCAAACTGAATTATTTACAGAGATGCTGCAGGACCCATGAATAATACAGAACTCTACTGAAGGAAAGACTTGTCGGAGTAAAGAAGGGCAGTCTGGAAAGTCCAGCCGCTGTTCTCTGAGAAATTACAATGAGCTGTTTGGTTTCAGAGTCAGAGGAAGTGATAATGAGGAAAGTTTCATTAAACTCAGTGTAAAGGTTGTATTTTTTTCACAACGCCCCTGTGTTGAATTTATCAAGTAGGTATTGTGTGTGTATCTTCTTCCTCTGTGCCATAGAGCACTATTGTTGTTGAAAACACATCAGTGAGCCCCACTGTTGCTCTGGGTGACAGGTTCCTTCATTACCTTTCTAGTGACAAAGCAATGCCTGGAACCATGTTGCCACACATCAAAATTATTCTTAAGAGTTTTGAGTTTGTGAAAAAGGGAGCACTTGTAGTGGATATACACTCGGTAGTGGCAGATACCACTGAAAACTTCAGTTTGATACCTAATGATTAGAAGCCCCCTGGAAGTATTTTTATTGCTAATGTTTGTGCGGAAAACAAGACCACATTTCCCATAAACGCAGTTGCTTCTTTTTCCTGTAACCCTTTCAGGAAGTAAAAACTGTGTGAGGTGTGTAGTGCAGTAGCACAGTGTCCGATGCCACTGCTCTCTGTGCTGACTGCTGCTCCCTGAAAACCACACCGTCAGCAGTCTCCTTTCTCTCCGCACAGTGACACAGCATTACTGTTAATGCACGCTGCCTCAACAGAAGCACCTGGCTGTTTCCATGGTACCAGAACACAGCCCTCATGTTTGCAGTTTGATTTGGGGGCAAACTCCATTAAAACTGGTCATTAGAAAAAGGGCTTTGTTTTTGTATAAGATAATGTATTTAATAGTAAAAGTGTAGACTGATTTTCCAGAGTAGTTGCGTAGTTATGAGGGATTCTAAGTAATGACAAATAACTAACGGCGCATCAACATGATACGCCACACACACACACACACACACACACACACACACACACACACACACACACACACACACACACACACACACACACACACACACACACACACACACACACACACACACACACACACACTGCTGCTGGTAGCCAAGGAGGACAAGGAGAATTAAAAACAACATGATGGGTCGCCCGGATAACTCAGTTGGTAGAACCTGCGCCCATATATAGAGGTTTACTCCTCGACGCAGCGGGCCCGGGTTCAACTCCGACCTGCGGCCCTTTGTGTCATTCCTTCCTCTCTCTCCCTTTTTGTCTTTAGCTGTCTTGTCAATAAAGAACTAAACATCCCCCTAAAAAAATCTTTAGGACATATAGGACATGATGTACTCTTCAGAAGAGGAAATTATCTTTACTTAAGTTTTTACGCGCCATAGTTGCCGGACGACACAATCTTCTGAGCATGGTCATACTGACAAATACAGAGGGTTTTGTGGAGCTTTGTAGCAGCTCATTTGGCAATGGCTTGAATGTAATGGACGTTCATTAATATCAAAATGTTCTGCCCTGAAGCTTCAGGTCTTTTAAGGTTAACCAGTAGCACCACGTCATGAAAACATGGCTGTTGTCCAGTCACTTTACCTTTGAGATGATTGCATTGACAAAGTTAAATTTACAAATAAGAAAGTCAGTTCAGTTTGCAAATAACAATAACAAGGTCCAAAACTTATATTCACAAAACCCTGTAGATTGAAGACAGAAAGTTTCACGTATGAATAGAGTGAACATTGCTGAGATTGATGCCATTTGGATATGAGACACTTTTGGTTAGTTTATAAAAATTCCTTTGGGACGCGGGGAGCTTCTCTGTCTTCTGCGATAATTACAGGCCTGCTCTCAGCCCGCAAATATCACAAATACATATATCTCATGCAAGGATCGAGCAGTGGATCAGTGACTCAATTTATTTTATCAGCTCATGGCCTACTGTTCAGAGACACGAATGAGCAGTGTACTGAGATGGCATGTCAAGTTACCCAAAATCTAGATACTGTAACTGGGATTGTTTGCTGAATGACCTAGAGACATTGTGCCCTTTCTTAACATCTTATACTGTTGTTTGACATGTCACAATACATAAATCATGCATAATCAACAGTTCCGATGTCAAGTCAACACATGTTTTGTGTTGGCGTTGTGTACCATGAGTCATTAGCCCAGACACGGTCACATGTTGTGCAGCTTTGGGATTAGTCATTGAGAAAAAGGTACCTGGAGGTAAATGTGATGTGCAGAGGTGAAATTATTACCCAGCACCACAGAGAGGGTTTGGTTCCTGGCTCCAACTTGGTTGTAGTATGAATCATTCCTTGAAGTCTTCTGTCATTTGTTTTGTAGGGGATAGAGGGTACAGGAAGTTCCATTTGCACTCCCCTCTGAACTTTTGGAAGAAGTAAATTGCAGTTTAGGTGTATGTACACCAGCCTTTCTGTTGGATAAGTGAAGCACTTTTTCTCTGATCTGGGCTTTAGAAGCAATCTGTTTTTCCTGCTACATTGCTCAACAGTACAACTGCCAGTGGCAACTCGTCAATCTCTCAACTATCCCGGTTATGAGTCTTATGTTGTTCTTTTGTCATATTTGAGAAATACAGTTCTATTTTCGTGAACCCTGCAGTTCAAATGCTCATTTTGTACTCGCCTGGCGAACTCATGCATCACTTGGATACAGGGTGGGATCAGGAAAGATACATAATCCTACATAATAGGGTGTGTTTTAGAGCCTGTGACAGTCAAGTCCAATCACATTCTCTGCCCTTAAACATAGAGCTCTCCCCGTCATGACACTCTGACAGTGTAGTTTTCACCACAGGAAACGTCTTGTTGTCTGAGACATATTACTACAGTAGTATTTGACTTGTTTAGATGTTTTGTGTTTTTTATTTGTATTTTAGGCTATACATGTTTTGTTAAATGAAAAAAAGGAACTCATCTTTATACCCCTCAAAGTAGCCCATGTGTAGCAAACATGTATGCCAAGGAAATAGAGCAGAAAAAGGAAAAACTTTCCCGTAAGGCAACACAGCAAATCACGTGATATTTTAGATGAATTGCAGGCTAATAGTAGGCTGCTGGTGGGTGAAGAATTTAGCCCTGCCAGCAAGCTGCTGAAGCCCAAAGCCAATGGACTGCTTGGTTGTTTCCACTCATGTTTTTTTTCTTCACATCAACCTTCTAAAATTCATTGAAGCCCCAAACATATAATCTTTAAACATACAGGCAAGTTAATGCCAGTCTTACGCAATCACTTACTCAACATTTACACACTCAAATCAAAAGCCACACTTCAGCACATGTCCAGTTCTACTCAGCTTATCTGCTGTGTTCAGTTTTGTTTGAGCAGGGCAGTGAATGCCTCTGTGTTTTATCTACTACTGCTCAGCTGACCTAAGCCCTGGGGCTTCTGTCACACTGTAGCAGGCTCATGTCACTGCTTTGTGTGGGTGTGTGCATTACTACAGGCTTTAATATAGCATTATAGTTATTGACTCATATAATAACCTGTCAAAATGCAAAATACCACTCTGACTCTAAGGACAGCAATGAAGCATCCCTGTACCATTTTGGTCCAAAATACTCAAATATGTTTACATCTGCAGGATGGACATGATTTTGACATTATGACGTTGTTCCTTACAGGAACTAACTGCTTGCTTGCTAAGCTAATTGCTTAAAGTGTTAAACTAAGTTTTGTGTTGTAACATTCCAAAATCTTAATTTTTACTTAAAGATTTTCATTGTTACTGTGACCGTACATACACACCGCCACCAACTTGAGCTGCAAAAAAGCTCTGGCCGCCCCGCCAAGGATGCTTGTCAAAAAGTACAGGGACGCTTTTTGCCGCTTTGACGTGTTCTCTGTTTGACCGGGAGAAGCACACACAGCCATGGCCAATACACTGACACTAGAAACCTT
>NC_045741.1:27530312-27530767 GCF_008692095.1 Etheostoma spectabile
ATATATAATGACAGAAGTTGTGTTGTTAATTGGTTGCAGCGAGGTCTGTTAGCAGTTAGCTTGCTCGTTAGCCGCTGAGCCATAGAGCAGCCGCCAGACTAAACCTACTGACCCGTGCAGGATTCACTGTAAGCGGACCGTTAGAGACGATGTGACCGACAGGTAACGCTAACTGGTCCCTATGTATAAACAACGTTATATTATAAACGATAAATAACCCAGCAACAGCGATTATGAGCTTGTCCTCAGAATAAATGTTTTGGTAGGAACCAAAGATTACATCGTATGTTTCTCCGGGATCAGCCAGCGCGAAGGACGTCTATATTCCGATTGGCGGCTGGCGTTAGCCGCTGCTTGCCGCTGAACCGCATCACAGCTCATTACCATAAAGTTTTTTGATTGACGCTCAACATGCTCAAAACGCGACGCCAACAGATTTGCCGCTCCTTGCAGCT
>NC_045741.1:27530777-27531739 GCF_008692095.1 Etheostoma spectabile
CCGGCTTCCATTGAAAATGAATGACTTCCGGTAACTTTAGACGCTCAAGTCGGTGGTGTTGTGAATGTCCGGTAAATGCATTTCGGTTATTGGTTTCATCAACTACTAATAATTGGTATTGGTATCGGCCTAAAAACAGTTCTTAATAGTCTTTTTTCAACCATGACATCATCAGGGCTATTTCTTCTGACTTGACAAAGCTTTTCCAGATTCACAGAAGACTTGTTTGTGTAGAATCTGATTAGTTTCCTTTTCATGTTCATACACATCTCTGAAGTGATAGAATTAAATCTGAAAAGCACAGGATCAAACCCTCTCATTTAAGTTATTTAGGTTAACTGAATGGTAGCTGTGTGGAAGTATCCACAGTATTACTGGAAGATGAGTTTGACACTTCTGCTGAATCCATTATGGAGTTCAATGTGTACAGAAGCTGCACCCTCATGGCTGCTGACACACATTGTCCCCAATCAGCAATACAGTCAATACCTCACATGCTTTCAGCCACTCTGTCAAAAGGGTTTTAGTCAATAGTTTGCAACTGAATCTGGCTGCCTCTGTTTGGTTTTTGAAGCACACCCTGCTCCCTTGCCCTTTGACCTACGGTAGCATGTGAAGTCAGAGGAGCTGGATTCGTAGGAGTCGCGTAAAAAAGCATCTTCCTTGTTTCGTTCCGCCGGCGCATTCCAGAGAGATTACTGCAGCCAGACAGAATTAGCATGCTTGGAGGAAACAAGAGATGACTGTGACGCTGATAGCCGTTCAGTCCGTTTATCATGTTGTGAGATGAGAGTTGTTTCTTGTTCGCTGTCCTAATCTGGTGAAACTCAACCAATCCTTAAACCAGACCTATAGCCAGACCACAGAGCTACTGTAGGGGGTTCCTTAAGGTTGTTTTTGCAGGGTTTATACTTAAATCTAAAAAGATTTTATTCACTACAATGTGTGTGTGTGTGTGTGTG
>NC_045741.1:27531749-27533692 GCF_008692095.1 Etheostoma spectabile
TGTGTGTGTGTGTGTGTGTATATATTGTTACCAATGATTCACTTCAATATTTAATGTTTATGGAACAGCAGACGGTGACTATATCATGTCCGTTTCCAGCAAAACAGAGCGTAAACAGAAAATGCAGAAAATCCAGTTCTTGTGACATGTGCATTCTTCTAAGAAACACTTTTTGTTATATTGTCTCTAGAGCTGTTTAATTGAACTTTTGTTTTTGTTGAAGAAGGAAAAGAAATCTCAATACTATAGAATCACAATAAATGAAAATTGCAACACAAATCAAATTGGCACTCTTGTATCTTGAAAGAATCAAATCTGGACAACAGCATTTCGTCCCTGCCCTAATTCTGACTCCCTATTGAAAGATGTGAAATGCGTGCGTGCGTGCGTGCGTGCGTGCGTGCGTGCGTGCGATTCCTCATGCTAGCATCGCATGTGCACTTTTACAGACAAATACACCATGCCCCCTCTCTGACCTACATCTGCCACCCTGAACCACAACTGAGACATGAAGGAGCTCTCTCAGGCATAACACACACACACACACACAGTCTGACTCCTTCCACACAAGGTTAGTGTTTAATACACTTGGCCTTTAATTTCACTCTAAACAGGCTTTGTTGCATTGTTTGCATTGTTGTCCTGTGTAAGCCACTTCAGGGTTAAGGTAGGAGAGTCTTGAATATGCTCATGAATAGGGGTGTGATTTTGATTTTAATAAATTTTTCTCCAGCACCTCTTACCTGTGCATGTCCAAAGAAAATAACAACCTTAGACACATCGGAGCTTACTGGCTGGTTGCATGCAGATAAAGACACAAGGTTGGCAAAGATCTAACCAACAAAACTTTATGCCTCCGTGAAGTCACTGGTGTGGCAACGTGTGGGCTCCGACAGGACTCCATAGTGCCTTCAGGTGCACCTTGTTAAAGTAATGGTGCATTAAGTTGCACCATAGGAAACTCAATCTGTTGCTGCAAAGTACCGTTCTGCAATCTAGTGGCTCTTATTGTGGCATTGTTGTCCTGAAAATTAAATCAAATTGTGGATTTGGAGAATTGTGACACCCCTACTCGTGAGAGGTCCAAATAAACAAAAATGAAATCCAATCACACAAAACACATTTTGATGCCAGGTGTAAAGGGGGCCACAGACAGATGAGCAGGTCTGTATCGGTTTCATCTGTGAGCATCTAGTACAGAGATAAGCCGGGGCCATGTTTAGTCTACTTTAGGACAAAGCTTAATTGCTCCAGGTTTTGCCGGCAGCCACACACCGCAGCAAACTCTTTGTGACAGACGGTGGTAAAGTTGGTTTTCTATTGGACGTTGGAGATTGGAAACATTTGAAAAACCTGTTATGCAGTTTGACCTTCAAAAACAGCTCTCATCCTCGCTGTGCAGGAAGCTACAGACATTGTTTTTGATATGATTTAACGTAATATTTTGATTGAACGAGTTCCAAAAATGTTATTTTTAGACGCAAATTATTTGTGTCATCAGTGACATTGACTACGTCAACAAATCGTCCCAGCCTTACGACGCTGATTGGTTCGGTAAGCTGCTGTTTGGACACATTAGCGCACCCTGACAAGATGGATTTTTGTATTTGTTTATAATTTATAGAAATGTAAATGTGGTTGTTGGATTGTTGTTTTAATCAACAACCTCTGGGCAAAGTGTCTGCAAAAAAACATGTCAACGGTCATCCTAGTGGGGTTGCCAGGTTTGATCTGCGCCCTAACTTAGAAATAAGTTTTACTATGTGTCTTTCCTTGTTCCACCAGCTGCTGGTGTGTCATTCCAAAGCCGTCTACGGAGAGCCTGTCCACTCCCCATTTAGCACCATTGTACTGAATTTGGTCGCAGTTCCAGGTCGAAAGTTGAATAAACAAGTACTTATGTCCTTTCAGATTCTTACAGGTTGAGTCGTTGTTGCCCATAA
>NC_045741.1:27533702-27557898 GCF_008692095.1 Etheostoma spectabile
TTCTGCTAATGAATGCTGATTGGTCAGTGACGGACTGATTACGACCAGAGATCCCGCACAATGGCATCCGAAGCAAAAACCAGAATGTCAGAGTTAATATTTCGGTGTGGTTTTTAAAACATCAGCAGACCTCTTTCTAGCCCGTGTATTGACAGGGAGAGCCTCACCTGTCTGCTGTGTTGTCGATGCCTTGAGAGAACAAAGGAAGTGACTCGGAGCTTGTCATAAAGCATTATCTCTGGCCGTACGATGTGTGTGGCATCATTTACATTTCAAAAGGCTTTTTAGAAAAATAAGTGACTTTAAGAAAATCTAACTCCCAGTAGTGTGTATTTTCTTAGCCTCCCAACGGTCAGTTCAGGGACTGTGTTTCCATCACAACCCCGTCAACATGGGAATGGACATAAAGTGTGTGTGTGTGTGTGTGTGTGTGTGTGTGTGTGTGTGTGTGTGTGTGGGTGGTGGGTGCTTGTGTTGTGTGGTGTGTCGTGTGTGTGTGTGTGTGTGTGTGTGTGTGTGTGTGTGTGTGTGTGTGTGTGAAAGACCGTTTGTAGAATCAAACCATTGAATTATAGCCATTTGGTAAACATTTATGAATACATTTTTGAGGAATTTGTGAATAAGTAGTCACTTAGCAGATTGTGACAGTGCTAATGCAAATTTCAATAGTCAGTAAGAAACATTATATATTGTTAGTATTCTCCTGGGGATCAGTAGATGGTCACTGGCCATTGAGGAAATGTACATTAGAATTTTGTTAGTCGTGTTGTGGCTGTAGCTCTGCAGCCTGAAGGCTGTTTTCAAACTATGTATCTGCAAACTAAATAGTTGTGACTTAGGAAAGTCGGAAGTGGGCCACTGACTTGCCTGTCCCTCAGTAATAAACCCGTGCCATGTTAAATTGAGGGATGAACATTGTCTGCGTGCAGTAGGTGATGAATTTAAAGTAAAATAAAGTATTCTCAGTTTGACACAAACTGTCATGAATTCCAAGACGACTAAAGGAGAACTCCTATAATTCTACAAATGAATATGCTTGTGATGGTGAGCACTTAGCACTGCGTAGCTGTATAACATCTAGTCTAACCATCAGACTTGGTATAATAGTTGGATGTCAACAAAGGAGACATTTCAGGTTCCTTTTTTCAGTTGTCTGTTTCGCGTGCGGAGGCGTTTCTGTTCTGTCAGCCGCACGCGAGACGGAACAGATACGCCTCTGTTTGAAACAATCCAGCTGTAGGAAATAGTTGTGTCGGTATGGGAAATATTTTAGGAATAATAAGTGAGTAAATACAAAAACTGTCACTACTCAGCATACAGACATAACACAGGGGCTACAGTACAAGAAAAAACACTCAACCCCATGTTTTTTATCAAGCTGAAACTTCTTGAGCTTATCTGTGTTGTTGATCCATTATCAGTGCAGTGCTTAGTAGCCTCTACTATATGATTATTACAGAGGCGACCATCACCATACAGTTAGTGCATATCTGTCAGAAACACTAATCGTCCCCAGAAATCCTTTAAATATCTGATAGTTTCTCTGTCTGTGTCTGCGTGTGGTGATGTCTTAACACAGAGCCCTTCCCTGTCTCGACATGATAAATGCCTCTCTCAGCTCTTTTCTCTCTACACTATGCAACAACCTTGCCTTTCAGGGTGCTATTGAAGAATTTGGAGTGACGCCTAATAGGCTATTTTCAAAAAATATAATTGTGGAAAGTTTTTTTCTCTTCTGACAGCTTGTACACATGACACACTCCCTTTCCATTCATAATACTTGCAGTCACGTTTGAACACACTGTTACATCACTGCATTTCTCTCCTCGCCCTTCTCACCCCACCCTCTTCTTTAAGCTACACTCTAATTTCCCAAGACGGAGCCGTCTGTACACTGTCAGCTGAACTAAAGCTGTCACTCATTCTTTTCACGGCACAGTTTGTTGACCACACTTGATCTATATCACTGTGCTGCTCCCTCCCTTAGATTACTATGGCAGCAGCTGGGACATAATGGATAATAATGGAGGCTTTGTGTGGCTGCTGGATTCTAAAAGCTCATGGAGCTTTTCTTGGTTCTCTGGCTCCATCTTGTGGTCCATAAGTAGAGATGGTGGGAATCAAACGGAGCTGCAGTGGTTGATATCAGCTGTCTGGGGATATGTGTAGTGGGTGGATACTGCTGGGATTTAGTTTTGCTCTAGTAGTGACAGATGGAGAAAAGCTCACTGTGTTGCTTGTCTAGGAAAAACTAGTCTTGCATTGCCAGACCTTTCTCTACAGCGCTGCGGAGGAGGGTCTGGCAAGTCCATACACACCAATCTTGGATGGGAGAAAAAACTTGCTCTGGTTTATTGGCCTTTCTTTAAAACACCATACACCTATCACCATTTCTAGCCCTCAAGTAAATTGTGTGCAAGGTTGAAATTGCAGGTTAGTAAACGCTCTGTATTTGGTTTACTTCCTACATTTGGGTCAGTTTGGCAGCATTTGGGGTTCTGACTTAATGAGAAGGAAGAGGTGTTTCAGTATAAGTGCTTGGTATTCAATTTCTGAACGTTGCAGCCATTACCCAACAGTTTGGCAGTTTATGAGCCTTACGTCATAATTTTTAATTAGTCATGGTAATATCGTATACCGCGGTAAAATAGGGAGGAGGTTTGACAGTATCAAAATTTGGATACCACCTAACTTTAATGAGAATAAACCTTTTTTATATGAGGTTTTTAGTCTGCTGTAGTAGCTAAGTGTTGAGAGGCAGCATCACAAGCAGATGGTGAGCTGTTTTTTTTTCATTCATCGGCAGCAGTGAGGAAAGCCTGCGTATTATTTCCGGTAACACGTTACCATCTGCTTCTGCTTTTCTTTGCACTGCCACGCTTTAAAGGTTCAGACTTCTTCCTCTCTGCCGCATAGAACAGTTTCACACAGGAAGATGATGCAACTTACAACACATTCAAATGTGGACAATAGAGTATTATAGTCCTGTCTATCTACTTAAACACATGGTAGAAAAGCAGAGCGAGGAGAAGGTTTCATATGAGTTGTTCAGACAGCTGAGGTACTAGACGTGGGATTGAACTGCCAAATGATGACTGGACATAATGTAAAGGTACGTTGCTAGCAGCTGATTGGACGGCGCATCATAACTCTATTTCTAATTAGAAGAAATAGCTATCCAGCTAGCTGACACAGTTGTTGAGCTACTGCACTATAACTTCAGGCTGTTAAACTACAACAGTGCAGTTTAGCTTAGCCGATTTATGGGTAACCATCATTGGTAGATGAAGTATTCAGATCCTTCAGTGAAAGTACTAAAACCAAACTTTAAAAATCTTATACAAGTAAAGGTTGAATCTATAACAGCTAGTTTAATTTATAATAAAACATCACATTTTATAAACTACATGTGTTTTGTGTACAGAAATCTTAACGTGTAAAGTAACTAAAGCTTTCAGATGAATGTAGTGGAGTAAAACATATAATATTTTTCTCTGAGTAGTAGAATGTAGTAAAAGTCGAAAGTGGCATGAAATGATAAGACTCAACATTTGGGCTTAAGTACAGTACTGGAGTAAATGTACTTACTTACATTCCACTACTGGTGGTAACCATGATGCAATATATAAACACTGTCTATGAACACTGTCTGCATCTTATTCTCACAGTGTAGTGTCTTCCGTTTCCGTGTCTGTCCTTCTCCGTGTTGTTCCTTTGCATCTTGTCATTTCCCCCGTGTGTTGCCTCTAGTGCTCAAACAATTAGTCCACGGTCTTATTGTTATTTATCAAACAAAAATGCCAAACAATTTACGGTTCCAGCTTCTCTTAGCTGTGAAGATTTTCTGATTTTCTTTTGGATGTCATTGTAAATGGATTGTGTTATCTATAGGATTGTGGACTGTCAGGTCCCACAAGACATTTCAAGCATAATTTTGGGATGTTGGAAATTGTGGCGGTTACTTTTTAGCCACACTACTGCTGCTTTGTGATGCACACAGTAGAAGGAGTGAATCCAAGGGTTCACTGTGACACATGTAACATTAAAAGATGCTTTATAAAATCATGCCCACAATTATTATTATAATAGCTTAGTATTCAATGGGAAAATAAGGTATTAATGAAGGCTTTAGGCTGACCCAGACTTTACTGTAGGCCCAGTTTAAGATTATGCACTGTAGGGGGCCCCTGCTCCGTCTCTTTTTCAGTTTAAGTCTTTTTTTTCTTGATTTAAAGACCCCTGTTACAAAGTGGAGTTTTTCTGCTGATAATTTCTTTCAACTAACAACAAAAAAAAATCTCTGAGGGTCTTTCAACCTTAAGCGATGTTTTTATTGCGCCAGTTGATATCGCGATAAGGATAAAAAGCGATTAATTGTACAGCCCTACAACATGAACATTGATTTCATTGACGTTAACAGTCCCCTCAGCTGCGTTTCCTTCGGCTACACACACAGAAGCAGCTGAGATGACAGCAACTGCAGCAGCATGTGTGGGGAGCAGTGTGGCTGCTGATTGGATGGTGGAGATGGTGGTGGTGGGTTGAGGGGGGGGTTCATGGCAGACCTGTCCAGGCTAGAGAGCAGAGGCTTCTATTTTTACCCCTGCTCAACACCCTCATATCACAACAGCTGTCCCCACATCTCTTGTCTGTCCTCTGTCAGGAATAGCCGGCCTATCAGAGCGCTCCCCCTCTCCTCGGCTCTGCTGTTTCCCTTTCCACTGTGTCTCCAGCCGGTTGCTAAGATCTCCTCGACTCTGGACAGTTTTTGATTTGATCGCTGACCTGTGGGAACGATTTGGATACAGGAGTTGTGGAATTACTTCACGAACAGGTAGAACAGTGTGTGATAACTTGACGAGAAGCGGAATCTTTCGTGGAAAATAGCGTGGGTCCCCCGAGGTCCCACAGCCGGTGACACTATTTTTAGACTCCAGTTAGCTGAGGAGGCAGCTTGAGTGGTTTTTTGAAAGTAACATTTTACAATAGCAACTTTTGCGCCATTGTGACAGTTCCCCTTTTTCCTAATCGAGGTGTTAATCATAATAATTAAAAATGTGATGTAGTTTTGAAGAGGAGGATGGTTGGAAATGCAGTTGAGACTGAAATTCTAGCGTACTTCCATGTTGTGTTTTCAGTTCATCTTGAAGATGTGCAAGAACGGGCCTAACTTTACCCCCACTGGGAATTTTTGTTTTTTTAAACTACAGTTAAAGTGGGCCGGCTCGATTGGAAACTTAGACGTAGTCATAATTCCATAATTAGCGTTTAGCACTGACTTAATGTAGGGCCCTATGGAATCTGTCTTAAAGCTTTTTTTAGACTCTCAATTTCAGGATTTGGTCGATTATTCTGTTATCACAGAAACTATCTGCATTAATGCTGACATCAGTCTGTGACGGGCCCCAGCCGGGCCCTTGTCAAAAATAAAGATACTTGCCACCAGGCTAAACAACGTTTTGGGGGAACCACTGGTTTGTATGTTACTTTGACTTTGACTTTGAACAGACTTACTGTTTTTTACGAGTAGCGCTGGGTGATATGTCTGGATGATTGTTTTGGGACTTTAGGGCACATTGTACTTTAATGATTCCTCATTATCATCATCATTCTACTCATTTCTGTTGTTGAAATGTCTGATCCTAAGCTGAAGGTTTTGTTTTATAGTAATAACAAGTTTGGTGTCATGTAATGCCATGGAGCACAGTTCTTGTTTGTAATATCAGTTTGATTACTCTATGCTATTTTTCATACATCCACTATGTATATGTGATAAATCTAGGAACAAATTATTTCAGCCATATTGCCTTGTTTTCATAACTCACAGAATTATGGCCTGTTGTAACAGGACTATAATTTATTAATTAACTTCCACGTCTGCCTTTTGTGCGTTCACATTGAATATTTTTTTTTTTTCAGAAAGACAGTTAACATAATTATTCACTCTGAGATCAATTGTGAGCCTCATAAATGTGTAGCTAAAATATTATTGAGTTATCGTTAACAATTTCCACTTCAGCCTTCATAAATGTGGGACAAACCACACACTCGTTATAAATATACAATATACTCCTTATATATTCTTAACGTGCTAACTTACACTATAGTAATATTATCAGATGATCAGAACTCTTCCATTGGGTTCCCAGCATCTGAGACCTGACCCAGGACCAGGACAAATGTCCCGTTGTTTTGAATTCAGTTCTGTGTGTCGATATGTCTCACACCTTCATCGGGCTGGGCGATATTTTTGACCAAATACATCAATATCGATACTGCAACGATATTGTAGGTTTGACAATTGGTGCTTTTGCAAAAGATTTTTCACTGTGATATTTTAGATAATCATCAATAATGTGGTAAACAGTTTCAAGGAAAAAAAAAGACAAAGTAAAAAAAATATTTTTTCCAGCTTTATACTGACTGTGTTTACATGCATACAGTAAAATAGCGTGATGTTAAAACAAATTCTTCAAATTATGTTCCCTCCCTAAGTTAGTGTGTGCTTGTTCTTATTAATTTAGACAAGGTACATCAAGATATCTGAGTATGATTTCCTCTTAATATAGTGCTATTGAAAGACGATAAATTATCATACTGAATTATTGCTCAGTCCTATGCCTGAGGAGTCCCAAGTGGGTTCTCAATCATCTCTGACATGGTTTCTGCTTGGACTGTTCAGTTTGACCATGTTTTGGATCTAATTATACATACTTGAATATATTTGGGTCTCTTTCAGATGTGCCTCCTTTTTCAGGTCAGACCTCTACCCCAAATATTACCAGTCCACTACCAACTGGGATTTAGCCACTCTGCTGTTAACACTACTAAAGTAAGAAGCAGCTGCTTGTTTATGGTGGGATGCTAAGTGTGAGCTTGCTTTTCGCTTTATAGACATGAACTCTGTTGGCTCCATTCCAATGAAATGCAGTCTTCTCCTGTGTGCATTTGCTATGTGAAGTACACACTTGAGGTCCAACAGATATATATCATTCACATGATGGCAAGTAAAGCAACAGAAATGGTAATTATGAAATGTTTATATATTCAATGATTTCCATGGAGACAGTAAGGTATAATGGTTTGGTAATAAGTGTTGCTTATTTGGACATATTAGTATTAGAAACAGGAGGTTTGGGATGTGTGACTTCAGCACTGCCTTTGTGGGTAATATGTGCCTTGTTGGGTTTTCTCTAAGAGAGTAATCTAGCCCCCAGCCCTGTCTAATCCAAAAATAAACATGTTAGTCAGTGTGCTAATTCAGTGACCACTGATAAACGCCACTGACCGCGAGCCAGGCCTGGACACTGTCCCATACCCAGTGAAAGGCTAAAGGCCTGCAGTCCAAGTTGGACTTTTAGAGACCAGCTCTGCTCTGTTTTGTGTAAAGATGAATAAGATACATTAGACTTGGCAGAAATCATTGACTTAACATTTTACAATTTAAACTTCAGGCAAACCACACGTATCCTGAAACACAGTGTGACTACTATTCCTGAAATCACACTGCCTGTTTTTAGATTGTGATGAATGTATTTGTCTACTGATAGGGAGTTCAAACCTAGGAAGGACAGGACTGATCACATCACAGTCTCATTTTATCAAATCCATACTGTGCCTACTCATCAGACAGCAATTGACAGTGGTAGTTTACATGAAAGACCTTTTCAAGTTCAAAGTTGGGCTTATGTTTGTAGTTTTCTTTTTAGATGGAGATTGGAGGCTGTAGTGGGGAGGGGGCAATATGGATGAAATCATCCGCCTATGCACCTTTATTCTGTATGTTGATAATATGATGATATAGTAATTGATCTGGAAAATCATTTGAGAAACAGTTTACAGATACAGTATTTTTAATAATTAATTAACGGCAAATCCAGTTTTTATGAATATCTGACAGGTCAAAATACTTTCTTTCATTGAACTACAAATGATATAGAAACACCCAGTTATACAGTTTGGCTAAATCTATGACTGTAGACAGCTTTATTTATTGTCTAATGGTATATATCATCATGTCGGCCAACCCGAAGCTCAAGTGACATCATTTCATGGTAGTTAAAATGTTTCATTCGTAATCCCTGAGCAGGTGCTGGCGTTGGTTTGGTTAGAGCTAATGCTCCTGCTCTAATCTCCTGTTCATCCTCCACTTCTCCTAGCCCCAAGCACTGCTTTACCATCAACATGTGGCTCTGCTCACATTGAAAATGCAATGATTCTCATTTCTATTCATCTGTCTTCTTGACATTCTTCCTCTCCTAGCTCCCTTCCACCTCCTCTTCCTCCTGCTCTCATCTCATCCGTCACAGCCCATGACAGCAGATCAGCCAACATGGCATTCTCACATCGCTTTTCCTTCTGGGAGCAAAAGGGAAGTCTCATTTGGACATTTCATTAAGCACTCTCACACTGCATGGAATTACAGTGTTGTACACTGTGCATTAACATGTGTGTCTTTAGATGCGTGTGCCCTTTTGCTTGTATCACACTAAGAATATGATAGCTTTCACTCTCATCTTGTTATATGTTATAGTAGCTGGGATTCTGTACCACCTATGCCATTTTCTGGACACTTAACCAAAGAACTTCCAATTGCCCAGAGTGCATCAAATTATTAGATCTTGAAATAGTTGGACATACTGTTACAGCATGTCCAACTATTTTAAGATCTGATAATTGATGCAGTAAAAGATCAGAAAATGTGCATGTTTTGAGGTTTGCACGGTGTGATGGACAACAGCTTCATGTAGTGTTGAGGTTTTGATCTAGTTCTCCTTTTTATATCAACACATTTAGATTAAAGAAGATAACAAGCCAGGAACCAAAAGTGTAAGTCAAACTTGTGGTCGTCAGATTAATGTTAGAGCTTTCTTAGTCTGCCAGGATCAATTCAGCTCACGTGATATATTTGGAGGGAATTATGTCAAATTTATTGATGTATTGTATACATATTTTTAGGTAGACGTTGACTCATTAGGATTAGTTAGGATCAAGCACATAAGTAATTGAGATCAGACTTTGCAAAACATTACATCATTCGGTGAGGTTTGCTTACATTAGTGTTTCTTGTGGGATTCAGAAAACCCTTCTTCATACACACACAGCCGTTATAATGCACATTTCAACCTGTACATGGGTAGGTGGTTGTTGATGAGATTTGATCATAGTAGTCCAAAATGCTACAAAAAGTTTCATTCATTCACAAAAATGTTTCCCAGGAGCTAAATAAAGAACTTCATGATGCACAACAGGATGTCCTGCTTTTGGTCAAAAATAAAATACAATTTAGGAGTGTCAGCAGTGGTATTGGGTGTTAATGCGTTGCATAAAGGACCATTGACTTTGAGGATAGAAAAGAAGCAAAACTGTTTCAAAGCATATTTAAACAAAAATCATCCAGGCCTCCCTGCACCCTGCCTCACTAATAGTGGTGAAAAAATAATTGATTCTTAGGTGCATCACGATTCTCTCTAGAACGATTTGATGCTTGATTCTGATAAGTTAATTGATTATTAAAAATATTGATTAAAATGTGATGTTTTTTGTTTTAAAGTTACTGTCTCCAGATATGTACAAATCAGATTGCTGTGACTGAGAGTTAAGGAAAGGTTTTTATTTTGTAGTCATTCCATTCTTAAGCCCTAAACATGCTTGTGAAAGCCACCTTCTCTCTCAGTGATCTTCCATGTCAGAGGCTCCGTTATGTTTAAGACAGTGGAGAATTGGCTTCTTACAACATGAAACATGAGGTGGTCAGATAACATATATAATATAATATAATAATCAATTATTAACTTCAAGCATCAGGCATTTAATTGTTCGAGAGAGAATCGCGATGCATCTATGAATAATTTTCCTCCCATCCCTAGTGAGGAGTGTAGTATTTTGATGATTAAAAAAATGATGCCTGGATTTTCTTTCAATATTCTCGCTTATACCTCCTCTCTTTCCTCTGAGTAGTCTGACAGTGAAGGGCTGCCCAGCCGGGCCAAGTCTGTGCCAGCTCTAGACCCTGGCAGGGGGTTATTCCGGGCAACAAGTCCCCCATCAGTTTCCCATACTGAGTCAAAAGACCGGGTCAGGAGTCCCTCCCCACCTAAAGTCAGGACACCTGTTAAAGTACCAGAACGCTTCAAAAGCCCTGAGCCACCTTCAAAGAAGGCAGAGCAAATTAGGAGTCCTGAACCACCACAAGCTCCTCTGAGCCCACAGCCAGTTATGAACAGTGAGCGAGAGCAAAATGGCATGATGGGCAAAAGCGTGGCCAATGGTACAGCCAATGGTGATATTAACGTTCCAGGCAGCGGCACCAACCAGATGGATACTACAGAGGACAAGGGTCTGACACGTAAGAAAGTAGTGAAGGTGGTTCGTCGAGTGGTCAGGAAGGTCCTACCCGCCGAAGAGGACGAGACCACTGTGCCAACACAACCAACAGACAGAGCACCACAAGCAGCCAGGCCTACTGCTGAACCAGTTAAAGCAGTGGCAGCACCAGCTTCAGTGTCTAAGGCCCCCATGACGTCAGCGTTCTCTTTTAAACATGACGCCGTCAAAACGGAAGACGACATTTCACGAGGGTTGACAAACCTCATGGTCAGAGGCAGGACAAGGGAGCCCCGGCCACGAATATGCAGGGATGATCGACCAGAAAAAATGGAGTTGGAGAAGATAAATGAGAAGAAAGTTGTTGAGCCGCAGGAGATAAAAGAGAAGAAAGAGGACAAAACCACCGTAAAGCCACAGGAGGTCAATTACAAACCTACAAGCTCTGGTCCAGGGATACCAATTGCCAAATCTCCGGTGGTTGCTGTAAACCCAAACAGTATGGCTTCCGAGAAAGTGGCTCCAACATCTTCCAAATCGACTCATTCCAGACCCTCATCTCTCCCACCAGTTGTTGGCTTTATCCCAGCTCCTAAGCCCTCACCCTTGTCACCGCCTCCTGGCTTCATACCTGCACCAAAACCAACTGCTGCAACAAAACCCACCCCTACAAATCGTCCGTCTACCACCCCAGCGGCCCAGAAATCTTCCTCTGTCTCTCCTTCATTACGTCTCATCCCAGCTCCTAAATCCTCTCCACTCAAAACTCCTGCAAGCCCTGATCCTCCCCGTCCTACTCTTAGTCCTCTGTCTCTCCCTCAAGGAGTCATTTCAGTTCAACAAACTGCCGTCAGTCAACAAGAGGTACGCAGTCCACACTTTGCACGTCTGGTCAATATGTGGGACATTGGTGTGGAAAGCGCATGGCCAATTGAATTGCATGTTTGATAAATAAGAGCACTTTAGAGTTTGCTTACTGACACCACGTTTGTGTGTGTAACCTCGGTGTGGCACGGTTTTAGAGTCACTTGATAGCCATCGTAACCTAGCTACGGAACATGAAAAAAAGAACACAATGTATTGTTAACCTTTCTTTAGAATAACTAGGGAAAAGTTTGACACTAAAAGAATATTTTGCTGGCCTTCTATTCAACACAAGAAAGGGTTACAACATCCAGGAGTGTTACAAGTTTCTACTCAATCCCTGGAGGAAAAAAGACTGAAATTAATTTCCTCTTGACAAGTGTTTTGTAAAGTTACCGCTGGGACGCATTGGTTTTCTAGTGTGCATGCTGAATAAAGCTAGCCTGGCTCCGCCCTCCGCCCTACGTACATCCACCCAATTTTCATTTCCCTTCAGTACACCGTTTGGGTTTGCGGTATATTCTTGTGTTTTCTCTGGCCCAATTTTAACCGGTCCAATCAACGGACAGAGGGAGTGGCTGAGAACGATGACGCTTAGGTTGTGTGCTGGTTTGAGTTGTAGATCCGTAATGGCGGTGGAGAAAGATGCGAACGAAGCCATTCAGTCCGTTGTGGCAACGCTGCCGAATATCCAGAAGTTAAAGCCTGAGCAAGAACCATCTTTGCTGAGTTTTGTTGGTGGCCATGATGTTTTGGCCCTTCTCCCCACGGGGCTCGGGAAAAGTTTGATTTTTCAGCCCGCTCCGTTAGTGGTGGAAGGACCAAACGTTGGTTGGTTATGGCAGATTCAGAGTGGCTCTGGGCAGATCCAATAGTTTTAAACTTCAACAGAGTACCCGCCTTCAAGGAAGTTAACACTTGTCAATGGAGAGTGGCCAGACTCTAGTCCAAATGAAATGGACTAGAGTCTGGTAGGACCAGGCTAGAATAAAGCACCTTTGGGCATTTACTTTTGGAGTACTACGAACATGGTCTTTTCAAAACAGATTCCACCAAAACCAAGATACTACATTATGTAATAATGAGTGTTCAGAGTGTACTGTAGGAAACAAAAGTCAAGACAGTGTTTGATTTGTAAGAAGACATTACATTTTGGTCTAGAACAAGTAAAGGGTTTCAACATCAATGGTTGTTGTGTGTTGAAAGCTTGTGCTTAATCTCCAGCGGGAAAGAGACTGTAGTGGATGTTGTGCATAAGCCTGGCAAGCTAAACGTCAGTAATGAATCTAATAAAGCAAAATGAACGGTTCAGGTTAGGTCCAGGTCTCAAATTTTGCGGAACCACTTGGGCTTACCGGAGTCTTGTCATTAAGATGCAGGTTTGGGTCTCAGCTTGGTGCACAGGCAGAACAAGACATGATTAACGGACTGCCATGGTTTGTTGGTGGTCCCCAAAGGATGCTTTCTTCATGGTTTTGATAGCTCCCTGACCTTTTCTGTGGTGCCAAGACCAGATCACCATTTCCTCTTGACCAGTGTCTCGTGAAGTAATGCCATGAACTTTGTTGATAACATTTTAACTCCTAAGGGGATAAACCCTTTAGATTGTAATGACCTCATGCCTTTTTTGTATTACAACCCTTAAGACAAACTACATACAAATAAAATATATATATGTCATCTTATATGTTGTGTCTGACAGTCAGAAGATTTTAGTCTTTTGTTTCCTGGGCACTGAACAAGTCAAGTCGTTTTATTTTAGTGCTCTGGGCAAGAGTAGGAAGAATTTGTTTACTTCCTGACCATTATTTCCCCTTCTGGTGTCCTATCAGTCACAGACAATCTAACTTCCTCAACAGACTTGGTTTGGCTGTCAAAATAGCAAGTTGTTTATTTGTTACAGATTATGGAGGTTTTTGTGATTCTGCAGATTTGAGAAGATTGCTCTTTTTGAGATCTACAGACCTTAAACCACTTTCTGTTGAGTCTACAGTAACATCAAAACAGGGAGGACAGTCACCACTTTTTTCACCCATAATCAGATTTTTACAAAGGCACAGTCCCACCAGACACTGCTGCTAGATGCTCAAAGCATACCATATTTTAGCGTATCATATTTTGGGATTAAGGGATGTATTAGATAGGAAATCCATTCTTTTGCTGGAAAGATATTAACAACTGTTTGAGAAATAATTATGACACAAAGCCAACGTCCATGTTATACTTATTGTCATGATAAATATTTTTGTTGCATTAGGGTCAGGGTTTTCCCCCACAGAAATACCAATATTATATTTTCGTGGTACATTCCTTGCTGGGTTGGAGCAATTTATGTCTTGCAATTATTCTTCTCTTAACCAGAAAATGGTATTGTTGTGTGTGTGTGTGTGGCATTGGTTTTCTAGTATGCATGCTGTTTGAAGCACCTTTTGAAGATTAACTTTGAGCGTACTACTAACATAGTTTAATTTTTTTTTTTTAAAGAAGTCCGATTCCACAATAAGCTGAAATACTATGTTATGTTGAGTGTGCAGAGTGTCCTTTTTAGGAAATGCTTGAGCCTTGAGGAATACATCACATATTCACGTTTGTGACTTCTTGTTTATATGTGTGTGTGTGTGTGTGTGTAGTTATGGGCTTTGCTTCAGCTCTACCAGTGGTCTGAGTGTCTATGTGTTGCTGCTTTGACCTGTAGGAGGAACCGCTCAGTCCCACCGAGGAAGCTCAGAGACGCCTGATGAGGATCTTCAATGCCCCTGTAAATCCCCTTGCTGTCCATCTGAATATTATTAATGTCTTGTCTTAGCTTCATGTCTCTTTGTATGTTCATGTCAGCTCTCACATGACCAAAAATTGAAAAGCAGAAAATTGTGGTGCCAAAGTTTAATGTAATGTGAAATTGTAAAATTGAAAGTGTAGTTTAACAGCTCTACCAACAATGGCCTTAGACTGAGTCAAATCATACTGCTGATGTTCCCCCTAAAGAAACTGCATTACGAGCTTCACCCTATAGTTTTACAGCACGGTGGTTGTTTTGTTGTATTCTCCATCTCAGAGTTAGCTGGCAGAACGTCAGTCCCCCTAACTTTACCAACAATTGCTCCGTTGGGCTGTTAGCATTATCACCATTCCTAACATGCTTAGTTTATTGGTGTGTATTTACAGATGCTCACAGCAGAGGAAAGTATTAGCATGGCGTCTCTTGCCCTACTGACTGGGACAGAACAGTGACTCATGAGGGAGTGAAAATATAGTCCCCTCTGCTGGTGTCTGTCTCCAACGCTCTGCCCCTTACTTCTCCAGCTCGGTCTCTCTGGCTTTCATCGTGCACTCGTTACTTACTTGCCTCTTACTTATCTATTAACTATCGCTGCTCTCAAAAGTCTAATCTTAGTTTCCCAGTTTAAACTTTTTTGACTCTGCTTGCTTTTGTAGACTTATTGGAAAGTTTTTTTATACACACTATTGATGTCAGGATCCGAGCCCTGTAATATGGCGTAACTGCCAGTATTGAGTTTGGTCCAATAATTTCTGACACATGGACACATTGTCAAACTATTAGGTCTTGAAGCTTAAATTATTGTTTTGGAATGAATGAAAGCTGAACTGGACAATGTCACTCCTGAAATAGACGTGCAATCAGCTGGTTTAACTAGAGAAGATGCATCACTCTGTCGGAGATGTTGGAACTACCAAAACACTAACGTTTGTACAGTCAGTGCTGTGTTCCTAGATGTTCCTAGGATGAGTACAGACATCAGCTTGCAGGGAGAATACAAACCTGACAACATACATGTTTGTCGGTTATGTGAGTTAGTTTCTCACAGAATGAATGTCAGTTAGTGACAGCAGATATGACCTGCTGGCTACCAATGTGCTACGTACTATTTGTTTGAACTGATCTACACATCCTTATCTCCACCCAATGGTTAGTCATTGCAAATTTTCACTTTTCCATTATTCTGTCAAGTGTCCATTCTCTTTTTCTTTGTTTTTATGCACTACACTGCATTTTATTCATCCAAAGTTCCATGTTGACCTTGTCTTCTTCTTCTCCTGTTCTTCCCCTCATTCTCTTTCCTTCTCTTCTCACCTTACACACCCTGCTTTTGCTGGTTGTTGTCTCGCTGTGGTTGCTTTGTGGCTAAGCTGGAGCTGGCTGTCAGTGTTTCGTCTTCTGTCCAAGCCCCCGCTCCCGTGGCCCCGCAGCCCCTCCAGGTACCGCGGCCCTCCAGCCTTCCTCTGGGCCTCCTGGCTGGTGTTTGTACTCGTGTGACTTGTCGGAGTGTAAGGCCTGGAATCCTTCTAACTTTTCCTAGTTTTCTCATTTCCCTTGTCTGTTCTACAGTATTTCCAACATGCTGAGACCACTACAAAAAGCTGAAAGGCTATACGATTTCTTGTAGTCAGCATCCTCTTTTGATGTAGTGGATACTATGTGGATTGATCCAGCCCTTTACAATTCATTGGTTCCAGAACCACTGTTTAACTGATCAGATTTGATTATGTTTTATTGTTAGCCTTACTATGACTATAACCCTACCTGTCAATAGGAGAACTTTTTTGTAAATTTGTTGGAAATTATGAGAGAACCTGGATCTTTTCATTATTTGGTATTAAGGGAACCACATTTTAAAGAATAGTCTGAATGTTACCTTTATCAGTGGTCTTGGAATAATGATACTAATTTCATGTCTGTTAATCCAGTACAGAGATAGATCTAGGATATATTTAGCAGTGGAAAAGTATAGTAGTATATAATCCTAAGATTTTTCATTTAATTGTAACCTGATGTGCCAAAAAAGAAAGGTGAAACCACACATTATTGGTTTGAGAGCAGTTAAACAAAGACAAACAAAGACATTTATAAGTAATGGATGTATAGGTGGTAACTTTGTTAGGTAACAGTACAATGCCTAAATAAAATACCTGCTTCCAGGCTTGGTGCTAAATTACGCTAAACATGTCCTAAACATATGTTTGTTCTGGAAACAGATATGAAATTGACAGTTGTTGACTCATCTGATGCAGGGTTTGACAGCAAACCTTAACCCCTGAAGTCTTTTTGTGTCTCATATGTTACATAAAGTGAGTGTGACTTATCCAGTCAAAAGCGTTTTGGCAGATCTTTCCTTGTTTTATCATTGACATGTCAGTGCAATTTATAATGGCATGACGCAGCTTTCTCTGCACGACCCATCAGGCTGATAGAAGCAACCTGCATGGACTTTGTATCTTCTATTTTGACAGTTGGCATGCATGCGTGGCGTGTCCACACTGTTGTGTGGCTAATTGTGTTCAGCTGCTCCTAGTTTTCACTTCATGATGAATCTTTGTTCATGGGCCCAATTGTGTTTGTTGTCATGCAACCATTTCATTCCATGAATCTGTAAACATTTCACCGGTGAAAGTGTATTGTTAAATATTAAAGCAGATGTAGGATAAAGCCCATAAGTGGATCATAACAGGTCCGGACCACGCTTAAGTATAGTGAACTTGATTTCTCTGTCACAGGAGTGCCGGATAAGTAGGATGAACTACACTTTGTTAAGATGCAATGCCCGCCTACTGCTCTACATTTATCCGTGTGCTTATCTATGTTATCTAATCTCTTTGTGTAATAGTGTGTCTGTACAACATTTGTTACTCATATCTAACTGTGACCTTTGACCTCTTCATGCTGGCCAATCCCCAGGGATCAGTGGAAGAGGACCCTGTGGCCCTCCTTCTGGCATCTCATGCTGCAGCTCAGCAGCCCCAGGTCTGGCCTGCACCGTGCCTCCAGCCTGTCCCATGATCCCCTGCACTGTAGAATGCTGTGTGTGCTATGTTGTGCTCTCTCCCTTTGCTTGTGAATTGCAGTGTGTCTTGTTCACTTTTCCCATGCAAATGATGTGACATTTAGGCAGTCACCAATAGTTAAGACTCAATTGTTTCTTTTGGTTTTCATCCAAAAATATGTAGCTTTTCTTTACTTTTTTTGTGTGATGTGGTTAAATTAGGGCTGTCAAATGATACAAAAATGTATTCTGTATTGAAAGCAAAGTAATCGCACGTTTAAATGTACTTTTTAAAGGTGTTTTTTTTGTACGTTTTTAATGCTCAGGGGGTATTGGAGACTTGGCATACTCTGGTTGTAACCCAGTTCACATCGACAGTTCAATGCAGATAATTTTAGTCACGTGGAGAGAACCATCTGGAAGTAGCCTGACGTCGTCACACTCAGATTTTACTCCGAATATGATGAACTTCCCAACCTCCAATGTTGTGGGTGGGGCTAAATTCTGCTGACATCCAGGCTAATCTGGAAGGACTTTGGATCTCAATTTTCCATATAAAACACCCTTTTCTTTATCCATTTCTGCTCAAGGAGTTATTTTCCTGCTAGCCATCCCAAAGTATTGTGTGTGTGTGTGTGTGTGTGTGTGTGTGTGACTTACTCACGTGCAATAAAAAGTAGATGAGTTAAATTGTTTATTATCCAGTTCATTTTGACAGCCCTAGTTTCTTATTGTTTAGTTGTATTTTTGTACTGTTTTCACTTTTGTCCCCGTTGTGTCACTGAACTGAGGTAATCCCTGGTATGCTTCTTACCAGTGTTCCTTTTGAACCCCCTTCACACACACCCCTGAGGCTTGTTATATTGACATCTGTGTGGTTGGAAGTTTCTCACACACATGCACCCAGCACCCTGAAGGAGCAGCAGTGCTCACTAGACAATGAGACTTTTGAGTCCACCGTCATCCACTGCATGGCCATCACCTTGGCAACCTTTTTCTTTCATAACCTTTCAGAATGTGCTGGGATCAAACTGGAAGTCCTGGGGGCTTCAGAAAGACCCAGCGTGACTATGAGTGATCCAGTGACATGACAATAATTGTGTCCAGATACAGTTCAGTCATTTCTTTCTCTTTGTTGTTTGTCTACCCCAGGTGAAGACAGAAGAGCAGATCGCAGCCGAGCAGGCCTGGTATGGATCTGAGAAAGTCTGGCTGGTCCACAAAGATGGCTTCTCCCTAGGTGAGATGGGCATTTCACCGCAGAACATGTTTAACCTTTTTGTCGGCCATTTTTCTCTCACTGTTTAAAATGTGGGTTTCTTTATAAAAACAAAAAAACTGTGATTAAAACAAATTACATTTGCAATACTGACAATGTAATCATAATAAACCAACGTTATTACATTTTTTACATTACATTGTTTGTATTGGAGTTTTAAACTCCAGTGGATTTACGAGGACTATGGTTAACTGCTATTCAGATCCACCAAAACAAGTTTCTTCCCGAGCCTATTTATCAGAGGCATCGTGGCTCTGTCTGGCCCTTAGCACCGCCAAAGACGATTGTGATCGTGAGCTAGCACTAGCATGTGCTACGGTTAGCCACCTCATCTCGGCTAGTGATGTAGAAAGCCGTGGAGATTTTGAACAGCTCACTCAGAGACTGAAGGCAGAGGAGATTCAGAAACCTGTATCTCACTCAAAAAGGCATGGCTGTTTGAAGTGATGATGATGGAAGATGGAAGTTTGTAGAAGCACCAGAGACACAAAATAACACCCCCCCCCCCAAAAAAGAGGGATTTTTTTCACACTATGGGCACTTCAAGTGTAATGTTTCCCTGGCTGTGTTGTGATTCAGTTTCCCATTGGTCTTGCATCATTGGTAGATTGTAATATACTAACTTTCTTTGAAGTCTGTGTATGTTATCACTGGCGCTACCCCGAGCTGGTTATGTACAGTATTACGGTAAGAGAGTTGCTTCAACCTTTGGTTTTAGTTCAACAGATTTATTGACATCCAGATTCAACATTGAATACAGTGCTTGTTGCTTGCATTACATGTTTGTGTAGGTACATGTGTGGTTTTCTCTAACATAAAGAAATACAGAATATATAAATATAAAATGTTAATAAGGAATGCACATGTATACAAATAAAGAACAATAAGCAACTCACTCTGCAATATACATAATTGATAGGTAATAAATAGTTGCTGTGCAAACAACTAGACAATACTGGATAGTAATGAAAATTATCACAATCCAACGTAGTAAAGCATACAGGTTTCATTGTGTAGTTATATCTATTGGCCACTAGATGGCGCTCTAATGCCATAAATGAACATAACAGCAGCATGTGAATGATGCAGTGAAATGCGCTTCGACAGTGAAACCAGCAACACCATCGCGAGTGCAACAGCTGAACTAATGCTCAGCCGGATTGTAATTAACACATGTAGAACGCTGTACTGTAATGCATCCATTAATAAGCATCAACTATTGTTTTTGAATGGTACAATCTGCAGCACGTTCTTAGCATTATGGTAGACATTAGCATGCTATCCTGAACTATAACAAGAAAGATACTATCATGTTGACTTACACAAACTAAAATACATGCTAAACTAGCATGAACATAAAATTGGGCACTTACGTTCTCAATAACGCACACGGCAACACATCAGAAGATTTACACAAATAACGTGCAACTTTTAGAGCAGCTGTACTCATGTCCGCAGCAAACTACAAAAGGAAATGGCGAAGTTGCGCATGTGTGCAAATGCGTGAGTCCAAGGAGTACCGTATGCTCATCAGTCCAGCAGGGATTTTTCTACACTTTCCCTTTTAATACATCCTAACATGTGTCAGTGAGGTAGCACTGGGCGGCTGCCCCCCCCCCATCACTCCTCTGCTAATCTAAAATCTGAGAAATGTTGTGATTGGAAGGCGTGGATTGCAATCACAATCTTGGCCCAAATCCTTTTTATCTCAGTATGACAATAACAGACAATAACTAAAATGATTTATGTGGTTGTTACGGATTACTTTTCTGTTGATTGGCTTCTGTCGACTTTGAGTAATCAACAACTTTTCAGCTCCAGCAAATATAGAGGAGGGGAGCTGCATGAATGAAACGGTTTGTCCATCTGCCCAGCACTTCTGTGCAGTGTGTGGCTTCTGCACCAGTCTGTTGTTTGCTGAGAAACGCTTCCAGCACGTAACTGCCCCTACAACTACAAATCTGTCTTCACATTTTCTCCTTTGTGTAGAGGGGAACAAGTGTTTGCCGTTGAAGTTCCAAAACTTTGGAATTGGCTGCCTCTGCACATTAAACAGGCCTTCTCTCTGTCTCAATTTAAAATTCTTCTTAAAACTCACCTCTTTTCTTTGGCTTTTAACACCAGGTAGAGTGTTGATCTTATGTGTATACTTGCATATGTTTACCGTATGCTGGCAGTGCATTTGAGTTATTTTACTTTTTCAATTTATTTAATTTTTATTTTATTGTTTTTATCATTAAATTGGGAACTTAATCTTTTTGTTGTGCATTTATTGTGTTATCTGTTTATTCTGTATTATCTTTTTGTGCAGCACTTTTGTTAAAATCGGATTGGAATA
Organism: Etheostoma spectabile; assembly: GCF_008692095.1. Classification (NCBI taxonomy): domain Eukaryota; kingdom Metazoa; phylum Chordata; class Actinopteri; order Perciformes; family Percidae; genus Etheostoma; species Etheostoma spectabile. Next base: position 27,554,290 of record NC_045741.1, read on the forward strand.
GGTAAAACTGAGCCAGGCTAGCTGTCTCCCTCCATTTCCAGTATTTATGCTAAGCTAGACTAACCATGTCCTTACTCCAGCTTCGTACTCAGCACACAGACATGAGAAAGATATTAGTCTTGTTGTCTTACTCTCTAAAATAGTAAATAAGTGCATTGCCCAAAAACTGATTTCAAAAGCTTTAGGCTACATTGTGTAGTCGTCATTCGGTCTGTCTTTAGGTTTGTTGCTTGTCTCCCTTTTGGCTGTGACTTTTAATCATTTGTAAGGTTTTAGTTGTATACTCTGCTGTGCATTGTACCTGAATCATTTTTATGACCACATCCAAAACAAAAAATAAATGACAAAATAACCAAGGACTAAATAACCATTCTAATCTGTCAATCCACACATTACATGTTTTCACAGTGCTAGACACGTGTGGGATATAAAGGTAAGAAGATAATATTTTCAGTCAGCAGAGGGAAACGGTTGCATCGTCTCTTGTGATTGTAAGTGGCCTGGGAAGCTGTGCTTCCATCCATGTAGTAGTCTGCAGGCTTCAAAGTTTAAAACATGAAAATCAGGAGCTTTTCATGCTCTGTTTTTGCCTTTTTAGTTAGCCAGTTAAGATAAAGGGATGAGTGTGAGCACTTCCAGCAGGCTAACAGCTGTCCGTGTTTCTTGTCCTTTCTCTTGGCAGCCACCGTGGTGAAGACAGAGGCTGGCTCCCTGCCAGAGGGCAAGGTGAAAATCCAACTTGAGCATGATGGGACAATACTGGAAGTGGACGAGGACGACGTCGAAAAGGTGAATGGGGAGATGGCTCCAAATTGTAAATGGTGTTGCAGCAGTAGGACTCTGGGTGATCCTAAAGAATAATTTGATACACACAGTTCCATACCATGTTTATGCTCAACAAAACTTATAGCTTAACATTTCATATATTTTCAATAGACATCATCATAGAATCAGATCTCACCATGTCAAGTGAGAATGTGTATTATAACATTTCTATCAATGATCACTGTATTTTACAGTGTATCACAGTATTAGCAATTGCAAGAAATTGTATATAGAATTGTATGTACTAGTGCAGTGCCTGTTTGGAAAGGGCCGATTGCTTGGTTCCCAGTTTTTTTCTTTCACAACGTTCGATAAGGCTCGGCTGCGGCTCCTCTAGAGATGCGGCGTACCTGTTTTTTTTGCTACTAATTAATCATGGTTATATCTCTCTCTCTCTCTCTCTCTCTTTCTTTCTCTCTCTCTCCCTCTCTCCCTCCGTGTGCAGGCCAACCCTCCATCATACAACCGATCAGAGGACCTGGCTTCACTGCTCTATCTGAATGAATCCAGTGTGATGCACTGCCTGAGGCAGCGCTATGGAGGCAACCTCATCCACACCTACGCTGGACTTAATATGGTCATCATCAACCCGCTAAGCACACCCTCCATGTACTCTGAGAAGGTAAGTTTAATGATGACGGGCCAGCTGACGTAGACCCAATCACAGTGTTTGTTTACAGTAACTTCCGGGTAAAAAACCTCCTGTCCCGTTTAGCAGCGCTTAGCCAACGGAGACTAGGAACAACTGGATATACTCTCATCTCATTAATCTAAAATGCATGTTTGATGCTTTCATGTAAAACTTTGCCTAACGTTAGCTTGCAGAGCTAATTCACCTGTTGGGCCACAGACACCACCCAAACTAGCAGTCAGTCTGACCAGCGGTGACAAGTGGCTGTTCCAATACAGGGCAGAAAATAAACACATCATAAACGTCAGACAGGTCAGACCTCCGTGTTTAACTTTACATCTGTCAACGTTACAGTTACCGCTGAAAATGACAACAGAAATAAACAAGTTTGCCAAATTCACATATCTCCGCAGTAAAAATCAACAGGCATTTGTCAACCTGGAAGTCATTTTTGTGTAAGCGTGACGACGTGGTGATTTGGTCCCTAGCCCATGGTATTACAAGACATGTTCACCTATTAACTTTGAGTGCCCATGTTGTGTGAACAACACATGCAGAAAAAGTACAAAACCTTTAACTCTTCCTTCTTATTGAGCCAGTTTAACAGTTTAATGTAATTAGAAAGTTCCCTGTCATTCTACTGTGTGTGTTATGAGTTCTACCTGGCATCAAACCCATATGATAATGTCTTAATCCCATGTTGATAAAGCTTGTGGACCAGCTGTCGGGCGTGATGATTGTCCCTAGGGCTGAACAATTTGGGGGAAAATGTTTTTGAGATTTTTCTGGCAGATATTGGGATTATGGTTCAGTTTGTGATTATTTGTCTTTAGCTAAACTATAGCTAAAGTTAAATATTCACTGTGTAACAGATAAAACACCATCTGTGTTCTTGGCCATCAGGTGATGCTTCCGACTGGACGTGCTGCGATGATAGCTCAGTTCACAACGACAGATCCCTTTGGTCTTGTCAATGGAACCATTTGGCAACTTTTAAAAAGTAAACTTCCCATTCAGAATCTTATTGGCATCCATTTCTTTGGCCGGCTCGCAAGCCCAAACAAGTGTGTGCGGCGGGCCTGTTGTTTTTGTTTCCGGTCTAGCTAGATTCGCTGTGGTAGTTTTTCCAACGTTACTAGTTGTTGCAACAGCATGTGAAAAAACTATAAAGTTTGCTAGGCCAAAAAGAACGTTAATCTCACTCAAATTTACGCCGTCAAAATGGGTTTGCGTTAACGCCGTTAATAACGCCTTTAACTGACAGTTCTAATAATAATAAAAAAGAGAAATAAGATTAAATATATTTAAACTTGTTATTTTACATTTGATTAACTGCGGTCTTATTAGCCAATCGCATTCTTTCAAATCTCAATTTAGATTTGAAAACCGTTAATTAAACAAATTGAATATGTGGCTCTGTGTGTGTGTGTGTGTGTGTGTGTGTGTGTGCGCGCGTGCGTGTGCGCGTGCGCGTGTGCGTGCGTCTTTTTCCTCCCCCATCAGGTGATGCACATGTTCAAAGGCTGTCGGCGCGACGACTCTGCACCTCATATATACTCAGTGGCACAGTCGGCCTATCGCAACCTGCTCACCACCCGGCAGGACCAGTCCATTGTGCTGCTGGGCAAGTCCGGCAGCGGCAAGACCACCAACTGCCAACACCTGGTCCAGTACCTGGTCTCCATCGCCGGCAGCACGGGCAAAATCTTCTCCGGTGAGCCGGCAGAATCATGACAAAAACACAGGAACAGACACAGTAGAGGAAAAGCTAGATCTACAGTAGGCTGTGGCATGTCTCTGACATTTATGCTATCGCTGCAGTGGGAACTGATGTTTTGACATCTGCAAACTTCAAATGTCTTGTCCTTGAATATAATATAAAAACATAACTGATCCCTCCAAAACAAAAGATGACATCCGATTTGTTTTGGTGACACAGCTGAGAAGTGGCAGGCGGTCTACACCATCCTGGAGGCTTTCGGCAACAGCTCCACCTCTATGAACACCAACGCCAGCCGCTTCTCCCATGTAGTGTCCCTCGACTTTGACCAGGCTGGCCAGGTGGCCTCCGCATCTATCCAGGTAACACACACAAAGACAACCAGACACAGACACAGACACACACAGACACACACACACACACACACACACAC
>NC_045741.1:27557908-27575083 GCF_008692095.1 Etheostoma spectabile
ACACACACACACACACACACACACACACACACACACACACACACCTTGGCCCTGCAGTCCCATGTTGAAGTGTCCTTGGGCTAGACACTGAACCCCGAGTTGCCACCAATGCTGCGCCTTTGGACTGTGAATGTGTGTGAGTGTGTATCTGATGAGCAGCTGGCACCTTGTGCCTCAACCACAGTGTATGAAAGTGTGTGAATAGTGAGTGGTTCCTGTACTATGTAAAAGCACTTTGAGCTGTCGTTAAGAATAGAAAAGCGCCATATGACCAGTACATTTTCACACGCGCACACACACACACACCCTCACACACACACACAGGCAGACAGACACACAGACAGATGAAGAAACTGTGAGTGTACTGAGGGTCTCCTCCGTGTTAGACAATGCTGCTGGAGAAACTGCGAGTGAGCAAACGGCCTGAGGCAGAGTCCACCTTCAACGTCTTCTACTACATGATGGCCGGAGCCGACAGCAGCCTGAGGTGAGTCCTCTACCACTTAAAAGAATGACAGCAATACTATGAAGTCTTATCCAAGTTTACAGAGATTACAGAGGTGGTGTTGTTTTCAGTTCAGCTCTGATTTAGTTTTTTTTTAAATTTGTGTCCAATTCCAGGGAAATATTTGAGATGATTTTTAATCGGCTTTGGGCATCACAACTCATCCGACCAAGTTGGATCAAGTCTGTTGTAGTAGGGCTGAGTTAATCGATTCTCCAATTAATCAGTTTGGTTGAGTGATTTGATTAATGAAATCCTACAATTGATCTTTTAATACCTTCATTATGTTGATATTGAGTGGCTAGGTTAGATCAGTCGGTAGAGCGGGCGCACATTTTTAGAGGGTTCCAGGGTTCAAGTCCAATCTGTGACGATTTCCTGCATATTTTCCCCCATCTCTCCCCTTTCATATCTCAGCTGTCCTATCCCTAAAGGCGGAAATGCCCCCAAAAAATGATGTTTACTATAATGTCCTAATGTCAGTTTTTGTCATGTCAGGCTTTTAAAGTGTTTCATTTTGTGTCACAAATGTCAGATAGTGTTGGATAAACTGAATCAAAAGACAGTGTTGTTGAAACATGGTCAGCAACATCCAGAGGTATTTCACTGGCTCATCCCACAATCTTTCTTCTCTCTTCTTCTCTTCCTGTGTACCTCTCCCTCTCTTCCTCTCTTTCTCGCTTCCAGGACCGAGCTGCACTTTAACCATTTAGCTGAGAATAGTGCTTTTGGGATCCTACCACAGTCTAAGGTAATCACGTTAGAGACTTTTATTGACATCTTTCTTTCTTTTGTTTACAGTTTGTTTTCATTTTATGTATTTCTCTGAGCCTTATATTACAGCCTGGTGAAACAGGAGTTTTAAGGGGATATTTATATTAATATTTAGTATAGTTTAAAAAAAACGTATGAATACATATGCAAATTTTGGATGAGGTTCGTTTTTTTATTTAATTTATTTACAATTGCAACCAAAAAAGGCACTGTACTGGGCCAGACCTAGTGATTATATTACCCTATTATATTGGGCAGTAAGCCTATTTTTAATGTTTTTTCACAAATAGCCTGATTTATATTTGCTAATAATATGTTGGATTCATGTTAATTAATTCATGTATTTTTATTTTCAAAAGTTACAAAGGAACACCCTTCATTAATTTTGTCAGATGAAGATCTAGTAATATATTATTACAATATTTTTTAGCAAGTTAGACAGGCTGCTGGAGTGTCATTGCAACCGTTGACCTACCAATCCCCCTCCGCAAGCCTGTCTGACGTTGTACTGTAGAAGTGCAAAAGTATTTTTCTGTACTGTTTTTTTCTTTTTTAAATAACAATAATAATCCATTTAATTATAATTCCCTTCAATAACACTGAGGACCCACTAGGGGCTCCGGACCCCTGTTGAAGATCTCTGCTCCATTGTATCTATGGATGAACTAAATGAATGGAAGTAGGTTGCTGCTGCAACATTTCCACCTACTGTCGGGGATCTCTAAAGTTTGATGTGATCACGTCCTCTCCAGCCTGAAGACAAGCAGCGCGCCTCGCAGCAGTTCACCAAGCTGCAGGCGGCCATGAAGGTGCTGGGCATCTCCGGGGAGGAGCAGAAGGCCCTCTGGCTCATCCTGGGGGCCGTGTACCACTTGGGGGCCGCAGGAGCCACTAAAGGTAGGAACTCCCTACTAATTGATTGCACATACATCCCATCTCCCGTACATCACAAGCAACTCTGGAAGATTACGCTTGTAGGTGGAGTAAATCATCCACAACTAGCCCTTCAATCCCAACATAATGAGAACATAGACATCAGAATCCTGCTGTAGCTTCAGGTACTCCACAGCAGCCCTGTAGTATGTACTGTCTTGCTGAGGTTTAGAGGCCTTCAAGTCCAGTTAAGAACAAAGATTTGTCATGAGACGAGTGGAAACTACTTGGAATGTGCCAGTCGCAGGAAGTTACAGGCTTTTTTTTGTAGCTGGATATCATTTTAGCATCTTAAAATATGAATGAAGATAGTGATGGTGAAATGGTGCCAAAGCTGCATTTCTAGTAGAGATGAAACGGTGAAAACATTTTATTTCTCTGAATCACTACTTTATTAAAACGCTGCTCGCTCTCTTCAGTCACTCTCTACCTCGCGCCATAACATACGGTGTTCTGCTCGAGGCTGCTCGTTGATCCTCCGTCTAAAACTCTGCCATTTTAGCCAGCTGACGGTTTGAGGCTGACTCGACCAGCTGACTTCTCTATTGGCCGTTGAAACAGGTGACGTCTCTTACATTCAAAAACCAGCCTCTGGAGACTCGACCGGCTGAGTCGCAGCAACATCAACTGCAACTTTTCCCTGCAACCATCTAAAACGTTTTCGACTTGTAGCCAATCTTTGGTCTTAACTGGGCTTTAGAGAGTGAGAAAACAAACCAGAAGAAAGTCCCACTTAGATGGGGACAAACCTACCCAGAATCCTTCAGAGGACCTTGTCCGCTCCTCCTCCGTAAATGAGAATACAAAGTGTGTGTTCTCATCTTGTAATGGTGAATCCGAGTAATGACTTAATCTCTTAAACACTTTGTTCATTCCTTTTACAAAACTGATACTGTAGACTAATCTTGGGTTTTCACTTGAGTGTTGAATGTAAAGTTTGTTAGATGAACTAATACTTTATATAGACTAAAGAAATGCATGTCATCTCCTTTGTCTTTCTCTAAAAGATATAACCTCAACAACAAAAGTTGTTAAGCCCGGTGGCAAATGTCTTGTTTTCAACGAGGGCCCAGAGTCACAGACTGATGGCAGCATAATTGTACAGCCCAATAGTTTCTGTGATAACAGAGTAATGGACGGAATTGGCAAAATTGAGAATTTTAAAAGACAATAAGACAGATTTCAAAGTAAGTCAGTGCTAAAATCTAACTGGAGATTTGGATATATGACTATGTCTAAGTTTCCAAGTGAGCCGCCCCACTGTAAATGCCGTTGAAAAAAAATCAACGTCATGAAAATACAGTACAAAATAATTCCCAGTGGTTTAGGCCTGGTGGGGGGCAACCACCAGGTTTGGAAAACACTGGGGGAAACCCTGCCTCACCTCTTGATTTTTATCTCCATGCTCAGTAAACTTAACAGATTGATGTCCCATTGCCTTTTGTTAAATGGCTGGGCATGGTGCTTTCCATGAAAGGGAAAGACCAACTGCACTGCAAAATCAATTTACTCTGCAAGCTGCAAGGCTTTCAATCAATTAAAAGTTCAAAGATAGTAGACATTAGTGCTCACTTTACCATTTATTAGGCATGTCAGCCTCTTGCTTTTTGCAGAGGAGCATTAGATCAGCTGAGGATTCCAGAGAAGGGCTGGGTGTTCAGTGGATGAGTCCAATTGGACCTCACCACAAACCAAAGGGTCATCAGAAAGGGAAAAACATCACTTTGGCACTGTGACAACAGCAAATCATTTTATACCTTGTGGGTGGTGATACAATTTAATTTGGAACAATGGATCCAAGAGACAATAAGAATTGTTTTTTTACATTGTAAATGCAACTTAGTACAATTTTACCTATTATTATATGTTTTGGAGTGCAACACGTTCTTACTCTTCCTTTCTTATTGTCATACATCTGTCTCTGGGCACTCAGTTTATTTATTTCCCCCAGCAAATTGCTTCTCTGTCCCGCCAACCGTGTATTCATTCCCCTCAGATCATTACTTCAACATTAATGAAAACATGGCCCTGCTTAAATGACCAGAAACTGCTAAAAATGAAATGTAAATCCTTCTCATATCAGCAAAAAAACAGACTTGAGCTGACTTTCTTCCAACTGCCACTAGGTGTCAGGCTTGGCATGTGGATGAACACACTCTCAGCTGGCAGCACGCCGACTGCAATAACAAGCAGGACTATGTGTTTTTCCATCAGATGCCGTTAACCTCACACAGAATTTTCATTTTGTTGAGTGGAAAATTCTGGTCACTAAATTACAAATACACATGTTCTCACTCTAGTGGGATGTAACCAAGCGCATAGTTTTGGTTGTATTGTTCAGGTTATGTCAGGGATTTCTGAGAAGTATTTCCAGGTTACTGGCATTTCCAGTAAACGTTGGAGCCTGGCTGCAGGGATTTGTGCACATTCAGCCACAAGAACATTATGGATGTTTTAGTAATTCAGTGTCTTCAGTGTTTTCAGTGTATCCCAGAGGTGTTGAGGTCACGGTTCTGTGTAGGCCAGTCAAGCTGTTCCACACCAAACTGGGCAAAGCCTTTGTTAATGGATCTGGCTTTGTGCATGGACATTCTCATACTGAAACAGGAAAGGGCTTTTAAAGTGCCACAAAGTTGCAATCCCAAAGTGTCAGGCTAAGACCATACCAAGAAAAACAGAACCAAGCCAAAAGTGTGGTAGACCACCCATATCCTGATGCATCTCATAACACAGGCTCTTTAATTAGTAAGTGATGGCCTAAACTATACCCACACTAAATTCAATGTTTTTTGCTGTATGGAGGACTGCATTTTGTCTTTCCCCCTAAAGGCTAATGTTTTATGTTATAAAAGAGAATTCATTTTTTTATGGTCTGAAGTCGAGGTGGCACACCTCTGCTATAAAACACTGCAGGGAACTCTAAGATCACACTTTGAAACATGGTGCAGGGAAGCAGGAAAGCGGGGGACAAACATGCATGGTTTTGTTGAATGATATTGGCTCAAGTTTTCTATTTTTCAAACTGGAATAATCAACACCTCGTCCAAGCTTAGATGTGTAGTTCATGTAAAACTGTCAACATGAAAACAGTCTTAGGACAGGAAAGTAGCTTGAATTTCAACAAGCAATTTGTCATATTTTTGCATATGCTGAAAGTAGCAAAAGTGAGTACACTTTAAAGCTATAGTTTGTAGTTACTGTTGCCCCCATTAAGAATTCAAAGTAATGACAACAAAACTGTTGGCGCGTCCACATGACATAAGCCTGGATATAAGTAGCCAAGGAGGACACAGATGAGAAAAAAACAAAACATGATGGCCTCTTCAGAAGAGGTCATTATCTTCCCCTGAGTTTCTGTGCTTGAAAGTCTCCGGACGACACCGTTCTCTGAACATAGCCATACTGAGACATACAGAGAGAGTTGTGTGAGCCTTAATTAGCTTTATAGTAACTCTTTTGGCAATGGCTTGAATGTAACCAACGTTCATTTATATCAAAAAGTTACGCACTAAAGCTGTTTATTTATCACAAGGAATATCTGTAACGCACATTTTCCTCATATGGTGCGGCCCTACCATCAACTGATCTAAGCCAGGGGCTTAACCCAACAGTGACATGCCTAACCTCTTCCAAAGCATGATGGTGTTTTCAGTCTTGTTTAATGGTCATGTCATGTTTTCCTGTGTCTGTGAATTGATGAATCTGTGACCTGTGTTATCTCTAACCCTCCTCTCTCTGCTTGCATGTTTGCATGCTGTGCCCTATCAAACGCAGACGGAGATGAAGGTAATGGAAAAACAACACATGAGTTGTTGACAGTTTTCACTTAAAAAAAAAAAAAAAAAACTATTTCAGAGGCTCTCTTGTTTGTATTTTGTCTTAATGCCTTTATCGTTCCTTCCAGGCCTTAAGACATTAGCATTTTTATTGTTTCAGCTCCTCCCTCCCCTCCTCTCTTCATCTCCTTTCTCTCTTGTGTTTTCGTGTTTGCTTCATGACGACTCTCCGCACTCCCTGTCTCAGCCTTTTTCTCTTCCGTGAGATGAAAATCACGGGGATCAGAACTTTGCTGTCCCTTTAAACGACAATGTCTGATGCATCCCAACGTTGCCCACATTCTACTCCCGATTCAACACATTCTCAAAAGCAAAGTAAAGCTTATTCATTTCCACTTCTCTAGTTAGTGCTTTGACTTTCTACCACAGAACTTGTATTTCCCAGTTTCCCTCGTGTATCCCCATGAGGTTTGTGCTTGGCAGGGGCTCCTGTTGATTTGCTAGCTGTGTGTCTCACCGCTTTGATTGGCTGGCTGTGCAGGCTGTCATGTTGCCTTGTGCCATTTCAACACATGGGCTTTGAATCTCATCCAGACCAAATGGAGAAGCACTCCTAATATAGACTGATAGTCAGGGAATGATCAACAGTAATTAGCAAAAACCTAAATCTGAGTTGTTAGATTTGTAATCAATGTGTTTTCCACCACATACACTACCGGTCAAAAGTTTGGGGTCACTTAGAAATTTCCATTGCACTCCATTATAGACAGAATACCAGCTGAGGTCAGTTGCATTGTTTTATTTTAACCAGGGGAGAGTTCTCCAATGTTTTATCAGATAGTTTTTGTCTTCTTCTTTTTTTTTTTATTATATCAGATTAGTAAACATAATGTGCCTTTGGAACATTGGATGAATGGCTGTTAATTAATGGGCAATGTAGATATTGCATTACAGATCAGCCACCCACTCACATCAGCTGGTATTCTGTATATAATGAAGTGGTATGGAAGTTTGTAAGTGACCCCAAACCTTTGACCGGTAGTGTATGTCAGAAAACACCCAGTTTAGCTATACAGCTTTTACTTAGTTTGCTTAAATGCCTACAGTAGTAAACATACCATGGCTTTTGATGGTTGTGACCATTTATCAAGGGGCTGATTTCCCCCTCACGGTTTAGTATTGCACTTCCATAAGTTGGGACAAATGCAAGAACCAGATGTAAAAAAAACAACAACTAAGATATGTCAAAAAACAACTGTACATGCCCATATCTATACAAGTAATAATGTGGGTTAACCTCCAAAAATTAGATCCTACACTTTTCATAATGCTGCACGATCTGGTACCAGTCAAAAGTTTGGACACACTTTCTCATTCAAGTGAATGGAAAAGTGTGTCCAAACATTTGACGGGTGCTGTATTTTGTCAAAACTGTCCCCAAGCCCAGATATTCTACTAACTTCACCCAGTCATCTTCTCAGACTTAACCGAAAAGAGTCACAGAAAACATTAAACAGCTGTTTTTACAGGCTGAATAGTCATCCTCATGACTAGTAACTTGACTTTGACTCAATCATTACATAACAATTGTAACCTACAACATTTCCAATTGCCTCTTGACGTAGAATCTCTGACTTAGTCAATATAGAAATTGACAGGATAGGGACTAAAAATAACAAGATTGAGGCATTATGGTATTGACTTTGGAAAACATTCCAACAACGCTGGATCCTACACCGCATATTGTAACGCAATGGCATCTTTCATTAGACTTTCTTTGTTTGGTAAACCCACTCCTGTGTATTTCAAAATCCACACCTCCAGAATGTAAAAAGTCACAAACTGGGATTTAAAAGAGATGTATGGGTGGGGTTTGAATGTTCTTCCAATTTTCTGCCACTTTATTATGGGTGTATCAACATTAATGTGCAGCATGGCTAAATTGGCTTTAGTTTAAAAAATTAAGCACAGACAAATTAAAAAAGAAAATGGTCCTCTCCATTTAGGAATCATTTCCCAAAGCAGGGTGAGCATCAAAGTCTGTCAGTCGGTCATTTGTAGTACACTCCTCTATACATGGATGCTATGTGATGGCATCATGATGTACAGTACGCACACAGTTAGAAAAAGAACTAAATGTTCTATGGATGGAATCTCAACACATTAGCTGTCAGTTTTCACACAACTCCCACAGTCATGACAAAATACCTTCCACTCCTGTCAGCAACAGACAGAAAACATCTCTTCTGGATACACACATGCTGTGAGGAATGCCTATCTGGGTTAAAGGCTAAGACTATGGTTGATGCTGATTTGTACTTTTACAGTGGGTTTTCAGTTCCTGTTAGCTATAGCAAAGAAAAAAGCCAAAGCTTTCTGATTTCAATTTAAGCATCTGTACTAGTGCTGGGATGTTATGTTTTATGTCCCGACTAGATTTATTTCCCGATACTTGGCTGCCGATTTGTGTTACGATTTTCATTTATTGCGATTCTAGAAGTACTGCTACTCGATAGTATTGAGTATTGCAATTTTTTTTTTAACAACAACAAAAGTTGAATAAAACACTTCTAGAGACAATGTATCATGAGACATTTTCTAAAAGCCTTTTCTAAGGAAAATGCACAGACATTGAGTCTGACATCTATTTAATTTGTAAAGAAGTACATACCATGGATTTTCTGCATTTTCCGCTTTTGCTTTTGTCACCGTCAGCAGTACCGTATAAACAGAACATATTTAGGACATTTATGGGTAAACAACCTATTTGGTGGAAAAGAATTGTCATACAAAAAAATCAAGATGCAAATGATTTTTTAATTTCTTCCCCCACCCCTACTTTTTTCCCTATTCATCCTCCAGCCTCTCTATCTTTCTATAGCTTTCATCTTTATTATCTTTCTTCCTCAGGTCCGTGTTGCATATCTTTTTTGTATTTTAAACATTTTTACTTTTTCTTTTTTTTAGCGGGACGTAGGCAATTTGCCCGTCATGAGTGGGCCCAGAAGGCGGCCTACCTGCTGGGCTGTACCTTGGAGGAGCTGTCCTCTTCCATCTTTAAGCACCAGGCCAAAGGACTGCAGCACTCCACCTCCTTCAGAGGGGGGCCAGACGAGGCCGGCCAAGGCGACAGCTCAGGTAAAAACCCAAACTGAGTCTGGGATCTCCTTTGTAAGATCATGTGCACACTAGCCTATATTGACCACGTTTCATTTATGAGATAGTTCCAGTTCGGCCGATGTCCCTCCGAGTTAGAACCGACAATCAAAATATATTTATCTTTTATTTTTGAGTAAAATTCTCATCGCACAGGGAGCTCGCCTCCCTATGTGCACATGTTCCACCAAAACAAGTTTCTTCTCAAGGCAATTTTGCAGTGGCACTGTACCTTCTTAGCACTGCCCAATGATGGTGACAGTGGTGATGGGTTTAAAGCAGGGGTCTCAAACTCAACTTACTTGGGGGCCGCTGGAAGTAGAGTCTGGGTTTGGCTGGGCCGCATCAAGTATTCCAAAAAAAAACTATTTCCTCCAAACAGGGCGTGGAACTGCCGGTGCTTTAAACCCCTAGATCTGATATGGTTGGTGCATTTCCCAACAGAGTTCACATTGTCAAACCTCAGGCATTTGCCGCAAAGAGTACTTAGCTAGCTTGACAACCGTTACGCCGCTGTCAGGAGACTACTACGGTAGCCCATAAGTGACAAGCGCAATGAGAAAAAGTTTCAGAACGCGCGGGCCGCACTAACACTTAACTTTGATGTCAAGTAGGGGGCCACAAAATATCTTCCCGCGGGCCGCAATTGGCCCCCGGGCCGCGAGTTTGAGACCCATGGTTTAAAGTATGCAAATAAACAGAAAAAGAGCACGTTTTTCTCCCATCCCAGTGTGCTGTGTGGACTAGCCAGACCCTCCTTTGCAGGGCTATGGAAGAAGGTCTGGCAATGACAGACTATGTGCACACTGACATGTTGGCTTTTCACTGAAAATCTGTGGTCAGTTGTGGTTTCCCTACCCCTGGTATGATGAACACTTTAGAGAAGTGCAGTTTAACTGAGATGATATTTCTGCACCCGTGATGAAGGATATGGGAAGCTCTTGTTCTGATAAGATCTAGTCTACAATTAGGATTTAAATCTGGGAAAGGCTTGTTAAAAAAAAAAGAAAAAGAAAACTATTAAGAATGTGACCAAACTTTTGATGCCAGCATTTGGTAATGGGCCATTCTCTGTACTAAACAAATTATGGTCCGGACCCAAAATAAGTGAGGTTTGATTTGATATTTTTAGTTAGAAAAAGTAAAAAATGTAACCATTAAACACATGTACTGGCCCTGAGCAATATCAGGTGTAGACTAGGGGATGATTAGAAGTGACTTGATTTGATGTTGTTCATCCAGACTCTGATCTGTTGTCTCTCAGGCTCTAAGGTCACAGCTCTGGAGTGTTTGGAGGCCATGGCATCTGGACTCTACTCGGAGCTCTTCACTCTCGTCATCTCCCTAATTAACAGGTAAGACCAAGCAAAATTTCCCCCCAAATATATTACTTTACTATTTGGATCCTATTGGGATTTCTTCTTCAAAAACATTCATGATGTCTATGCCATATACAGTATGTCTGTTTATTACAAACAGCTTCTTACTCAAAGTCTCTTTCTCTACAAACATTGACATAGGATGCAGATTCATACCTACTTTCTTCCCTATGTGAAGTCTTTTTTTCTCTACCTCCATTTGTCCTTTTTAGCTTTAATTTCAACCCTCCGTTCTTTCTCTCTAAACTTCTTCACTCCTGTTAAGGAATGGTTATCAAGAGCCAGTGACACTGCCGCGTCTAGGCATCTGGGAATGTTTTTGAAAGTTTTTGTGCTCATATTATGCTTTTTTTGGCTTTTTTTCCCTTTGCTTTATTGTGTCATATATCTTGTTGTGCATGTTATAGGTTTACAAAGTGGAAAAGGACTAACAGTGTTTTCCAAAGGGACTTACCATTTCCATTTTTATATATATGTCAAATCTTCATCGCATGATCTTTTTGTGTCCCTCAGGGCTCTGAAGTCCAGCCAGCACTCGCTGTGCTCCCTGCTGATTGTGGACACTCCGGGTTTCCAGAATCCCCGGCTGGCTCAGCAGCAGCGGGGAGCCACGTTTGAGGAGCTCTGCCACAACTACACCCAGGAGAGGCTGCAGACCCTGTTCCATGAACGCACCTTCGTCCAGGAGCTGGACCGATACAAGGAGGTGCTGCTGAGCACAACACTAAGCACTGGCGTGCATGGACAGAGCATACACATAATAGCACATTAGCTTTATTCTATCCTAAATGGTCGGATCGTTCGTGTTGTAACATGAACGATCCGACCAATGTAAATAGTTTTTTTTGTTTTGTTTGAAGAATATTTTTTGGGTATTTTGGCCTTTAATCGATTAACAACTGTAGACAGAAAAGGGGAGAGAGAGAGGTGTAAGACATGCAGCAAAGGGCTGCAGGTTGAAATCAAACCCTGGGCCGCTGAGGTAAGGCCTGAGCCTTGGTACATGGGGTGCACGCTCTATCAGGTGAGCTACCAGGACAACCCATTTCTGTTTTGAGATGCTCTCCTCCACCCCAATACAGTTAAGGCCAATGGAAATATATTGGTCCACGGCATTGGGAACAAAACATTTGGAAACTGGATAATCAACAGAACACACAGTGTTCAAAGGTTTTCTTATGGACTTTTAGTTCCAATGAAAACTGTTTCCATCAAACTTTTATGATTATCCTAGAATCCAGTCATCTCCATTGTTTTGGGTGGATGCTAAAATCTCAGAGTCATCGCAAAACTATGTGCATGGATAGATACCATCAGAGGCAACTTAGAAAGTCACATTCAAGTCAAATTAACGGAATTATAGTGCTCTGCATAATCCAATGAGATATATTATAGATATTTTTGCTGATTATGCGCTTATACAAATGTACACTCACACAACCCAATCTACAGTATTGAATAGCTTCAGTTGTGATTTATTGATGATCTCATCTTTTGCTGGTTAATCTTACTAACCTAAACCTTTATCCCCTCCTGCGTCTAGGAAAACATAGAGCTTGCATTAGATGACATAGAGTCCAGTACCTCACTGTCTGTAGCAGCTATTGACCAAGCCTCAACCCAAGCTCTGGTAAGCACAAGAAACATCACAACACTGTCTCTGTTTCAGGCATCTCTGTGCATGTGATGTCTTTGTGTTCTGTTCCTATCTGAAACCTGTCATGAAAGCAAGTGATGAGCTCCACAAAAAAACAGTTCTACTGTTCATCTGCTAGTTGTTTGTTGCTTACAAATTGTGACATTTTATCAAATTCAATTCCCCTAAACAAAAACAAAAGCAGGCAATGACCTTTTACATCCTGCACCTGATGCCTCCATCCAATTAGTTTGGCTCCTCTTGATTCCTTTTGGAATTCGTCCTACATAAGTGAAATTTATTGAAACAACTTTGTGATTTGTTTCCCTCTTGTTGGCTTGAAAGGGTCCCTCTCATCAGTTACTTACTGCAAAGCTCATGCAATTATTAGTGGTACAATAACACAGTATGTGTGGCAACTGGCCTTGGCAGAAAAACTTGCAGCAGTAATGGTGTATTGGCTTGAGCAAGAGCCATCACCAAGTGTTTCATAATGCCTGGGAATAGATTTTTATTGAAGCTAGTCTATATCGACAACGTCGTCATAGCAGGAAACTGCCGTGACCTAACGCAACACACACACAGAACATCAAAGGTGTGTTGTTTTTGATTCTCGGCATGTGGTTGTTGCCACAGCCAGAAGACAAATTTAGTTTCAAAAGAAGCTGGAGGCAAAAAAAAAGAAGGAAAAAAAAACGCTGGCTAAACTACTTAAACACGGCCAATCAGTAGTCTGCAGATTTTCACGTCACCTTTTGATATTGCATAAGCACGCTTGGAACCTCGACTGAGGTGGTACTATAAAAAGTACCTGTTAGCAGTAATGGAAAACCATAAAAGGTGAGTAGAGTCGTGGGGGTACCATGCAGTGGAAAAACACCAGTAGTTAGGGTTTGGTTAGTTTTAAGCCGTTTAAGTATCATGGCTCTGTGGATGGCCCTGTCGGTCTGTTGGCCAGTTGGTCCTCCACTTTGGTCTGAAATATCTCATCAACTATTGGATGGATTGGATAGATATTTGGTTCACATATTCATGGTGCCAAGAAGATGAGACATACTGACTTTGGGCTTCCCCTGATGTTTTTTTACAGCACCACCTTGAATTGCATAGATTAGCACACATAGTCATGATTTGCATAAGTCAGTTTCTACTATTGAAACCCTTACAACTATTGGATGGATTGCTGTGAAATTTGGTTCAGACATTTAATCAGGTGACACTTTCAGTTTGGCCAAAACCTTGGTGACCAATAACCTGCAAGACTAATGGCATTCCCATCAGCCAGGCTGTCCTTTGTGGTCAGTACTAATTAAACCCATTTCCACCATATGTATAAATGCGTGAATAAGCAGTTTTTTAACACAAGTAAACCTGCTTAAATTTTGCGATTGACCTTATTACCAGTGGCAGTAGATGAGTATGCCTTTCTGTTTTTTTCTGGTGTGCCAAGTTTGATGTCACGAAAGTGCCGGAAAACGGTAGAAAGCAGCATGGAGGCCAGCAGTGTTGGGAGTAATGCAATGCAAGTAACGACAAATTAATGCATTACTGTAACTGCATGTAACTCAATATTTTTTTAAATCAAGTAACGCCATTACAATTACTGAAATGTAATTGAGCTTGTTACATGTTACTCTCATTTGTGAAAAATGAACAGAATGAAGAAGACAGATGCTACTTTAGCTGCTTCTGAGCTAATGTCGCAAGACCTTATGGTGACGAAATGATACACCAATGGAACAATGAGCATTAAACCACAGCATGGCACAGTTATTCACACAGAAAATATTCTAAAAATCAGGTGGAGCTAACAAAAAACATTTGAACGTCTCTACCACAGCGTTTGTTGAGAATCTCATCTCTTATCTCTATTTAGCTCTGCCTTCTGAGGCATGTTTGTTTAACCACTTTGTTAAGCTTTTGTTAAGTCACATATTCAATTATATGCAGCACCTTTGTTTTCTCTTTTAATTAGTGTTAACACGGTAGGCCAATCATTTTTATTTAATTGGGCCTAATGCGGTAAAAAAACACTGTTAAATGACTGAGACAGTTATTTTGTATTAAAAGGGACTGTTGTACTAGTGTTTGATTTGAAGGCCTGTTGCCCTGTTGATTACAATAAATAGGTCTAAAAATTATGTTTATTGTGTTTGACTATTTAGTACTGTTCAGATTTCCATTTAAAAAGCAGACATAAAAGTATCTCAAACGTTACTTTCCATAGTAACTAATTACTTTTGATATATACAGTAATTGGTAAAGTAATTCAATTACTTTTAAAAGAAGTAAATAGTAGCTGTAACTAATTACTAATTTTCACTGGAGGCCAGTGACAATTTTACGGTATTTACTTATTTTGTACTTGTTACGCACCCAGTCTCTCTTTCAAACTGGGTAACTACTTTAATTTGGAATGATGTCCAAGACAACGATGAGAGACGTTACCAACGGAGGTGACGCGTGTCACAGCGTTGGAAAAGGGGCAAAAGTTTGTGTGTCCCCTCAGGTGTCATGTTTCCATTACTGGTGATCAGAGCTGGAGCCAATTAATACCTGTGCCTACTGCAGAGTCATTTGTCCCTGGAATGAATGCCGATTGTAACCTTTCCCACTGCAGACAAAGCCAGATGTTAGTGGGTGTAAGTGGGTTTGGCCGGTGGGAAGGGAGGCTTTAGGTCCTCTAAACCAGGGCTCTTCAATATTTTGTAGGCCAAGGATCCCTTAGCTGAAAGAAAGACAGAGTAGAGACCCCCCTACTACATATTTTGTATAAAATTACGCTGCATGTTAAATTGGGCTGGAATAAATGGATATTAATATATCAGATATGCATCATGTTTTAATGTTAAACATGCATGTAAAAGGCACAGTGAACTATTTGGCTGCCATAGTAACTACTTTACCTAGAGTAATCTTATCTTCAAAGTGTACTGTAAGTTAACTGTTTTTTTCTTTTCACAAATAGGTCAATTTATACAGTATGTGTTATAGTATAGTGGATTCATATTATTGTATATTTTCAGACATTTACACTTTTGAAAAGAAAAGATTATAATTTTTTTTAACATAATTAGGCCGGCCCCCCCTGCACTAACTCTGAGGACCTCCTAGGGGTCATGGACCCCCTGTTGAACATTTGTGATTAAACCTACGGGAATCACATTCACAAGGTTTTGGAAGCCATTTACAAATAATGTTTTCCTGCTGATGAAGGCAGACAGGTCAGAAAAAGGCTCCCATAGGTCCTTTTTTAAAGGCAACAAGAAACAAAATAGTTAGTTTTAGTTTGGAGGGCATATTGGCAAATGATTTATACAATTTCTGTGACACAGAAAGTACAACCAGAAGACAAATAGAAATGAAAAACACCGTAACTCACATTACAAAAAACAGGCAGCAAAGATAAATGTGTGCCTTGTGACTTCTGGTTAAATGACGGCAAGCTTGTTAATTTCTGCAAGGGACTCTGCACCTCACTGCTAATTAGGTTTCAGCAGCACAATACAGCCTCTCCTTATTCATTTTGAAATGCCTTAAGAGTCAGTTGACATTCATTTTTTTGTTGAAGGGTATCTATTTGCAGAGGTACCACCTCCCTATTTAGAGAGGCTGATATCTGCCAAGCACACACATTTAAGAATCCCAACAAGAGAATGGGGCCAGCCACTCTACGGTGAGACTCGTTAGAGCAGGGTGCTAGATTCAAACATTTAGACTGGCGGAAAGAACACTTTTCACTGCATTAATCAGCTGTGTTAGTGAGTAAGGGCCCACTGAATACGCATTTCCAAGCATCCAAACCATGTTTATCAAAGTTTATTGCATTTTCTGTTGTTAAGTTGCATTTTTAGACCTCCACATTTTCCAGATAAAACATTCAGGATACAATACACGTGGTGTTACCATTCATCTAAGTTTTACTATCTACAAAAAAGTATAAAGCGGGATATACTTAAGAAACTATAGACTAAACACTATACTAAACACCTTCTCTAACAGCAGTAATATAGCCTTAGAAAGTTGGATCATGTTGAAGCCAGCGGTTAAAAACAGTTGGTGTTTTATGGAACTCGGGGGAAAAACATGTCATTTCTTTAAAATGAGATAGCAATACCTAGAGCAGGGGTCTTCAATGTGTTGTAGGCCATCAACCCCTCCGGGGAAAGAGATACAGACTAGGGACCCCCTACTACTTTACATTTAATTTACATGTATTGTATAAAAATATTGTGCATGTTAAACCGGGCCATATGGATGAATATGAATGGATATTAATATATTATTTATACATCATGTTTTAATCTTAAACTTATATGTGGAAGGCACAGTGAACCCTTAATCTTAACTGTTTGGCTACCATAGTGACCACTGCACTAACGCTAAGGACCCCCCAGGGGTCACAGACCCCCTGTTGAATGTCTCTGGCCTAGATAATTAACAGATGACATGTATATCACATGTAAATGGCTTGTTGGAGTGGTGCATTTAAATCTAATCCAGGACCAGGGGCACACATTTGTTAAAGCACATTTTAAAGCAGCAAAATAATCACAGTCCTGATTATGGCCTTTGAAGAACAAATGTGTTGGCTGACAATTGACTCATTACTCGTCTACATGTGCCTAATGAAAATTATTGTATAAATTATTGTAATATAAACTGACGACATTTGTTTCTGGCACAGTTCCTGCGACAATACCAGTTCAGCTACCGAAGACACTTCTTCCATCCAGATTTCTAAATGTCAGAAAAAGATAGTTCTTGCTTGTCTTACAGCTGCAAAAGAAAACGGTAGCAGTGCGCTGGAAGCCCCCCCCACACACTTTAACCATTAAGCAGTGGCTTCTGACCTTTCTGACATAGTTAAATGAAACTTTCAACAGCCCGCATCAATGGCGCTAGACAAGGTGAATGTGTATGTGTGGCAGGTCCTGGGCAGGGCGGGGTGATATTGTTTAGCGTATATATAGTCCTTATTTCATTTTAAACCATTATAAATTTAAATTTGTCTGG
>NC_045741.1:27575093-27579038 GCF_008692095.1 Etheostoma spectabile
GATTGTTACATGTATGTTCTGTTACCTGTAACATGCTGCTGATTGTGTTTGTGCTGTTTGTTGAATTAAAAAACAACAAACAACAACAACAACAACAACCAAAAAAAACCTGGGGACCCAGTCTGAAATCTACCGGAAGATAATTAGACCTGTTCCAGAATGTGGTCGACCCAAACCGACCCAAGTAAAGAATCAGTCTGATATAATGATACGTTTTAATCTTTGTACAGTGAAGAATATAAAGGTTAAGTAATTCAGCATCGAACAGAAATAAAATGGGGGAAATGCAGCACCCTTTGCCTTATTAACACTACTACTGTAGAAAGCACGAGCTAATTTGGAAGCATTAATTGAAAATAGATTGGGAAAAAAAAAGAAAAACTGCAGCATGATTTATAAGGGGGTGTTATTGCAGAATCTTAATTTCATTCTAGGAAAAGAGCTGCTTGTGAAATACAATGACATCAGTCGGTAAAGAAAGAATTGTTGAAATCTCGTCACAGTCACTGTTGATGGCTGCAAGCTGCAGAGATTCCAGCTGTGGCCAATTACTGTGAGCCTGTTGAGTGTGTCAGCTGTCCACACAGTTTGCCAGCTCACTCAGCTCTGATTTAGTGACTTGTGTGTCTCACAATGTTAGAAGTTATTAGAGCGAGGCAGTGAGAATCCCTGGCTACAGTTGGTTATATTTGCCGACATTGACTCAAATGAAGTGATTGAGTGAGGTAACTTTTAGATGGCAAACAGAATATGGCATATTCTAAAGGGAACATATTTGACTCAAGAAAGCAAAAGGGCAAAGATATCCAAAAATATATAGTAAGTAATTGTAAAGAATATTAACATGGCATAATTTCATCCTTTGGCATCAGGGCATCTGAATGAACTTGTGTACTTGAAATATGTGAATGTTTAGAAATTATCTTGCACATCATCCCTGTATACAAGAAAGATGTCAGGCTATGATTGGTCAGAGTCTAATGTGACCAAAATGAAAGGTGAAAATAGAATTAAATATGATATTGACTCGTAGTCTTTGCTTTTAGCTTTGTTCTTGCTTTTTCAATAAAACTGTTTAGTTAAAATGTATAATACCATGTCACATTTACTGTTTACCTGCTCATTATTGTATTATCTTAGGTGATAAATAATGATTTTTATACACATCTTACCTTGATTGTTTCCATTGCGTTCAAAGAGAAGTGATTGTGAAAGACAAAGTAGGGGACATTTCTGAGTGTTGGTACCCATCACAGGTACGCACACTGGCCAGGACGGATGAGGCTCGAGGCCTTCTGTGGCTGATGGAGGAGGAGGCCATTCAGCCTGGAGGTTCAGAGGAAACCATGCTGGAGAGACTCTTCAGCTACTACGGCTCTGTACAGCGAGAAAACAAAGGTGAGCGCTCAACCTGTCACCACCGGCTAAAGCAATCCACAGAAGGTTTCCTGGAGGCTGCAGGAACAGCAGACCGCACTGCTCATCCTTGTGACATCATGGAGACAAACGGAAATGTTTCTCATTTGTTGCAGGAGCCAGTCTGCTGCTGCGAGGAGACAAGCCCCACCTCTTCCTGTTGGGTCACAGCCACGGGACAGACTGGGTGGAGTACAACGCTCAGGGCTGGCTGAGCCATGCCAAGCACAACCCTGCCGCCCAGAACGCTGCCACACTGCTGCAGGACTCCCAGAAGTACGATCACACACGCAACATTCAGTTATTAGAGACCGTGGCAACAAGTAATCAGTGCTGGTCTGTTTATATACTGCACATGCATGTTTCAAAAAGTGCCCCCTAAACTGTGCTGCTGTTAAATTAAACATAACTGAAAGAATAACAAAAAAGTCTTTCTGTGCACCAGATGACTTTCCTGGAAAAAACCTGACAGACATTGAAGCCCTGTAGTATCAGTCTGACCAGCTGAAGTAATTGCTTGTGGAATTAAAAAGGTTATAGTACTAAATCATTAAAGGAGCAGTTCACCCACATAGCAATAAAAACATCTTTCACTTACCTCTAGTGGTATCTATACATGCAGATAGTTTTGGGTTTTACTTTGACTGGTTTGGACATATCTGTCTCTGAGATTTCTGCTTCCACCTTAATACAGTGACGGTGAATGGAATTATTACTATACAATAATTCAGTGTTCAACATTTAAACCACAAATTCCATTTATTTGTTTAAATAACAAATGCAAGATCATTGTAGTATGTGAAAACGAAGCTACTTTGTCTTAACTTAAAGGGAACTTATCATAAAAAATTCACTTCATAGAAGTCTACTAGCAACACCGGCACCTCCGCTTAAGTCCACTTTTCAGAGTTCAGCATTCCGTTCATTCTCGTAGTAATTCACGTAGGCAAGTAATTCAAGTATGTTTTGCTAAAAAATACAGTATGGCTTTTACAGATGGCGGGCTGTGGGGGGTAACTATGTCGTTATTCGGAAAAGGTAAAAGACCCTGCCTTGAGGTAGAAGCTAAAAGAGTTAGAGGAACTGCGGTCAGAGGAACTTAATAATCCCCAAATTTTATATGACACTATATATATGACACTATATGAAATCATTTCTTCATTTTTTGTATATTACTATATTGCTATTACTTACAGTATAACCAAAAGTTTCCAAAGTGACCATGGTGCCAGTCACTGTGCTGTGCCAACGCTGAATACAATATGTATTATACATCGGTCATTACTTAAAATTGTTAATATAGCAAAAAATTAAAAAGCAACTAATGAAACTGTACTAGCAATTAATTCTAATCAAGTTCAGACCTTTCAGTATCCATAATGAATGAGAGGTTTGAGAGCAGTAGGCTACAGTGTGGGCCAAATGATGCAGGGGGCATCCCAACAACAGCAGAATATGCCACTAAAGCAGTCCGAATAGTTCCCTGTATATTGTAGTATTAATAACTGCGATAAGAAAGAAACATGTCCTGTAAGTAATGTGCATGCAAATACAAATGCAATTCATCCTTCTGCCACAACAGGAAGAACATCAGTGGACTGTTTATGGGCCGGGCCAGCGGGGCCACAGTGTTGTCAGGCTCTATTGCTGGTCTGGAGGGCAGCTCCCAGCTTGCCCTGCGACGAGCCACCAGCATGAGGAAAACCTTCACCACTGGCGTGGCTGCTGTCAAGAAGAAGAGCCTGTGTATCCAGGTTAAACTCCAAGTGGTAAGTGGAGGAGACGCTGATTAAAACTTGTATTTCATTCCTAATAAAGGCGCTTTTTGGGTATCGGTGAACAGCAATTGCAAACTGGGCTTATGTCATTGCTGAAGTAATATACTGTGCACCTAAAATGCCCTGGATTCTTATATCCATCTATTCATACAATAAATCCCTGGTTGTGGTACATCATCCAATAAATCCACCAATCCCCAGGTTGCTTTCCTCACTGTTAATGTGAAAACTCAACCCTGTTCACAATTGGGTTTTAATACAGTACCTCAACATTCATCTGGGTGGAGGTTTAAGGATGTTAGTTTTGGGTATCAGTGCCGATACTTGTTGGATACTGAGTCTTATTCACTTGAACTTGTGCACTCCTTTAATAGAAAACAATCTACAGAAAACAACAAGTACAGTACTGTAAATGTTCATGTCATTGTTTCATAAAAGCACTACTGTAACTATAATAGAAATGTACGTTGATAAATTGAGTATAAGCATTTCAAGAGGTTTTGTAAATATACCTTGTCCGTACCCTTCTGTTGGTTTTGCTGTACCTGTTAGGGCGGGACAACCTACTCCATCTATGTTTTGTATGAGTACATAGAGCTTAGTGTGATTCCCAACATAGCTCCACCCAATTTAAACCCGACGAGATGTCTAATCAGCCAGAGTAATTGACGTGTGTGTGAGTGTGGGTGTGGGTGTGGGTGTGGGTGTGGGTGTGGGTGGGTGGGTGGGTGTGCATAAAAATACTATTGAG
>NC_045741.1:27579048-27590804 GCF_008692095.1 Etheostoma spectabile
CAGCTGCTGTAGGTTGCATGTAGATGGTGGGTTAGTGGTCTTGCACAGACTGCCACAATGTTAGATTACACTACTCATATCTAATTTTTATCTGATATCTTTTTTTAGGACGCTCTGATTGACATGGTGCGTCGTTCCAGGGTTCACTTTGTTCACTGCCTGCTGCCCAAAGCAGAGGCAGTGAGTGGTGGAGGTGAACCCCGTGTGACGCACGGAGAGAGCCCCGACTCGGGCCTTATGACTTTGGATGTGGGCCTCCTGAGAGCTCAGCTCCGAGGATCCAAGCTGCTGGATGCACTGCGCATCTACAGACAAGGTAATAAAGTACTTGTGGAAGCCTTGCCATTTATTTTGTCTTTACTCTGAATAGTAGAAGAAATTAATGATTCTGTAGTGATGCCATCAGGGGTATCTAAAATGGGACCTGGGGTACAAACCTATAGCATACCATTTGAAAGATGTGAACCTTTGCAGGCAGTAAGGTCTAATGAAAAGATGTTATTGGTTGCATGCTGGTATATGTAGGATCTGGTGAATCTAGCTTTAGCAGTACTAGGGGTGTGGGAGGGCCAAAATGGAACTGCTATTAGTTGATATAGTGGCAGTAGTCACAGTAGCAGTAACTTCATTTATTCTTTGAATCTTATGACAAGGTGGGGTCCCACAAGGCTCTTTACTTTGCCCGATTTTATACCATTAGAATCCACCACCCCTTACCATATTATAGGTAATTTCACTCTGTGGTGAACTATTGTTACGCCCTAACCCTTTGCCATCAAAAACTGGACGCACTTTGTCTTCCTACATTTGAATTCTGATAAAGCTAAAGTATTACTCCTCATCTTGGACCATTGCCAGCTAAAACATGCACCCTCAAACTTAAGTTGTTTTGCTTACCCCTAACTACAGTCAGCAGATTTTGAGTTTTGTTTAGTCATGCTATTTACATATTAGAATTCAAACCACCTTTCGCCTTGACTTTTGCAAATCATTTACTTTCCTGAATGATGCTGCAGTTGCCCATCTGCAGTTTGTGCACAATGCAGGAGCAAGGCTTCTAATTAACACTAAACACTGAGAACATATCTCCCCAGTCCTGGTCTTTCAACTCCTTATCCTGCATTAAGATCCCACAAGTTCCACCTATGACTCAAATGTATGTTTTTTGTATGTTCTTTTTTATTCAGTTAAATTATTTTATGTTTCACCATTCTTTATGAATATTGTTGTAGATTTCAAGGTACTGTATTGTGTGTACACCTGTGAATTATGTTGTTATGATTATGATAGGTGCTATAGAGATAAAGCTTACTGACTTACTTGGTACTACAAGTCAGGATGTTTGGACCTCTGCTGCTTTGATTTCCACCATTCCACCATTCTCTTGTGAGTCTCCAAACTTAATGGAAGTAGAATCCTAACCCTATGTTAGGGTTAGGATTCTAGGTTGGATGTCCAAAGTTCCTCAAACTTAACATGCTCTCATCTGTCTTTCTGATGATGACAATAAAATATGAACTCTATACTTCCTTCCTTTTCTTGCCCAAATCATTTGAATCCAGTGATAAATTAAACATCCAGAGATAGAGTATCTGAAAGGGTTCCAATAACCTGAACTATTGCTGTCACTGTATGTCTTCATTCAAAAGTGCATGCTTTTATATCATTTAGCCCTTTTTTCCCCAATGTGAACCTCTCTTCCCATAGGCATTATTACTGTTCGTGCCCCTCTAAAAGCTTGAGAACCCCTAACATTTCCACCTTTCAATCCTTTACCACTTTTTTAATGGTCTTACATTTTTTTAAATGTCTTTTGGCTCTTTTTCTTCTGAAAATAAACGTTGACCGTTGACACGTTGTTGGCTCACCACTTGCTGCCAACACTCCTCTAACCTTGGTGTTGGGTGTTTTTGTGCTCTTCTCTCTGGTCTGCTCCCTCCCTGGCTCCAGGATACCCAGACCACATGGTGTTTTCTGAGTTCCGCAGGCGCTTTGATGTCCTGGCACCACATCTGACCAAGAAGCATGGCCGCCACTACATTGTCACAGACGAGAAGAGGGTGAGTGTTTGGCTGGGTTAGCCTGATGCTTTGAAGTACTGTTTTGTGTGGCTGGATAGTGACTGTTGATATGATGTAAACAAAGAAGTTAAAAATACACACAGGTATGATTTTGATCGTTATCTTTGATGTCATGGATGTGAAAGGATAAGGTTTTTATTTCATATTTTTCTTGTTGTCAACGAATCTAATGAAAGCCTAAAACTAACAAAGTGCTAGGCTGTAACTCAGCCCATAGGCCCGA
Source organism: Etheostoma spectabile (assembly GCF_008692095.1). Lineage (NCBI taxonomy): Eukaryota > Metazoa > Chordata > Actinopteri > Perciformes > Percidae > Etheostoma > Etheostoma spectabile. The sequence continues at coordinate 27,581,353 of NC_045741.1, forward strand.
AAAACCTGCCATGTGACATACCATGTCATCTTTAGCAACAAATGTTGCTAGACATGACAAATGCTAAACGCTAAATGCTAAACAGACAAATGTTAAGCTGTTTAAAAAAAAAAAAGCTTGTTATTTTGTTACTCTACCAACTCATAATCTGTTGGACTAATATCCCAGTTCCAGTTTTTTTTTTTTAACTCAATGTGTTCATTCTGTATGCATTTACAACATCAGATACAGATATATTATTCTGATAAAATTCCAATAAAATTCAAAATACTAAATCAATCTAACAAAGTGATTGATTGAAGAAAGATCCACTATTCTATACTGTGTTATTAGAGCTGAATAATTTGAGAAAAAATTGTAGTATTTTTTGACCATTATTGTGATTGCGATTCAGTATGGGATTTTTTTATTTTTTTTCTCCAGGTTCCTTCTGTATTATTCACAATACACAAGCATTACATTATTATATAATGCAACACAACATTGGATACAGTCAAGATTCAAACTACTCCTTCATGTAGGTCAGGCCTACATTACATGTTATGAGATGATTTCATGCATGAATTGAAATGAATAACATATATTTATTTAGCTACTGAATGTACAAACCTTCAATCACAATTGAATATCATAACTTACTAGATTCTAAGCTTTGTAAACTAAAATAAACTCATCATGACTGAACTTTAATAACATCTGAAAAAAGACAGCTAAGCACTGCAGAACATTAAAATGAAAATAAATATGAATCTTACAGATCTCCAGTCAGGGCAGTGAGTGTGTAAGTGGAGCCCAAGTTTTTTTTTTTATTGCAGCTTTTGCAATACGATAATTGCATTATATTTGAATGTGATTAATACAGTCGCGGATGAGGTTTGGGTGGGCTAATATGGGATGTAAGTGGATTATGTTATCCTATGGCCTATTAAGGTAGGTCTGTTCACATATTTTTACTAGGATAGGTTTCTGTAACATTGCCCTGACGAGCCTATGTTTTGATTCCACAGCTGTTTAGAGATAGATGGATTATAATGGTGATCTTAATTAATTTAATGCAGTAGCGGTTGGAAATGCACGCAGACCCGCCTTTTCTTTTGCCATGGATTGCGCTTAAAATATGCAAATAAGATGAATGGACTGATGCACACACGTCACACAAATATCCTTTTTGTGAACATGAGCTGAATTGATTGACTTGCTTGCTAGAGATCAAATAATTCCAAATTCCAAAACGTGCTGGTGTTATGCTAAGTTCTGCATCCTCAAGGGAATGTAACAATTTTTTGGGAAAAGTATACTATTTAGTTAATTGAAAGTCATGCTCACAGTCAAACAACTGAATAAAAGCAGAATTCACATTGGTTTAAAACATAGGAAGTCCGGCCCCATATAGATAAAAAAATAGAAGATAAAAATACTAAATAGAAGTTTGTAAATAAATAAATAACATATATGCACATGCATATTTATGATCACACTGCATTTAGGGCTGAGCTGTACAATCTCACTACCGTGGCCAGCGTTTCTGTCTTCAGTCGGTTGGTTCTGGTCACTGAATGTCTGTAAGATGGTCTCTGTTCTGCAGAAGCCTGTTAGTATTTATGGTTCTAGTCAGTGGAAGCAGGTCATGAAGAGGATGGTGTTCAGAAGTCATGTCTTTAACCAAGCCGTACTGCTGCCTGCTCCTTCATGCTCTGAAGAGACGGGAGTTGGGGATTTAAAAACTATGTAAACATCTTTGTAATCTTCATCACTGTTAATAAATCATCTTAAGGCTATTATTTTTAGAAAGTTTAGAGTAATAAATGTTTTATTTGACTCGGTAATAGTTGCATTTCCTTGTTTCCCAAGTGTTAAGGGACATGCATTATTCGGCAGAAATTACCCGTCACAGCTAGAGGCGCGTTCACAAAACGTAAACGAACTGTGAAGGTCGTCATAGGGACGCAAACGGTAGGCTAATGCAGGCAAAACACGGAAGACACAGGCATTTGTTTTCTTTAATGTAAGCCTAGTTGTGTGCACAATACAATACCAAGGACATCAGTCTGTTCACATATATTTTAGGAAGAAATGTTTGGGTAGGTTTGAGCCTACATTACCCGCCGCCCTTGGTGATTAATCATTCAGCCCTAGTGTTAATCACAGGAAGACCTTGTTCTTATGAACTGCGGTTTATAATATCTTGTCACAGAAAAAAACTAACAATTTACAGGGACATAAATCCAATTCCAAATCTGTTTAAGCCCTCATGCTCCTTAAAAGAAGCAGTTTGTAGTAAAAAAACAAAAACAATAAAAAACTTAACAATGAGCTTTAGTTGCGACATCGAGTTCTATTATCAGCTGTAATTGATAATAAATCCACCCTGGTATGAAGATTGATGAACCCTTTGTTTGAGAATTGTCAGTTGGTATGAATGTCCCAAAGGATCATCAAGAAGCATCAATTATGATTATGAAGTTGTTGTTCATGAAAACGCTAACTCTTCAATTGAATTTTATTTATAGTATCAATTCATAATAAAATTTCTCTCAAGACACTTTACAGATAGAGTAGGTCTAGACCACACTCTATAATTTACAAGGACCCAACAGTTCTAGTAGTTCCCTCCAGAGCAAGCAACAGTGCGACAGTGGCGAGGAAAAACTTCCTTTTAGGCAGAAACCTCGGACAGACCCAGGCTCTTGGTAGGCGGCGTCTGACGGGCCGGTTGGGGTTAGAATGAAGAGGGGCAACAGTTACAGTAAAAGATAATGGAACAGTGACTAAAAATAGTTTGTAGTAGTTCATGGCATAGCAGGGCACTGCATGGCATTACAACATTACATCATCATGGCTTTTACTGTACTTCTCAGCCTCTAAAAACATGTCTTCTGTGGCTCTGGAGGATCTGGTTCTACAATAATAAACTAACTCTGATGATGTCAAAACTGTTAGAATGTTGAAAGTATAAAGTCTGGAGACTCAGTATTTCTCTCTCCCTACCCTCTACATTCTTCCGGTGTGAACAGAATCTCTTTATTCCTTCTCTCCTCTCTGCGCTGTCCTCTTCCTGTTCCAAGAGCGCTCTTGTGTGTAATTAATTATGATTGCACAGGCTGGCAGCATACGGCTACTGTACTGATTAATTACCGGTAGTGGGAAGAGCTCTTTCTTTCCTCCTCGTTCTCTCTCTCTCCCTCTCCCCTCCCATTCCCTTGTCTCTTTCCACTTTTTTTCTAGTCTCATTATCTTTCCATTTCTTTTGTATTGGAGGCAGAACAGTTTAGGAACATCCCTGAGCATTTGATTAATGTCTTCTCTACATTCTGTTCAGGCAATATATAGTAGCTTTGCACAAAGGTGTGATTAGCCTGTATGAGTGGGAGGTATGGCTGCTGGAGGAAAACATCGCTACATTAAGGCCTTCTGTACCTGATGTGCAAAAATGTCTTGTCTTAAAAAGGTAAATAATGTTTTTCAGGTTATTTAGGAAACTAAACATCTGATTGGCTATGTGCCTGCCTGTTTGTGTGTTTGAGTTAAATGTGGAATAAAAAAGAATATTGACATGACTAGCTGCTGTCAACAGAAGATTTAACTGGATTAATTAAACAGATGAGTGAAATCAAGCTCCCCTCTCTTTTTCACAACACACTGGCAGCAAAGTGGCTCACAAGATTCCTTGGAGATGAGCTTAGAGAGGATAGCCCACTCAGAAAGAACTAATGGTACCCAGTTCTCTGGGGAGTCGGGAATCAACAGAGGGGAAGAAAGAAAGCAAGGAAGATGGATGAAAGGAGGCCGTCTGAGACAGTGAAGGGCGTATAATTGGAGGAATAATATGAGCAAATTTGTTTTCAGAGAAAGTGACGAGAAGAAAATATTGGTTTGCTGAGCCCGTCTAAGAAATTTTGCCAAACAAAAATCCCTGTCTTTACCGCCAACAGCCCAGTTCTGTCAGTTCCTCTTAATACAGAGTGATGCAGCCATGATTTTAGTAGCCAGATGGTGTACCCGCCAAGAGCTTTTCACACTAACCATGCAACACAGGGGAAATCCACCACTTCATATAGCATTCCTGTTGGCATCCAGTCCTCTGTGGAACCTGACATGTAAAGTTCCAGTTTGCAGTGGAGAGTTTTAGTGGTCCTCCTGCTGTGTAGGATGGCCTCTTAGGCCAGTGGTTCTCAAACTTTTTGTCCGACCAAGGACCACTTACCTAATTAAAAAAAAAAGCTCAAGGACCACCGTCCTGCGTATTTCCTTCCAATATTACACTGATCATTTGTGACGTAAATTGGAGGCATTGTCAAAAAATTCATTGCTGAAGTCCGACAACACACATCTATGCTCCTCACTATTTGGCTTTGGAGTCGCTGGCAGACAGTTTGAGAAACACTGTTTTTATAAAATTAAAAACATGATATTTTACCAAATCTACTCGCGGACCACCAGGAGTCGCTTGTTGACCACCAGTGGTCCCTTCAACCAATTTTTGAGGAATACTGTCTTAGGCTACACCTAGCTCCAGTAGCACAACTAATCCTCCGCCTTACTAACACGCCTAAAACGTATATCACGTGACCATTCAGGTATACTGGGCATGCCCCTGCTGGTGTAACAGGAAGCAGCATATACAGAATACTCAGCCAGGTTGGTGGTAGTTGCTTAGTGGCAGAAAAGACAATGGAGAAACAGCAGCAATGGCAAAAAATAGGAAGAGATATTTCTTGGATCGCCATCAAAGTGGAACTGTTACTGAAAGTAGCACATGACTACAAAGTCAGAAATGGCTGTAATGTTGAAATAATCACCAATGGTCAGTCCAGAGTGTAACTTGCTTGTTGTTTGTTTTCTTCAAGAAAGGGTCATGTGATAGGGGCATGACTAATCAGGAAAGGGCACGTCATGACTGATAAGATCCCATCAGGAGGCAAACACTGGCGTTAAAGCTATAACAATTATTGTCTTAGAAATAATTGTGATTACCAATAAACTTGTTTTTTTCCTGTTAAATTTAGAAAAATGTATTTATTATTATAGTCTTCTGGAAAAAAAGGTGGGGGTGGTTAAATCGGGGGGCTTGTTGGGCAGATTACAGGCCAGTAACACAAGCATGTTCAAGTCCTCTGCCTTGAGGCAGCTATAGCCCAAGATGTTTGGAGTTGCTATGGCTACAAGTGGCAGTTGTCACCAGCATAGAGCTCAACAGTGACCGCCCACTTTTTTAACGACTCTGGTTGCCCATTCAGTTGTTTCATTGACTTTTCAAAAATTGTTAATATAAAGAGTTTTAAATCTGGAACCAAGCCAACCAGCTACGAGATTAATGCGCATAAAACATTTGATGCTGCAGAATTTTTTGTTGTTGAAAAAGTATAGCACCTTGACCCTAGGCCTTATTCCTGTTGCCACTAGGGTGCGCTATGACGTTGGGTCAGTATCAGCCTGTAGCTGTCGTCAGGATTGAACTCTTATGAATCCTGAAAAGTTTCAAGACAATTGGACAATGTACGCTCAAGTTACACCCACTTCCTGTTTTGATGGCGAAACTTACAAAATGGCTGCCCTGCCACGGCCACGCCCTATGATGAACAGTTTTTGAATTGATTGAATCTGAGCAAGATATCTCAACAGGTGTACCAGGGGACTCACAAGAGACAGTAAAAAACAACCCTCTTAATGTTTTTGACCGCCTTTTTTAGTGGCTCCATCAGGACGTTTTCACTTGTACACATTAATATCATAAGAATACCATAAAATATACTGAACACATTCATGCCTCTCAGAGCACAAATCCTTTCCCCTTGGACACTCCATGAGCTGTAACGTAAACGTCCCTTAGCCTTTCCTGTAGCACTACACCAGGGAAAACTTTACATTTTAAACCTTACGCTCTGAGAATAGCCAGATTCAACACGTTCCTTTTGTGGAATATAATCTATTGCAGCATCAAGAAGGCTTCTGGAATGTAAGGATTAGTCTTTTTTCTCCTTTTTTAAAGGCCAGCTTTAACACATATTTATCAGAAAGTGAGATTCTTAATCCTTCAGCATCAGCCGCAAAGAGTTGAGCCCTGACAGCCAGTTTGTCTTCTAAAGGTTGGGTTGACACGATGGATGAAACCTGACAGAAAATGGACCTGAGAAGCATCTCTGTCTCACTTGTTTTGTCCCTGGAGGCAGCTCGGGGGCGGAGAGGTGTTTGTGTGTGTGTTTGTGTTTGTTGCTATAACACCAAGCTAGCATCCTTTGGGCAACCAGGTCATGTGTTCTCTCAGAGGCAAGGCTCGCTGGTTTGTCTTTATCTGTCTGCTGACTGTTTGTTCTGGGTTCCAGGCGGTGGAGGAGTTGCTGGAGTCCTTGGATCTGGAGAAGAGCAGCTACCACATGGGGCTGAGCAGGGTAAGTGAAGTCACACACGTGCACATGCACACCTTTCTACTCATTATTCAGATAAGGACTTTTAGTGTAGTGCTGTAACTTCTCCAATGATGTGATGATGTGAATGATGTTCATTAACCGTACTCTCTGTGCTGTTGATGTTCTCTTGATGGTGTTTGGTTCTATTGCAAACTCAACACTTCTTCCACAATTCTAATACCTGGCATACCAATTGTACCTACTTTGTTGCCTTCACGTTCTGTGTTAAGATACTGTCAGTGAAACTCAACACTGCACAGTATTGTTTATTCATTTTTTATGTCAATCATGCAGAAAGTGTTCGATTGACGGCAGACTAACAACAATGAAATGTACCGCAACGTAGAATCAATTGGAAATAAAACATGGATGAAAACAGAGGGGTATCACATGGAAAGCCTTCTTGTGACTCAAAGGATAATGATAATAATTTGGTGGTAGGCTTTTAATGTAAAACTTGCGCAGTGCTGTGCTGTGTACAACCGGAAATTAAGTAGTGAATGAAAGTATCCAAAGTATTTTTCTTTAACAAAAGAAAGTCGCAGAGTGCTGAGTTTGACAGTGTAGTCCTGATGCAATCAGTGCATAGTTTAACATGTGAACTGTTATAGCACATGCAATTCCATCCCAGTCTTTTTTATTAAGTACTTTTTGTGCTGGTTTCATTTGAATCCTGGTTTTAATTTTAGAAAGGTACAACCTTGAAGCCAAGTCTTTTCCTGTACCTGGCGTCAACTACTTTCCTAGTTGAATCATGTTTCTTACCTTCAAATTTAACCCTAGTTCTCGAAAATCTATGCGAGTGCATACATACTAGAGTGCGGATCGGGCCGGATTTTTCTGTCCGAGCCCGACCCAAGCCCGACAGGCATTAAGATATTTGTGTCCGAGCCCGACCAGAGCCCGACACAGTTAAAATCGCATTTGTTTCTCATAGGCTACTTATGACACATGTACGTTTGTTTGTGTGGAAAGCCGCTTTTATTAAGCAATTGTAGGAAGGCATTCGGAAATGTCAACAGATGAGCGCATCAATGCACACGGGGCAACAAGCCCCATTACCTACATAATAAGCTGTTTTAAATTCTAAATGTCCAATGCCTTATCGCGCTGATGTGACCGAGCCCGACCCGAACCCGAGCATCCTTTCTAAAAATCTGTCCGAACCCGGCCCGACCCGTCGGGTCCCGTCGGGCTCGGGTCGGGTATCTATCCTCTAATACATACCTACTAGCCTGACATTGCCAGACCAAATCGAAGTAGTTCAGGAAGCTTTCAGTTCATTTTCAATTTTAAAATGGTGTTATCAATGGCCGTAGAAAAGAATGCCTCTGGAGGACATCAAACAGAGGAAGGAAATGTGACGTAAGCGACCAACAAATGTAAACAGACTACAGCGTGCAGACATGAGCTGTGGGGGTGTCTGTGAAAGAGTGTTGCCGTTTTGCCATCAGAATAGATAGTAAATATTTAAAACAGTTCCATACCATAATCAGCCATGTTGGTTGTTGCAAAATGTGTTAACAGCGCTCCTCTTTACTAAGTTAAGTTTATGCACGCTGTAGTTTCCCTGGCGTGAGGGTGTGCGAGCCCAAAAATGACGTCATTATGTATTTTGTGTGAAGTGCCAAGGCGCCACAAGTTGTCAGTCATAAACGGTTGTGATTGGCCGGCTTAAAATCTGTTTGAATGGGAGGTCGACCAATATCTGCTTGAGCTAATTAAACATGAGCTAGCAGATTCCTATCCATCAATTAACTCTCTATAGGAATGAGCATCCACACGTTATTACTTGGAGGCAGTTGTCTGTTCATTGCAGGGAGTCCTGAAAACTGACACAAAATACTCCATGTCACATCCAATCAGGCAGACGCTGTGGCGCGCTGCATGGGCAGCTTGTCCTATCCAGACAGTTTTGGCAGTTGCATCTTTGTTGTTGCCATCAAGGAGTGTTGGCTCCAAGTCCCAACGTCTCTTTTCACTTGGTGACACTCTCAATTAAACACACAATTAGAATGTGTTTTTCCACTCTATTCACCTACCTTTCTAGCAAGACGTGTGGTGGCCATGGAGAAGTCGGTGCTTGTTTTGTTCCTGTGCAATGACAAGACTTCACACTTTCGTTCTCACTTTTAGCTGTCCTGGTGTGTTTTTGTTTTGAATCTTTTCATTTCATGATCGCTGTTGCTCTCTGTATCTGTGACCTTTGCCAAGCAGCAGTCAGATACTGCCTGACTCTAACTCTTTGAGATAAAAAACAACCTAGCTAATCACAAGTAAAAAGACAAGCTGATGGTTTTGTTAATTAGATCTTTGGATGTCTGTGGAATAAAGAACAGTAAGCGCCTTGAGCTGTCAATTAGAGAAGTTTCTTGGCAGATATCGCTGGAAGTTTAACCTTGCCTTAGTGTTGCTGCCTGTCAGTCTCTACTTGGTCTGCTACTTTTTCCCAAGTTCAGAAAAAAAATTCAAATCCAAACTTTTTTTGTTCTGTGGTGTTCATATTACTAATTTTACTAATGCCTCTTGTTTCACTTTTTTTGTACTGGCAAACAAGACAAACACAGGTCCAACCAACCCATGTGGAAGGCAAAGTGCCACCAACCCACACGCTGGGCCACTTACTCTGTCTAATTATACTGCAGTGTGGGAATCATTTTGAATAATGAATAAATGAGCTGCATCAAAGTGGAGAATGATTAATATACTGGCGCTTCACATTACTCTGAATCAGTTACAACTCCTGCTACAACTGGTACCTGCCAAGTCAGGCTGGGCAATAGTTACATACTGTATAGGGATCAACTGATACTGTTTTTTTAAGGCCGATACCAATTATTACTAGTTAAGGAAACCCCTAACCCATATTTGGAACCAATATGCATTTACAGTGAAAATGAAACTCTTTAAGTCGAAATTAAGATTTTTTGAAAAAACAAACTGTGGTTATCGGCAGCTCCATTTGAGAAACGTGGAGTTAGCAAAGCAAGCGGCCATAGTTAAGTGCATCCCGGGGGCCAGAGCGGGCAACATTGAGTCTTATTT
>NC_045741.1:27590814-27590911 GCF_008692095.1 Etheostoma spectabile
GCTAAGGATAAACGTAAATACAGTAAGATTGTTATTCATTACTCCCGGTTACGCCAAACGGAGGTCACCAAGATTAATGTTGAATCGGTGTGTACAT
>NC_045741.1:27590921-27605828 GCF_008692095.1 Etheostoma spectabile
AATGTCGGACACCATAGTTTTCTCTGGACCCCTGCCAAATCTAACCAGCGATGACATGTATAGCCACATCTCCTCATTTTGCCGCTGGCTATCGAGGTGGTGTCCAGATAATGATGTGGGCTTTGTGGATCACTGGCGGTCTTTCTGGGGAAGACCTGGTCTGATTCGGAGAGACGGCATTCATCCCACTTGGACTGGAGCAGCTCTCATTTCTAGAAATCTTGACAAGTTTATTAGTGGAACTAATCCTTGATAATCCAGAGTTGGGACCAGGAGGCAGAGTCGTAGTGTACACACTTGTACACATACACGTACACATATACACACACCCACCCACACCCACCCACACCCACACCCACACACACACACACACACACACACATGACTGCCAAGATTCCAATCGTCCGTTATGTAGTTCGACCACAAGTCTGTTATATTAATTATTATCTGTTCTACTTAATACTAATTGTCACCTATGACTATTGGGTACCTTACACATTTTACCGATTAATAGGAATTGGCATGACTCAAAAATAAACTGCAGAGGCAATGTATTCTTGCTCCTTCTTCTCTGTAGCTGAGCTCCACTCTCTGTGAAACATGCAGTGGAGAGAGAAGCTCTCAGGAAATCTAAATTAATTTAATGTGAGTCAGTACTCGGTAGTACCGACGTAATTTGGTCATTACCCTAAAAGGTGTCACGTTTGGTAACCAACCCTACCCATGACTGTTCAGGTGGCTGCCAAACTGGCCCTGTGGTCCACTGCCAACTTATCTGTGGCTCTCTGCCTGATATCAATAGACGATCCCTACACTGACAAATGGGTGTCCAGGGAGCACAGCAGGTCATGTTAACCACATGTGTCTCCTCCAAGGGTAGTTTGATCATCTGCCCACAGCACTCTCTTGTTCTCCACCATCCATAATGTACTCCTAACAAGGCCTAGGTTACATTTGAAATGTTAAGCCACTAGAGCCTCTACCATATTGGAGTTCCGTTTTGACAATTCTCTTTTGGAAAACTTACTTTAGAACATGTCTCTGCAAAATGCATGCACAAAGAAGAACCTGATGTTCTTCTCAAGTAGAAATACAAGTAGCTGCATGAGAAGAAAAGCTAATTTTAATAAAGAAAAAATATAAAATTGTTACAATGTTTTTCCTTTATACAACATTGTATAGTGGTAAAGTCACAAGGTCTGCGTGCCATCTAAACAGCAATTTCTGGCCGTATTCCAAACTATACATTCTCCTTTGCTATGCCATTTTGAAGATTACAGAGTTAGGAACAGTCACATCCTCTGAAGGACAAAGGGTCAACTCAGATTCTGCTTAATGGATCTACTTCTACAAAGAGCTGCCAGCTAATTCAGGGCAGAGGAACAGAGCAATGTCTGTCCCAGAGACAAATTATCTAGACAGAGTTAGAGCCATTATGATTGGCTTTTACAGGGGCCCAGTGTCACCCCGCCGTGGCTTTTTACAGTCAAAAATGAAATTGTGCACTTATTGGCATTCAAGAAGAAGCACTACTGCTGCCCAAACCATCAGCAAAGGAGATGAAAGACGCAGAAATATTTCTGGACAAGACTATAATCATCAGGCCAGCCAAATCGCTGAGCAAGAAATTAACAAATAATAGAATATAGAATATAATAATAATAATATATAACACTTTGCAGCATTTTTAGGTGGCATGTTTAGCAGGATGGAACAATGACCTGGCTGCATGAACGGGTCTGCAGTTTGTCAGTTAGCTTAAATGTAAGATCATGCTTCGACACAACAAACACATACACACTACTGAGCCCACCTATTGGTCACCATTTGACAGATAATCTGCGTGGCATCTCTAAAAAATAATGTAACTAATCAAATTCAAGTGATTTTGCTTCACTCTGTGCTGCTGTGCTCCCCCATCCCGGTCACAACATTAGGTAGTCTCACGCTTTCATTTTAATACTTTATTCTCTCACGTCATCATTGTATCATTAAAAGACAATTTCAGAAGGGACAATGATCGTATGTTGGCCGCGTGAAATGGTGAACCCCAAAAAAGCTACTAAAAGCTTTTCAGAGAGGGCCTGATAACTATAAACATACAGTAAAACAGAAAATATACAGACACTTAAATCTCAATACACAATAGACTCAACACAGACAAATCCCATAAAATACAAACTATCCCAGTACATAGATAACCCTTAAAGGATATTCAACAATCCTATGTTATAAGCAATGTTTCCTTCAGACTTTTCTTGAAGATGTAGACAGAATGCGACAATTTCAAGTTTTTATTAGGGTTGTTCCAGATGTGTGGTCCCCTACACACTTAGGCTTGTGCACTTCAGCCTTCACATTTTGCCAGTTCAAATAACGCACTACGAAGTCTTAGCTGCTTCTGCTTCTATATTGCTGTCAGCCAAAGTGTTGTTCACACTGGGCAGCAGTAGACAAAGCATGGCCAGAGTCTGACGTGGTTCAGGAGTTCAGGAGTAGTCTAGTAATGAATCCCAGAGCTGAGAGCATCAAAGGGGCAAGCTGAAATGTCAAATCACCCACACCCTTTGTTTTCTACATGTATGTGAGCTAGTCACCGGTGGTGTCTTGATGTCCGTCATTGCGGGCTGGACAACCCGTCATGACATTTCTGTTTTGTTTCTCAGCAGGAATTGCACGTCTTGCAACTTCAAAAGAGCAGCAATTTAATCACTTTCACTTCCTGCATTGGTAAATTCCCACCCTGTTGTACATCTTCAATCTGTGTGACGCGTTAAGGATGTAAAGGATATAAAGTTATGGTATTCTGAAGCTGTTGTATACATGAAAGTGATTTAATATAATAAGTTTCCCTAATTAATAAAAAGAAGTTTGCAGTATGTGGCCACAGTATGTGTGTCTTAGTCTACATCCGCGACGTTCCACTTCCGGGATTGCTCCCGTTCCACCGGATGCCGCTCTTTTCACCTGAATGTCCTTCACCTCCCTCTTTCTCTTTGTTGGCGTTCTAACCTCCGGTGGATTTCTGAGGACTCCTCAGATCTCTGGAGGGTAAATCCAGCTAGACACACGTTCCACCAAAACGAGTTCCTTTCCGAGGCTATTTTGCAGCAGCGCTGGGGGCACCGTCAGGCGCTTAGCACCACCTAAGACCATTGTAATTGGTTTAAAGAGTTTCCAATAAACCGGAGCAAGTTTTTCTCTCATCCCGGAATTCTGGCAATGCAAGACTAGTGTGAACTCTACTTAGCATTTCTCCAAAGAAAAGAACTGTGGGACTTTGCCTTACCTCTCCTTCTCCTCCCGCAGGTGTTCTTTAGAGCGGGGACTCTGTCCAGGCTGGAGGAGCAGCGAGACGTTCAGACCAGGAGGAATATCTCTCTGTTCCAGGCTGCCTGCAGGGGATACCTGTCCAGACAGGCCTTTAAGAAGAGGAAGGTAAGGCTGCTGCATACAGTGGCTAGGCTCACAACACATCTGAAGAATCCATCATTGTAGCCTCATTTGTACTGCAGTTTAAAAGTAGGCTCATTTCAAACAGGAACACCTGTTGGGTTGTGGTAGCTGTATAGGGGAAACATCAGATACACAGGGAGACTGGGTGCCTTGCGAGCTCACCTGGTTGAGCGTGTGCCCCATATACAGAGGGTCAGTCCTTGTCGCAGCGGCCGTATGTTTGCTTACAACCTGCAGCCCTTTGCTACATGCCGTCGCCCTCTCTCTCTCCCACTTTCATGACTTAATCTGTCGTGTCAAGAAAGGCAATAAATGCCAAAACAATAATATAAAAAATAAATAAAATGTGAGACGTCTCAAAATACAAACCCATTCTCAACAAAAACAAACACCATGAGCTTTATACTGTTTTGGAGGGGTATCTTTTTAAAGGCAGTTTAGTAACTTTCTGTCTATCCTTGGTATGTAATCTGTGGCCCTAGCTTCATACATGGAGAACTCAAAGGTAGTTTTACCTGCTGGCCCCATGCAGTTAACATGGTTAACAAAATACCAGAGCTTTGCCACGTTGGATTTATATACGTTTTCTTGTGTCAAGTGCGGCTCTGTCTCAGGGGTAGAGCAGTCGCCTAACAATCGCAAGGTTGGGGGTATGATCCCTGGCCCTGCAGTCCCATGTTGAAGGTTTCTTGGGCAAGACACTGAACCTGAGTTTTTACACTGGAATGTAAACGTGTGTGAGTGGTATCTGATTATCACCTTGTACGGCAGCCTTGGCCACAGCGTAGGAAAGTGTGTGAATGGTGAATGGTTCCTGTACTATGTAAAAGCGCTTTGAGTTGGTGAGACTAGAAAAGCACTAAATAAAAAAAAGTCAGTTTACAGTCCATTTAAGATGTAAGACAGAGCTGCTGTGGAATTTGTTCTCAATTAGCTATTAGGGAAAGCACTTGGGAACTCTTCAGAGAGCACAATGCTGGCAGTGGTAAATAATTCCATCTGAGATGAACTGAGCCGCTTATTCTGTTTTTACTGGTGAGTGACTCCTTGTCATTTGCCTGGCTCCCCTCCCTGCTCAACTGATGCTTCAGATCACAGTTCCCTGGTGATCAGCCGTCAGTCTGCCGAAGCAAAAGAGGCCTGATTGGTTGGACAGATGTCAGTCTCCTCTCCACCGGGATTCTACCACTGTTCTTGTATCTTCATCAACCACTTCAGTATTGTTCAGTATTTGGCTGTGGGAAAATCACCCACCTCCCATTGTCAGTCTTATGACTGCTCATCCTTCCACTTCCTTCCTGCTTTATTGACTTGGCCATATTCAGTAACAGAATACTATATACTATTTGCAATAACATTGTTACAAAAAGGAGAGGTGTCTTTTTGCTGCTGAGCATTTAGTGTAGCATGACTTTTTACAACGCTGAGGGGGAAGCAGAACAGTAAAGTTGTGGACAAACAGATGAGCTGAAACTCTTTATAAAGCTCCGTAAATATTCAGATAATAATTCCCTACAGGTTCAAGGTAACGCTAGAAGAATAGTTGCTAGGCTATTATCCCTGGTCTCCGACATCAGCAGTGACATCACCCATTGGTGTGTGGATGGCTGTTTTGAAGCCTTCAAGAATGTGGACGTCACCAGCCTGATTGTTTGAAACTAGACGTGACGATTTTTGGGTGGAGCTGGGGAGGATGACGCGGCCAAGCCAGTGGTGTTGCAGTGGTGCTGGGCTAAGCTAAAAGAGGGAAAGCGAGTCATCTAGTGGAAATTTACTGGCAGGTAAACACAGACCTCCGGGTACTGCCACCAATAATTCATATCCTTACGCTAGCACTTGATAGCTAGCTTGGTTGACAGAACACTAAACAAGACATTTTTAGGCAAAAAAATGTTCAAGTTAACTTTGATGAAGTAAAAGCGGGTCAAAGTTTAAGATGAAAACATGGAAAACAGCCAAAAAACACGTTGAGGTCTATTTTAATGTCCACAGTGTTAGCATTGTTAGCATTGCTAAGCCTCTTGAAAACTTGAAAGAAGCGATTGAGACCATAAACTCATTAAGAAAATGTTTACAGAGTCAAGTGAAAAGTAGGCTCATTTTCCTATAGACTTCTATAGAAACAGACTTCTTTTTGGAGCCAGTGGAGTTTCCCCCTGCTGGAAGTTAGATACCATTCAGGTTTAAGGCATTTCTGCATTGGCTTCACTTTTAAGGAAAGCTTGGTCTATTATTGTTACAGTCTGTGGGTAGTGGGCGAGTGCTGTATCCTGTGTTCATGTGTCCTCTAAAGACCGTCGTGGCATTTCAGACACTACACAGTGAAATGAAATCAAATGATGTTTGAACCCATGGAAATGCATTACATCATAGCCAAATGAGCTTTCTGGGTGCTTCACATCCTGCCCTTGTAAAGGATTTTGCGTGTCTGTGTTGTTCCACCAGAGTGAGCCTGACAAGTGGAAAACATTGCTGCTGTGGGCTGACTGAAGGTGCCAGTATGTTGACTCTGTGTGTGCATTACTTCACAGAGGTTTTGATGTTACTTGTGACGGTTTCTTCATGTGAACACCCCGTCATTTGGTGCTCTGTGTGTGTGTGTTGGTGTGTGTGTGTGTGTGTGTGTGTGTGTGTGTGTGTGTGTGTGTGTGTGTGGTAGAGATTGAGCTTTGGATCCCCGTTCTCCTTTTATTATCATTTCAGTTTATTCTTTCCTTCTGCACTGGGCTCAGGCCTGCCAACTAAAATGACTTTCCAAGGGTATTTGGGTTTTTCTTCTCTCTGTGTCCTCCAGAGAACTCACTTTGAGCCTCATCTCTCGGGGTCAATAGTAATCTCATGCAATTGATGAAGTTTGGAATTGGGTTTCTTTCCTTGTGACCGTAATGTGTATTTTTTAGGGATTCAGTTTCAGGAAGATAAGAAGACACTCACACTTTAGTGGCTTTTTGATTGCACCTCTGCATACCTCACTGTAGTCATTTTACTCTCAAGGCTCTGTGGATTTTGCCCTACAGATTTTCACTTCCTGATCTCCTCACTGAGGTGAGAGCTAATTATGTAAAATGTAAACATATTGAAGTGATAATGCGGTAAAATGCTGACTATAAATAGAATTACAAATTTGCTCAGACCTAATCTAATGGCTTTATGTTGAGGCACTATGAAGAGGCATAGTGCCTCAACATAAATCCATTAGTTTGTTCCCCCATCTCATCTGTATTATTCCTGCTGCGGGGAACGTCTCCCACTTCCTTCCAAGTTCTCTCTACCGGTCTGGGTTCAAAGCACTCCGGGACATATGTGAGAGGAAGGATGAGAACAAGTAAAGGAAGAAAGGAAGGGAAGCTGGGGAAAGAGAGACTGCACCTCGCCATGGGGGAATAGACAAATAGAAGAGTTGCGCTGGCTTCATTGAAGCCCTGCAGTCTCTCCTCTCTCTGTCTCTTTGACATTCATGGGGAATAGTTGAGAGTGGAGGAGCATGGGGGAATCCACTGCCAGCCAACCAACACTGAGCCTAATTAAATAGTTGCCCAAAGACGGAACACCCCCCCCCGGCACAGGCTGCTGCTGTGCGTGCGTACTTGTCAGGTGTAAAGGAGAGGTAGAGGACATTGGAAGACACACACACGTCATTACAGTTTCTTCTTCTATTGCTTAATGTGACTACTGTTTAATTCTGCCACAAGATGCCCAATCTTTATGGTAATATTATTCATGTAAGTGTTAATGAGTGATTAGCAAACTGTGCAGTGTTTATGCAGGTGGCACCTTGTACGGCAGCCCCGGCCACAGTGTATGAATGTGTATGAATGGTGAATGTTTCCTGTAGATGTAAAAGCGCTTTGAGCAGTTGTTAAGACTGGAAAAGCGCTATATAAATACAGCACATTTACATTTACATATGTTATCATTGAACCATTCCTAGTTATTACCTTGGTAATTGCATGGTATTATATCTGTTACCTTTTTATCACCTTATTACACCAGTATTAAATCCTATTACTGTGAGTTATTACCCTGTTATTACCTTGGTAATTACATGTTATTACCTTTATATTACCTCTTTGTTTTTGTACTGTTACCCCACTATTACCATGTTATTACCGTGGTGGAATTTAAAATGCTACCAAAAAACCTTAGTGGAAAGTTTTTAAAAGGTTTTTTTTTTTTTAAATGGCAGAAACATTGGTATGCCTGGCTGATGTGGAAAGGTTGGTGCATTGATAAGAGCACAATGTAATTGTAAAAAGTGCAACGGAAACAGACTTGGCGAACAAATCGTGACATACATTTGACTTGATTGTCCACTGAAGCTTTCGCTCTATTCAAGAGACTGAAAGTAACGGAAGAAGAAAACATCCGATACAGAAACGTTATGTGTGGAGTGATTGATACATGAAACAATCCGCATCATCATAGTTTGAGCCAATGGTCTAGTAAGTTAGTAAGTAAACTTTATTTAAATAGCACCTTTTACAGACAAGAGGGGTCACAAAGTGCTTTACAGTAAAACAAATAAAAACAACAACACATGAAATACAAGCTATATTTAAAGAGGTGTGTCTTTAGGTCTTTTCTAAAAGTTTCCACAGAATCCAAGGCTCTCGGGACTAAAGGGAGAGAGTTCCAGAGCCTCGGAACCAGCACAGAAAAGACATGATCACCTCTTGTTTCAAAATGTGTTCTGGGAACAGTTAAAAGGTCTTGGCCTGAAAACTTCAGAGAGTGACCAGAAGTATTTGCATTTGTATTTTGTATTATTATTTATAAAGGACAACAAACATTGCCAGTGTTGTGCCAGTCGGCTAATTTTAGTCTTTTGGTCAGATGATTTTAGACCATGGCAGGAAGCAATAATAAAAAAAAAAAAAAACACATTAATACAGGTTAAAATATATACATAGTAATCAAAAATACACCATAGTGTGTGCAATAGATCCTGGATGTAAGAGGGAGCTTGACCTTGCAAGGCTCTATAAGTAATGATTCAAATTTTAAAATGGACTCTAAAACCAATCGGTAGCCAATGAAGAGCCTTAAGCACCGGAATGATGTGCGATCTCCTGCTGGTCTTAGACAAAGGTCTAGCTGCTGCATTCTGTACAACTTGCAGTTTGTCCATGGATGATTTGCTTAAACAAGTGTACAGTACATTGTAATAATCCAAACGTGAAGAAATAAAAGCACGAACAAGCATCTCCTTCTTTTTCTTTGAAACCACTATGTGTTACGCAGGTATACGCCTTAAGAAATCTCCAGGATTTCCATATTCCCACCTTAAAATATGCAATAATAGACAACAACATACTTTTGTGACAGAACCTTCACTTCTGATATTTGTAATCACAAATACGGGGTTGAATAATGTGACAGCAAACTAAACTAACGCCGCAGAAAATGAGAGATGCATCGACCTGCTGAGCGCGGTGCGTAGTGTGTACGCAGCAACCGGGCCAGAATGCTCCCTTCACTGCACATTTTAGACGAGTGTAAGAAGCCTATTTTATTTTGTCCTCATTGCTTTGTAGTCAACAGTGAAACTGTGAAAGCACTCTTACTGCTTTGTTTTCGATGACATTTTTTATATATTTTTCTCAAAGGATAAATAAAGGTATTTCCACCATAAAAATGTATTCTGATACATTTTCATGAATAAATGCATAAAAATGTATCAGAATGAAGGTAATGAAGTCTTTATAACCCTAGGGGAGCGCTTTCAGGCCAAAAATGAAACAGCTGCAAGCTATATAATTTGTAAAAAGGATATCAGATACGGTGGTAACTAGGGCTGTAACCATATGAAAATGAAACCAAAATCGCGACACGCAGCTCCACGAACCTGTGGGAGAAAGAAGACTGGGATGTAATCAATGACAAAACGATGCCATCTGGCAAAATGTATTACGACACCCCTCCCCCCCCAAAAAAAAGTTAGTTACAGCCCTAGTGGTAACAAAACAAATGTATACATGCATATGGAAATTCTGTCCTTGGCTTTAACTTATTAATAATCCAAATGTACAATCCTAAAAACACTTAGGCTAAAGGTCCTGAAAATTCATCCATCTCAAAGTATCGCTATCAGTGATACTGGCCCTGTATTTATCGGATCAATACCAGTATCGCAGTATAACACACAACTACCACCCAGCGGCATCTCTCTGAACAGCGCTGCTCCCACCGAATGGACTTGTGTGTGTAGAAGGCAGTGGACCAAACCACTTTACTACTACTACACAGTTTTTAAAAATGATATAATATTTCATTATTTACAATACACAGTGTGTTTTTTTAATGTTTTTTTTAAGGAAGACAACCCTCAGATGGGCTAGATCCTGACCCCCCTGGGTCTTTCACCTGCAGTCTTTCACCTGCAGTGTCTCCCGTAAATATAGGACCGTCCCGCTGTGAAGACTTCGCCTTTAAAGCAACACCAAAGATTATTTCGTACCTTAAAATAATGTTTCCAAAAATCGTTTCAGTGGTTCATCAACTTGTAACAGGGTGAACGGCACCTCTGCAAAAGCTTTGGGGCTCTCTACCGACTATAACCGCGCTATGCAAGTTTGCCAGGTTGGGAAGCGGATCTGTAGTTTGAATGAGACAATTCCGCTTCCAACCGTTTGGTGGGAACCAAAGAGCGAGTGCAAAGCTTTGGTGTTGCTTTAACCAGTCCACCAAGATGTAAAAGTAGAAGACAGAATATTAGCTGTGCAGTTTTAATAGCCAAGTTTTAGGATATCTAGTTTTCTCTGAATAGGTGGATATTACAAAGGCAACCCTCAACTACTTGTCAGACTTCTCGGACTTCTTCTTACCTCCAGCTGAAAAGTAGATTGAATATCATAACTTGAAATAAGTTTAATACTTTTTACAGCAACAACTGCTTGACAAGATTATTTATCTTGGATATAAAAAAAGTAAAATTGAATCAACCTTAAATAAGATAGGTTGCCTTTTTTCTGAGTGGAGGCCTGAGGGAAGAGTGTATTCCTGTGCAGGTCAGGGGGAGTGTGGGAATGGGACATGAAGTGTTCAAATGAAGATTAGAGTGAAATGGCCCAGGTCAGTGTTTCTCATGCTGCTCTTCAAGGTTGCTGATCTTTCCTTTCATCCTGCCACACTGCTGCCCACAGATCGTTCCCCTGCCCACCGTCGTCTCCACAGGCTTTTAAAGCAGTTACTGGTCAGAAGTTTGGCTCCGGCTACAACTGGGTCAGTTCTAATCTCATAGCCTGAAAATGAAAGCTGATTGTTCCAGTTACAAGAAAATTTCTAAAATAAATTTTAAAAAGGAGAGAGGGGTTTTCTCTGAGGAGCAACATTTCTGTATCAGGACCTCCCAGTCATGCCTGCCTTTTCTGTAGAGAGCAATTTGTCCCAATTGTGCGTTATGAATGGCTCTGACTCAGATTACCTGCAGTTAGAGAAGAATCCTCTTAATGCCTCGTCAACAAGCTGCCAGTATAACATTGATGGTTTCATTTGTGCTTGAAACGTTAGCAGTCTGTCTGAGATCCATCAGCCAAACCACATATATGTGCATGTGGTTACGTGTGTGTGTGTGTGTGGTGTGTGTGTGTGTATATGAAAATATATATACATACATACATACATACATACATACATACATACATACATACACACACATAAATGTTTATGTCAAAGTAAAAGAAACTACTGATCATTTTAGGCATGTGTGATGACTCATCTTTCACCATGTTGTCAGGCCTCTCCTGTCTCAAAGAAAATTACTTGTGTTGGTTTGATTCTATAAAGGGCGGCTGTGTTGGAGAGTCCAAATCAAAGAACAATCTTGATTTTCATGGAAGTAGTGGATTTGCTCCACGTGTCTTATTTTGGAGGATCCCGTGGTCAGCTCAAACATTTTAATTGTTTTCACGTCCCTCATATTTGAGGGGAAAATTGTAACATTCAACAGAACACATTTACAAAAGTATAAGTATGAGATACTTAACTCTTCCTTATATTGTTGCCGGTGTGTGTGTGTGTGACAGATCCAGGATCTGGCCATCCGCTGCATCCAGAAGAACATAAAGAAGAATCGCGGTGTCAAAGGCTGGCCATGGTGGAAGCTCTTCACCACTGTCAGACCTCTGATAGAGGTGCAGCTCACCGAGGAACAGATACGTGGCAAGGATGTAAGTACACACACACACACACACACACACACACACACACACACACACACACACACACACACACACACACACACACAAATAGTCACAACTGAAATAGACTTATAGAAGTCAGAATTATTGATTTTTATGTAAGTTAGTAAAATTAATTATAAAGTGCTTTTCACAGATACAATGAAAACTTGTTTTAATAGGCATAAAAAACACATAAGAGAACACAATACACAATTCAAAGTACAATTATACATAAAGTGCAGACAGGTTAACCGAACGCCAGTCTAAATTGGTAGGTCTTCATCTGACTTTTTAAAGAATCCAGCAGCGGGCCATAAGTGTGGAGGCAGAGCATTCCATAGTTCAGCAAATTATTGGATATCATCTGCATATAAATGGTATCAGATATAACATCTGTTCTTGATTTGTCCCAAGGGCAGCAAAATATAAAGAGACCCTGTGCGATCCCACAAGACCCACCCTCAAACACATTGAAACTTCTGTCAGTAAAATACAATGAAAAGAAGCGAAAAGCGTCGCCGGATATATACACCCAATCATGTAACCTTTCAATAAGGATAGGGTGGTTTCCAGTGTCGAATACAGAACTGAGGTTAAGAAGTACCAACACAGAACCCTTTTCCACGTCATATTAATTCACTTCATCTGCTGTGTGTCCCCACTATAATGTGTGTCTGTCATTAACATCCTTTGTCTTCTCCCTTTCAGGAAGAGATCCAGCACCTGAAACAGAAGCTGGAGAAGGTGGAGAAAGAGAGGAACGAGCTGAGACTCAACAGTGACCGCCTTGAGAGCCGGGTAAACACACACAAACAAACAGGAGTTGTCTGAAAATAAAAATCCATATTGAATCGTGACATTTTCTGAATCATGCACCCGTATGATTAAAGAAAGACAGATTTATAGACAAGAAGATTTATATTGTTAGTATGATATTTCAGAATGTAGGAAGACAACAAAAGCTAGACACATTACACTATAAAGGCATTTCTCAGATTAAGGGCCAAATTGGGTTGCTACAATTTTGAAAATTAAAATTCCAAATTGACTAATTGGTATACATCAAATTATCAGTCCTTTAGTCAGAAGTGACGTTTTGAGCTCGGTTGAGACCATAAGATGAGGTAATGTATCATTTTTTTTCCATTTTGTTTACTAGGTCAAGTAAATGTGGCATTTCCATCACATCATCAAATATATGAGAAAAATAAAACTTAAATAAATAAAAAATAAATCGGTACTTTTTAAAACATGTGGTGGTTTCACATGGAATATATTTTATCTTGAACTCAATGGGATTGCTGATTTTTACTTGCAAGATGAATTATAGTCATTTATGTATCTAAATTTCTGATTCATCAATCCAGCCAGGATTGGAATATAAACTTATTTTAGGTAAATGCCATATAGTATATCAAAACTGTTTTAATACAGTGATCATTTAGACTGTCCAACGTTGTCAAAAATATACAATTGCTGGATGCTTTTGTAATTTAAACAAAATGATTGACAAAATATATATGGTGATGGTGACATTACAATTCTGGTAATGACAGTTTGTTGCAGTGATGGCAAATCACTGGTCATAACCTAATGTAATTTAAGAACCTAAGTGACTTCAAACCAAAGAAAACACCAGCTAGTAATCTGTTTAAACATCAAAACATAGTTTAATCTGATGTGTTCCCTGTGAAAATGATTGGTTCAGTATAATTATAGTCTAAATAGAGTATTTAATCATTTCATAGCTATGTTGAATAATAAAAAAACATGAAACAGGAGGGCAGTTAAGAACAGGCATCAGTCTTGCAGCATGAAATCCATGTGCCCCACAATATTAGGTTACCATGGCTAGCAAATAACTTTTGATGAAAAAACAGTAGGAAAGTGGCTTTCACAAAAACAATAAATACGTATATATTTTAATATAAAATATAGTTTAAAGAGCAACTTATTGCCATCTGTTTCTGCTGACCTTTAACTTTTCACCTTGCTGCAGTGACATAGAAGTGTACTTCATGCAGTGTGTCTGTACACAGTGATAGATTGGGTGCTTCTCATTTGTCTTAAATGTTACCTCATGTCCTTACAGAAACACATTTTTAGAGAAATGTGACATCCTCTCCTCTGAACCGTCATCTAAAATTACTTTTTAAAGATATCCTCAGATTTAACTCCAATTGGAGAGAGCTCCAAAGTTTAAGAGCTACAACCTCAAAAGCCTTTGCTATTTTTGGCTTGAGTCTACAGCGAGGAACAACCTATAAACTTTTGATCAGAGGACCTAAATTTTGTAGGGCGGTTTTAACTCAAATGTTTGATTAAATATCATCTGTTTAGCAGTGATATGTCCAAGAGGAAGCATATACAGTACAAGGCAAAAATGATGGGACCAAGGACCATTCCTTGCAGAACACCACAAATATATTCCCAGATGCTGTATACCTTACAGTTTGTATTTGCATAGGTAATGTGATGTGATGTGCTGTGCACGTTACTACAGCAGCATCGGATGAATTATGAAAGTTGTTTTATGCTTCCTCTATTTGGCAGACATACAGTTACTACATATTCAATTTGAACAAGATGGTGAATCAGAACTCAAGTATAATCTAAACTGGGTAGAAGTATTTCACCTGAATTGAATCTGTTGTTTGTCAGAGCAGTCTGATCAGCTGCAGGCAGCATCTAATCACAAACAGATTTCCAATAAAGGGGCACAGTAGTCCTTAAAAGAGTTCAGAAAAGGATGATCTCTTTTATCCATGCTCAAGCTCACTCCTTCGAACAGAAATAGGGAAACTGAGACATCCTTTAATGATGCTGGACCAGATTGATTTCTGGGTCACCCAAGGAGCAAGGACACATTAAATAAGGCAAATGAGAAGCAACCCTAGTTGTATAAGGGAATGTACGGGTATTGGTAGGAGTCAAAGAGTAAAACAGATATTCTAATGGTATTTTATGTCATGTCCCTGATTATCTCCTGTATAACAACCAATATAATTTGCATATGAATGAAATGTGATTGCTCCCCGAACCTAAAACAAAAACACCCAATTTCTGACAAAATACATTGTTGCAAGCTATGCACAATAATGATAATAATCTGGGGTTGCTGGGGCTCACTTGGTAAAGCTATCTTCTACCAATCTAAAGGAGTAGTCATTAAGACTAGAAAAGCGCTATTTAAATACAGTCCATTTACATAATAAAACAGTATAAACATGCTTGACTCCTGCTGTGTGTGTGTGTGTGTGTGGGTGTGTGG
>NC_045741.1:27605838-27607623 GCF_008692095.1 Etheostoma spectabile
GTGTGGGTGTGTGGGTGTGTGTGTGTGTATATGTTTGTTCATATGGATGTTCATATGTATGTCCATATGTATGTTCATATGTATGTTCATGTGTTGATCCAGATCTCAGAGCTTTCATCAGAGCTGGCTGATGAGCGGAACACTGGGGAGTCAGCCTCCCAGCTGCTGGAGACTGAAACTTCTGAGAGACTTCGCTTGGAGAAGGACACAAAGGAACTGCAGGTATATACACACACGCACACGCACACTCTCACGCTTAAGTTTAGGTTTGCCTAAAACGGTCACACACCAGGGGCCTTATTCCTCACTGTGTCCATTAAAGCACTGACCCATTCCTTCACTTGATGCTTTTTCCCCAGCAGAGTTCTATTAAGGCAAATGAAAATGGAACTACTTTATTGTGATGGCAAATAGAGATGGATAACAGTTTATTGCCCAATTAGCGCTTTATCAGTAAGGTAATAAGATTTTCTACCAAACAACCACATTCTCCGACTTCACAATGACGTTTGAAGTTAAGGCACATTGTAAAATGTAGTTTAATGTCTGCTCATCTATACATAATTTTAACATTAGCACATCAGCTTGAATTATTAAAGAGCAGAACTGTCAGCCACCCCTGCCTTTGCTCCTGTGGGGTTTTATAGTCTATAGTAATGTTTCAAAAGGAGTAGTAATGTTGTAAAATGTCATACAAAATTAAACTTGGATAATTGAAACGCTGTCTTATATTTAAACATCGCTGTTTTGTCAAGACATTTAGGCAGTAATTATTGAAGACCCAGGAGATGCTAAGAAGCTTCTCCTTCCCAAGTGTAGGACCAGCAGATTCAAGGACTCCTTTGTCCCCCATGCCATTACACTCTACAACCCCTCACTTGGGGGGAGGAGGAAATAGAGTTAATATGGTAAAGAGGACAGTACATACACAGACATACCTGGACTCACATAATTACCTGGACACTTGAACACGTGACTTGACACTTGACACACTGATAATTTATGGTCATGTCTTTATGTCTTTTTATGGCCAAATGTTTTATTATTATTATTTATCATTATTATTACTTTTATTATTGCTAACTTTATACTATCTTCTTTTCTCTCTATGCTGTATTTTCCTTTTTCTTGCTAAAAACTGCTGGTGGAAATTTCAAGTTCCTTGCAGGAGTCATCCCAAAAGGATTAATAAAGAGAAGTCTAGGTCTAAGTCTAAGACACAGTTCATTCAACTGCAACAAGGTCTCAGAGGCATACAGAATGGCCATTCAGTTGAAATGAACAGATTTCAGTTGGAGATGTTACTGTTATAAAGGCTGATGGTAACCTTTTTTTCTTTTAATCTTTTAAAATTAACAACATTACTACAGTACTAAAGCACCACAACCCAAACAGTGCTCCATGCATTTAGTGCAGGCAATCCTTGCAAGAATTTTGCAATAAATGTATGTATAGATTCTTTTCCTAATCAGGATCAGTCAAATTCTAATGGAATTGTTTTATCAGAATTTAATTGCGCAATGCAGTTGTGTATATATAATACTTAAGGCATGGGCAACAGTGTTTGTGGACTAGCCAGGGTCTGGCTAGTCCACGCATTCCCGGACGGGAGAAAAACTCAAAAAATGCTCTGGTCTATTTTTTTTTTTTTTTAACCAATCACAATCGTCTTGGCGGTGCTAGGCTCTGTACAGAGCCGCTGCAAAATAGCCTCGGGAAGGAACTTGTTTAGGTGGAGCAACGTTCAAAAGTTGTTTTAGTCGTGCAACAGAAAACTCTGATTGG
>NC_045741.1:27607633-27608625 GCF_008692095.1 Etheostoma spectabile
TAGCTAGCTGTCTGGATTTACCCCGCAGAGATCTGAGGAGCAGTAGTCCTCATAAATCCACCGGAGTTTAGAATTCCAACACAAAGAAAGCGGAAGGAAATGGATATCCACGAAAATACATGCCAGCGGAGTAATCCCGGAAGTGGAACATCTTGGATATAGACTGCTGTGCACACAAAGTCACATAATAGTTCTGAGAAACATTTTGTGTCATTTTCTCCCATTTGTACATCTCATAAATCAATGGATTCTTCTGAAATTGTGTTGGCATTCATTCATATCCACTTCAACATTTATGTACAGTATTCTTATCCTGACACTCTACTTTTTTTCTGTAAAAAAAGTCTCTCCTACACAAACTTGTTGTGAATTCCTGGTTTCAGCCTGTGATTGCCAGCTGTTCATGAGCAGTGGTGCATTTGTGAGATTTGATCGTCAGCATAATCAGCACCTTTAAACCGCCTTAAGAGGCTTTCTGCTCCGCTTCGTTTGCAAGAGGGTTTCGTTCACAAAAAAGTTACCAAAGAGTAAAAAGAAGAATTTCAGGCCACTGAGCTTCAATTACTGCTGGCGAAAAACCGGCAGACAAAAACTCAACAAATTCAGAAATGATTAATACAGCTACAGGTGGAGCGGCACTGTATTGTGCCTGAAATACAGAAGGAACGGTTTGACATGAAGTGAGATGCTCAAAAACATCTTTCTAAATCAAAGCTGTCCCTGGCTATAATGTGAGGAGGTCAAGGGGACCTGGAGATATTAGACGAGAGAATGTTATAGCTGCCGGTAAGTGATGTTACACTGTCAGGTTTAATGGAATGCATTAAGACCCTGAGGCAGCTATGGGAGAGAGATCATTTCCCAACAACTACAAATGCTGCCAAAAGATGCCAATAAAAAAAAACTCTTAGTAAATTGGCAAGCGATGATGATGGTGAACAGAATATTAATTTTGCATTAGTCTGTGTGTGTGTGTGTGTGTGGGGGGGGGG
>NC_045741.1:27608635-27610517 GCF_008692095.1 Etheostoma spectabile
GATGCGTCAACAGTTTTTTTGCCAGTTACTTAGAATTCCTCATGCAGAAACTACGCACTATAGCTTAAATTTTTTTGAAATACAGTATATTATGTATATTTTTTAATATATTTTTATATATAACAGATGTTTTGGACCCCAGGAAGACTAGCTGGTCATCTAGGTGTCTGCTAATGGGGAGCCGTATAATAAATACAAGTACAAATACAGCCCAATATCAGAAAATCATTCATTCTCTCCATACTGGCTGTAAAGGGATTCCTTCATAGAGCTACAACTACATAGTCAGAGACGGTCCATAAATGAGTTCAGCTGAGGCTAAAATTAGGCTTCAACAAAGTTCATTTTCAACAACTTTTTTTCTTCTGAATTCTCTTTTTAGTTTCTCCAGACAATGTTTCCTTGCTGAGCCACAGAGGAGGGAAATGTCCTGGTAGTTGCATGTCTGAAACAAAACACCTGCAATGGAATAACTAATTCTAACTCAGACTGCCAAGGTCTCGTGTTAGCTTCCGTTGAACATCAGAATGTAGTTTTGCAGAGGACTGGAGATTCTGTCCCCCATCTTTTACAGTGCAGTCGCTCTGAAGGGATCCCTCCAGTTGTTATAGGGAGGAGGAATGATTACACCAACCACTAACTCTTTCAATGGACTGTATATATGGCATGAAAATTTACTATTAAGATAGGCTTGAAAAACGTCTGAGCCTTACTCTAAATCCTTAAATGCACTCAATACATATTCTACCAAACGGCCAGGTCAGCCAGCGTTGCATTGATTGTTTCTCTTCTTCTGCTATCTGCCCTTCTGCTCTCTGCCTGTCTCACACACACACAAGCACGCACACACACACACACAGGCACACACACAGCGACGACTGTAATTGTGAAATGATTTTTTCAGGCCATTTCTCCACCGATGCCCTCCCCCAGCGCCCTCGATCCATTTAGTTCGGTTATTTGACATCTTTGACATGATATCTTTTTCTATTTTTATTGGGCGTTGTTGGAATAGATTTTTTTTCCTGTGACTGCTCAGATAGCATGGTGAGAGGCTGCCTACAAATAGCCAAGCTGATAGAAATGTGGGATAGATTTTATTTTCTTCTTGTGTAAGTGAGGAGAGGCACAAGGGAATGGACCAGTAACATATTTGGATAGTTCTATACAGAGTTATTGCATTGCGTCTTCTGGAAAATAAGAGCTAAAAGTTACAGTTAATGTTATCACTGTAGCATCAAAGTTTCCATTCACTTGTAAGGGACAAGTATGTCATGGCCTTTGGGATTACAGTTATTTATGTTGGTTCCAATCCTCTCAAAACAAAACTTCGCTAAAACTTATACACACATATTTTGAAATGTCACATCTTGCAGTGCCAGTTCACCATTCTAAGCTCTGCTATAGTATGGCACAGTGTGTGCCATGTTTATGAGGTTATAGAAGTTATTCAGTCACAAAGTGATTGAAAATGCACAACCAATATTGAAATAGGAAATCTAAATATCAAAATCTAAGGGGTCTAAAACATACATTCTTTAGCCCTTTTCACCTTAATCAACTCATTTTGGCTGCCACATTGCACAGGCTGACAAGGGATCTGTGTATATTCAGTCCTGTGGAACACTACTTCAGTTACTACTTTACATCAAACATGGTCACCAAATATAAAAACACCACAATATGACCATATGGCACAAAAAATGGAGACATAAAGAAACAAATATAAATCCATTAATTGTCACTTAAATTTAACCATCATTGTTCAAAACTAATAAAGCAAATAAAATGTATTTATACCTAATACGTCTCTTCTAGTTTGATATTTATATTATCTTACTAAATTAATGTTATATTTTTTACATGTATAAGTGTGAGTAGA
>NC_045741.1:27610527-27614141 GCF_008692095.1 Etheostoma spectabile
AACATTGGAAGTCCATAATAATAACTGGCTCCTTCACTAGAATGAAACTAGAAACTAGAATTTGCAATGAAACACTGCTGTGGCAGAAGAGCACAACCAGCATCATCATCATCAAGAATAAAGTTTGCAAGCATGACGATGAGGTCACATGCATATTAAGTAGCCAAATGGATTTGTTTTGGTCTTATAATACATCCAGAGATTTACTTCCTGCGGAGAGGATGGTTTGTTTAACCAGCAGCTAAGTTTACAAGAATTTGTCGAAATTTTAAGATTAGTGGCAAACTAAGATAAACAAACAGGCCTTTTTTGAATTCATCATTATTCTGCGGGCCATGACTGGAAGCTTTGGATGTGGCCTGCAGGCCGCCGGTTCACGATCGCTGCAGTAACGCATTAGCTGAGTGCTTTATACAATCAATTTTTCCCAAGACTTATTCTCCGAAATTCATTGGAAAAATAACACTAAGGGACCCGCCACCTGTTCAGGGCCGCATCCTCTCCTGCTGATGGGACCCACTATGATAGTCAGTTAGATTTTACTCTCAGCAGAAGACATTTCAATCCTACATCAGCAACAACCAAAGCTTTCCTCTGTGGGCCCCTGACACTTATGTGTGCTTTAATGTGCTTCGACAGATGTGTTCACGTAGTCATAGAAACCTTTCTTCTCTCTCATCCACCAGGCCAAGTTTGACAGCATGAAGAAACAGATGGAGTCCATGGAGATGGAGGTAATGGAGGCTCGACTCATCCGGGCGTCTGAACTCAACGGAGAGATGGAAGATGACGACACAGGTCAGACACAATGTGGACAAAATAACAGAAATGTCCCAGCACAGCAGAAATCTGATGAGACTTTTGATTTATGTTGTGTTGCTTAAAAAAACTCAATTCTAATTGTCGGCGAAAGCTGCTGGACACCCGCACAGGTGTTTAACTGATTAGATGTCTTCTCAAGACTGTGTGGGCGTGTACAGATCCAGCCTGAGTGACAGTTCTGTGAGTTCTGTCACATCTTTTGACAGCTTTAGCCTGAGTAGGTGTGTTACGCCGGGAACACGCTGCCCACAAAGCCTAGATTCAGCCGTGTGTGTGTGTGTGTGTGTGTGTGTGTGTGTGTGTGTGTGTTGAAAATAGTTTTTAAGTATCAGGCTGTGCTGTGGCTCTGTATTTGATTACCTACCTGGCTTGACACATTCTCTTGTGGAGATGCTGAAAACGATCACTTCAGTGCGCGGGGCCGGCCCGGCTGCTCCACTCCTGTTGCAGCTGGTGTGTACTGACAGATTGGATAACAACAATGAAATGATTTCTCAGCTTTAAGGCGCTTCCTCCGCCCAGTGTGTTTTTGGCATTACATATCCTGCTGGGGCCTTCTGCTTCGGGATCCTCACTGTGCCACCCAGTGGTCTCATTGAAATAAATGAGGAGGCTTCGTTTTGAACGCAATGCTGATGTCGCCTAATCTTAATCCTAAACAGAACCATTGCAGCGCTGCCTGGAAGGAGATGTTCGGTGCAAAAAACACCAAACACCGCTGATGTCGGTCTTAACAGACTTACAAGCTAATTGTAACCATGTTTTGGTTATCTTATTTGTCCATACTAAGAAAAATGATGCCATAATTGCCACATTTCCTGCCAGCTCAGAGTGCATCTGCAGCATGACAAATTATGGGATGGTGGTGTGACGGCTGTAAAAACTGCTCAGACAATACTCTACACTACTCAGTTGGTGATAATCTTTTGAGAGTTTTGAAAATGTTTGTATGATGTCCGACAATGCACACCTTTTACTGTTAATATGGACATGAACATATTTTCAGTAAGGGAAGTTATTTTCACTATCCAAATTAAATCTGAATTAATATTGATTAATTTGTAGATGTTTTTTTAATGGCCTTAGTAGGAAAAAAGTTTAAGAACTTGACCTGACGAGTTCTTTTCAAGTGAAGCTATATATTTATGCATATTAAAAAGATAAAAGAGGCAAATCCTTGAATGCAGAGAAAGTTTGGCATTCCTGCTTAAAAGTTTCAATGAATTGATTTTCAAAATTGCTGTTGATCGAATATCTGTCAGCCAACTAACTACTATCATTTTTATTAAATGCAACTCTACAAACTGCTGGCTCAGAAACAACCACATAGTTAAATATAATCTTCTCTGGCAGTTTCAAAATCAATAGAAATTAAAAAGGATAAAACTCTTGAATTGTCTTATCTAGGTGTGTGTTTTTACATGTGTTTTAATTGTGCATTATTTGGTTGTTGTTCAGCCTTTGTTGTTATTGTCTGTCACATTGTGACAGACAATAACATTTCCATCCATCCATCTTTCAATCAGTGAAATGACTATATTCAACACTCAACACTAATTCAATCAATACATCATCAGAGTCATGTAATACTCACCACTCTGCTGTTTCTCTGTGTAATTCCAGTCACATCTTCTTTGCTGCTTCTTTGAGTG
Organism: Etheostoma spectabile; assembly: GCF_008692095.1. Classification (NCBI taxonomy): domain Eukaryota; kingdom Metazoa; phylum Chordata; class Actinopteri; order Perciformes; family Percidae; genus Etheostoma; species Etheostoma spectabile. The sequence continues at coordinate 27,613,002 of NC_045741.1, forward strand.
CCGTTATATTAGTCAACTCTTTCTGCAGACAATTTAATGCAAAAGCCTACCAGGAAGGGGATTGGTTATAAGGCTTCTAATGGGAACTTCCACAACATAAAAGTGTTTACATGCTTGGCCATTTAAAATGTCCCGGAAAATCAGGATATGCAACCCAGGAAACGCATTATTCATGCAAACGTCTAAGTTTGGTATGAAATTGTCACTAATATATTTTATGACACACAGAAGTTTGGAGGTATTTATTTATTCACTGACATCCTCATTTCAAACGAATACTGTACGTTTCTGACCAATGTTTGCATTTAGGTATCTATTGTAAGCATATTCAGATGAAACACAATGAAGTTGACTGTTAACGTGATGCTGTGACAGGCGGAGAGTGGAGGCTGAAATATGAGCGAGCCATCAGGGAGATTGAGTTCACCAAAAAGAGACTGCAGCAGGAGTGTGATGACAAGCTGGAGGTGGAGCAGCAGAACAAGCGGCAGCTGGAGAGGAGGGTGAGTCTTTCACTCATCCCAAACCACTGGCCTCCATCTCTGATATAAGGACCACCATTAGCTTGATATTGTGCACTGTAGAATTCATCAATTTCTTTTTTTAAGTAGTAAAGCTGTAAATAGTATGATATAAGGCTCTACCAAAATTAGACATCGCCAAGCTACTTGTTTTATTACACCAATACAAATATTTTCACTTATATAATATGACGACAGGTTTATGTCATATATCAGATATAATGAGCTGATGATGCCAGTGATGTACTGTATGTGACCACAGTAAATTACATAATTACTAAAATTACAATTATTTATTAAACGGTTGTAATGTGAATGTAGTGTATAGATTATCTTTCTGCCTGGATGCCTCTCAAGTCGTTTGGGAACAACAGGCTTTTCATCGTGTTGAAAAGTTTTCGTCTCCAGTTCTGATTTGTCGTGTAAATGTCTTGTTCAGATCACCGACCTGCAGGCCGATAACGAGGAGTCCCAGCGAAACATCTCGCAGCTGAAGAAGAAAACCCAGCGGCTCACGTCTGAACTGCAGGACACCAAACTTCACCTGGAAGGCCAACAGAGCCGCAACCACGACCTGGAGAAGAAGCAGAGGAAGTCAGTACACACACACACACACACA
>NC_045741.1:27614151-27620641 GCF_008692095.1 Etheostoma spectabile
CACACACACACACACACAAACATGTACACGCACGTAGTATTGCATCATTCTGTGTTGCTGTAGTAACAATAGTAGCTGTAAGGAAAGAAAAACTGTATTGTGTTCCAGTATGTTTATAGCATCATGCTCCGCAGACAGAACAGACAAGTATCCAGCTCATTTGTACTGCTGCTAAACTGGACGCAAGTGCGTGCGTGCGTGCATGCGTGTGTGTGTGTTGCTACTATTGAGGGACATGCTCCTTAGCTGTATATGTGTTGCTGAATATGCATGCTGTATTTAAAGCATGTAAGATCTTCTTTGTTGTTTTCTCAGCCCATTTAAAGTTATTAGAATTTTCCAGCAACTTAGAATTAGATTTTGCTTCCCAAGTGTCATTAGAGTAGCAGTGGTTGTTGACAGTGCTGATTAGAAGAGTGTGTGTTGGTGTGCAGGTTTGATGGCGAGCTGAGTTTGGCCCAGGAGGAGGTGCAGAGGGAGAGGAGCCTGAGGGAGAAACTGGCCCGAGAGAAAGACATGCTGGCCGGAGAGGCCTTCAGCCTCCGACAGCAGCTGGAGGTTTGTGTCACAAATTACTGATAAGATGTTTTTTATGTAGTAAGGGTTTGATTTTCCTCTCTGTGGTGTTGATTTATAGTTTATTTTCCTGCCCGGCTGGTGACAAAAGTGGAACCACCCATTGATTTACTCTTCCAGCTGAATCAAAGTAGTTACATGTTATAAAAATAGGAACTATCATTATGCCTATGTAAGTATTTTAAAACAGCCTAAGGTGTAAAAAGGCTTGTTAAGATGACTTCCAGTCACTCTGTTCTGAAGTGACATTGAATTTTTGCATCTTGGTGCTCATCACATAATGTTCCACAACCAGTTAGAAAAGAAGTTTAAAGAAACTCCCTACATGTCCTTATATGACACTTTCAATATGCACACACAAATCATCAAGTTATGTAATCTCTACAACACTTCCTCCCACCCTCTGTGTTTTTAGCCCGACAGCTAACAGCTGGGCCATTCAAAAAAGGACCCATGTACGATCGTAGGCCTTCCTGAAACTTTAGTGACTTTTCTGAGACTTAGTCCAGTAATACCAAATCAATAAAACCACAACTGAATGCCTACTCTTTATTTTATCTTTATAGTCATTTAACAATTCATACATTCATGTGACATTGCTGCATACTGATAGCCCAGCTTCTCTGAAAAAAATATGTCTATAACTTGATTGTGCATAACAGGGTTGAGTGTTATACAAGCATTATTAAAAAAGGAGACCAGGCAACCCAAAGATTGGGAAAAGTGGCTTAGACCCCTAACCTCTTTTATTTGTCAGTGGAAACTTGTGGATCTTGATTACATCTATGATATTTTTCTGTGTGTGTACACCTTGTAGCTACCTGCTAAGCTGAGGAAAGAATTCCTCATTCTTCCCTCATCATGTGTATGTGTGTCTATTACTGTTCACACTGTAACCCCCCACCACCACTCTGTTGTGACTGTATTATTCTGGGGGTTCAGGACAAGGACCTGGAGGTGTGTGCAGTCAACGTGAAGCTGGAGCAGCTGGATGCCGAGCTGCACGACCTCAACTCCCAGGAGTCCAAGGATGAGGCTTCTCTGGCCAAGGTCTCTTTCTTTCTTTCTTTCTTTCTCTTTTATAATTCCTCTCTGCGTGTTATTGCGTTTATTGCTGCCTATTGCATTTTGCTATAAATCTCTTTGTACTGAAACTATGTACAGAGACTTGAAGAATGATATCTCTCAGTGCTACAGCAGCTCTATTAGCAACACAGTCAGTCCAGACAGCCAGTCTGTTATACTAATACAGGTGTACAAATACATACAATATGTCAGGTTCTGTCTGCGGTTTCTGCCTGTAAAAAGGAAGTTTTTCCTCGCCACTGTCACACCAAATGCTTGCTTTTGGAGGAATTGTTGGGTCTTTGTAAAAGGATAGTCTGGTCTAGACCTACTCTATCTGTAAAGTGTTCTGAAATAACTCCCATTTGACACTATAAATACAATTGAATTGTATTTATGTAAAATTTTTGTAATAATCATATTTACTATTTGTGTACTATTTGTAATGATCAAGGTGAGGAAGCAGCTCCGCGACATGGAGGCCAAGCTGAAAGACCAGGAGGAGGAGCTGGACGAGCAGGCCGGCACCATCCAGATGTTGGAGCAGGTACAGCCGGAGCAAAGTGCTCCTCTCACAATGTTACCTTGGGTTTCCACAGGCAGCAAAAGTGCCCCTATGTTCACCACTCTCCCAAAGTTGACTCAGAGTCAACTTTTGCAGAACGGTAGCCAATGAGAGTGCAGACTGGCAAACCTCCCTTCAATATATTGTCATTTTCCTACAGCCTACTTCATGATATGTCTCTGTATGACTACAGGGATTCTAACAGCTAGCTTGACAAAAGGTTGTCCAGGCAGTTGGTACTCCTGGTGGGGAGATATATATATATATATATATATATATATATATATATATATATATCCAAGTAGACTAAGCCAAGTATTACATGTGCTGTAAAAATGTCTGTAGAACTGAGGGCAACTGCAGAGTTGTGGATAATTCTCTTTGGGTTTGTCCGCTATAAGCAACAGCTTTCCACATTTGATTCAGTGGTATTATAAAACATTGATTATCGCAGCTTTAAATGAATATTTTACCTCAAAATGATGATTGACTACATCCACATAACTACACATGGCCTCTATTTGATAGAAAGCTGAGTGTTTTCTCAGAGTAACACACAAACACTGACAAAATGTCCTGATAGTGCTTGGAACTCTACACCACTGCTGGCTGTGATTTAAGGCTGTTGTGAATATTTATACTTATGTATTGAGTTCAAGTTTGACTAAAGCATCCCAGCCGTCGCCAGCTCTTTCTCCAGCCCGGTGTCTCTGTGTTCACTGAGAGTTAGACTACTAAAGGCTTAATCTGCTTTACTATATGTTCAAGTCAAATACTTATATTATTTACTGTATGCACATGCCTACTCCAACACTTTAAATTCATTTTGGAAATATGCTTTTATTATAAATATATGTTGTTGTTTTTTTAAACTCTTAAATATCTCATGTATGTTAAGAACGGAGCTGGAGTCTTGAGAGGGTTAGCCTAGCTTAGCATAAAGACCAGAAGCAGGGGGAACTGGCTACTCTTACTAACAACTCTTAAGATGACTAATTACCACACATTCAATATATTAAATCTATACACAAACAGAAATGTGAAAAAATGATCAGACCCTAAACTACTGCACAGCGTGGTTAATAATACTAAGAGGATTTAAATGTCTGGAATATTTTTGCACATGTTCGATTAGAGTTGGACACTGTGGTTGGAATTTGAATCATACCATTAATAGTATTTCCCTGATTTCTACATTTGTCATGACATGGCAAATATATTGCCGAGTCACATATAACATGGTCAAATGGGTTCACGAACCCAGGATGCACTGTTAAAACGTCTGTAGAACTTTACTTGGAAAATTCAAATCAACAAAGGTTTATGAAGCAAATAAACACAAATATGATTTTATTGTCCCATTACCATTCCTCTGAAAATTGATAGATGATAATGATGATTTCTCACCCAGCTTTATATTGGTTATGAACATAGTGTGAGTTGAGGGATACAGGACAGAAGCTCAGAGCAATATATTGGCTGGACAGCCACCAGCAGCCACCAGAGCATTACACAGACTGGTTAGTTATCCATGATCACCATTTATACTGTAGTTGTATTTATATATAAAAACCAGTCCTCCACTCCAGCAGCAGTCTGAGCTGTAGCCATGCTCCAACACAGAAACAGAGAAAGCCCTGTAGACCTTCCCCTATGAGAAGATGTCAGAGTTTGTTAGCAACAAAGAGAACAACAGCAAAGCACTGTGGACATATGCACATAAATTAATAATATATGAAAATAAGGTTTGAAATCAGAAAAAGGGATCCTTTGATGTACCATGCGTGTTTCTCTTTCAGGCCAAGCTTCGTCTGGAGATGGAGATGGAGCGCTTGCGTCAGACTCATTCCAAGGAGGTGGAGAGCAAAGACGACGAGGTGGAGGAGATCAGGCAGTCCTGCAGCAAGAAGGTAGGCAGCTTCATTACATGTACATGCACACATTTAAATACTGGTATTTAGGTTTGCAGTAGAGCAACAAATGAGATGCTGAATACAAAGTCACTTTAGAGCAGAGGGCTTTTTAATGTTTTTTAAGCCAAGGACCCCTAACCTGAAAGAGAAACGGAGCAGGGACTCCCTACTACTTCATATATTGTATAAAATTGATGAAACAACATTGATGAAAGGCTTACTGGCCTACAGCTTAGGCAGCCATCCACAGATACAGTTAAGCTTAAGAATTCACTGTTCCCCATTTTAACATTAAAACATGTAAATATTGCAACATTTTTATTAATATAATAATAATAGCTTAGTATTGTTTGTACCATACACAGTTATGTGTTAAGCTTTAGGCCACTCTACACATATTGTAGACACAGTTTAATATGCAACTCAGTTTTACGCAGTATTGTCACAGTATGTACAGTCCCTGACAAAAGTCTTGTCGCTTGGTACCCGCGCTGAATATATTTCATCAGATTTATTACAAGAAAATGGCTCATTTTAATCCCACCAGCTTTTGTAATAATGTTTCAGTGCAAAAAAACTGTCAAAAAGTATTCTAATATTCACAGCTTGGTAAAGCCCATTGAGTCAATTTTGCAAAGACATAAGTGTTGTCCTTGTCATATGAGCTTCACCTGTGACTAATAATGGATCAATTAGGTCTCAGGTGGTTATAAAAACAACCCCAGTACACTAGACCTTCACATCAACTGCAACTAGCCCTCTCAAACATGCCTAAGATTCACCCTGAGACTAAAGTTTTGATTATCAAGAGGCTGAAGACCAGATCCACTGCTATGTGGCAGACACCTTCAATGTGTCTCAGCGTCATGGACAGAGGATTAAAAAAACATTTGAAGACACTGGGACGTTTTTACAAGCCCAGGTCAGCGACCCTGCAAGACAACTGCTCGAGAGGACCGTTTGTTGGCTCGAAATCCAAGGCCAGCCCATTTTCCACTGCAGCAGCTCCACCAGACCTGGTCCCCTGAAGTCCCTGTGTCAACCAGAACTTGTTTGTCGGATTCTGTCTTGAATTGGCCTCCATGTCAAATCAGTGCCCAGAAGCCAGCACTAACAAAAGACAATTGAAAAACCGTGTGGCATTTGCCAGCCCCACAGCCTGCTAAAAGGATGGATGCTGGAGAAGTGGAAGAAAGTGGATTTTTCAATGAATCTTCTGTTGAATTACACCACAGTCGCCGCAGATATTGCAGGAGACCTACTGGAGCCCGCATGGATCCAAGATTCACCCAGAAAACAGTGAAGTTTGGTGGCGGAAAAATCATGGTCTGGGGTTACATCCAGTATGGGGTGTGCGAGAGATCTGCAGGTGGAAGGCAACATCAATAGTCTCAAATACCAAGAAATCTTAGCTACCTCTTATATTCCCAACCATAAAAGAGGCCAAATTCTCCAGCAGGATGGTGGCTGCATCGCATACTCCTCCACTTCAAAGTTCCTCAAGGCAAGAAGATCAAGATGCTCCAGGATTGGCCGGTCCAGTCACCAGACATGAACATCATTGAGCATATGTGGGGTAGGATGAAAGAGGAAGCATGGAAGACCAACCAAAGAATATGATGAACTCTGGGAGGCATGCAAGACTGCTTTCCTAGCTATTCCTGATGACTTCATCAATACATTGTATGAATCCTTGCCAAACCGCATGGATGCAGTCCTCACAGCCATGGAAGTCGTACAAGATATTAAATTTGGATCTCATCAGCCCGCTATTTAATTTGCTGACATATTTTAGTATTTGCAGTAAATTTGTTCGATTTCTGTATAGGCGACAAAACTTTTCTCTTGCCAAAATTTGACCTTTCTGTCTTGTTTTTAAATGATAAATCTTGTTCAGTGAAAACTAATTTATTTCAGTGCATTGAACTCATTTGGGAGGGTTTTAGCTTTTCCATGAGCTATTTCTTACACCAATTGATTAATTAAAAGTCAGGTTAATAGCAGGGGTTTCTACAAAATAGATAAGACTTTTGTCAGGGACTGTATAGTATGCTCTATTTTCAGCTAAGCCTAGGCCTAAAAAACATTGAAGACCCCTGGAGTAAAGCCTTTACATATCCCTTTTAATGGTTCCCTACAATACTAGGTTATTAAAATTATGTTTTACATATTGATATATCATCATGTTTTAATGTCAAACACAAAGTGAATCCATAAGCGTAACTGATGACTACCATAGTGGCAACCTTACAGGCCAGAGTATCATCGATGTTGTTGAGGTTGTTGTTTTGGGAATAGGCCAATTTAGCTTTGCTAATATGTTGGATTAATTTTGATATTTTCAGATATACAGTATTAAAAAAAAAAATAT
>NC_045741.1:27620651-27621976 GCF_008692095.1 Etheostoma spectabile
ACGTTCAAAAAAAGTGCTAAACAATAATTTGGTGGCTCCCAGTGACTCTAAGGACCCCAAGATTACTGCTATCAGGATCCCCATTTTACCTAGCGGTTCCCCTCTGATGGCTTCTGCTTGAATTTTTTTTTCTTCTGAATTGTAATGGTCAGATCAACAGGTCCAGATCACCACGCAGTGACTGAATCACCCAATTAAATGCTTTCTAATGGGCAACTCACAAGAGAGAGAATAAAAAAGAATGGTCAATATTGAAGTAGCATAGGCTGTGATATCCTGACTTTTAGTTTCTAGTATGAGTCAGAAAATGCTGCAATAGTGTATTTATTCTGGTTTGAAGAACCACCCAAAGCAAGACTATTTTTATTCAATTACAGAACTTTTTGTTGAACTGACATCATCCTTTAACTATTCCTTCACATATGTAGAACAGTCCCCCACCTCCTCTGAGAGACCTTGGGTTCCGGAAGTAAATTTCCCATTCATTTCTTCTATTGACTTCTGGAAAAATCTGTATATAAAGAGTTTTACACCATGCCTTAGGCTAACTAGCTACAGCGTGACTCATAAGCACAATTATATAATAACATATAATTTGGAGTGAAAAAACAAATTCCAAAAAAAAGTCAAAGGTACAAGACTGTGTACATATTTTCATTATTGAGCAAAGGAACTACTTATCCCATAAACCACCGCGCACCACTGAATAAAGAATGCTAACGTTTGTTTAGCTAACAGCTAATTTGGCTAACCGCTAGTTAATACAGAATATAATAACTTTAAAAGACCCTCAAAATAAAACCTGAAAACAACCATTAAAATATATAACAGCTGCTACGTCAGCTATAGCCTGCTCTTCCCTGTGTTTAGTTTGAGTTAACGTTATTTTAGACTGAATCAAGCTGTCAGCTAGCAGTTAGCCAAAATAGCTGTCAGCTAAACTAACGTTGGCTTCCCGGTGGAGGCAAACGGCAGAAGCGTAGAACAGATTGTGATTTATGCAGTGTTGTAAATCCTCGTAAAACAGGAATATCACCTCATGCATGACGGATCGTGCAGGCAGCACAGATCGGGTACCGACAGCTCCCTTTCCTCACCAGCATGAGTTCCACCAATCAGAGAAATCACTGTGGGATTGTTCAGGATTGTGGGTAGTGAAGTACTTATCCAATTTATCCCGTCTAAAAGACATTTATCTCAAAACAGGGTTGGTGCCCCATGAACTTTTGTCATCTATATGAGCACATACAATTGCTTAGTAATGTCGTAGCTGGTGTTATGTGTAGGAGCCACACTTTGGTTATCAGGGTGTTCAACATCATTGT
>NC_045741.1:27621986-27627880 GCF_008692095.1 Etheostoma spectabile
TCCACATATGGGTGGCCAGCTTCAGTACACCAACTCGTTACCTCTTCAGTAAAGTCATAAAACATAGTTATTTTCTCTTGAAAATATTTCTTTTGTCTTTCAACCCCATCCTCTGGTAAATTCAGATTTAATATGGATTCATGCATGTTATTTGCTTCCTCGTGACATTTGATGAATTTAGCCAGCTGTGAATGCACACATTTCACATTGTCAGGGGAGTCCATCAAATCACGCGCTTGTTTCATGTACCTCTTGGCTTGTTTGCATTTTAAAGATCTCTTTTCTTGACACGTTTTCACATAAAATGCCAAGCCTTTTATTGTGAGCTTAACGCCCCACTTTCCAGAGCGTGCAGACGCTGTTTCACTCATTGCACCCGCTGCAGTGTCGGACATTATCTCCTTAACTGGGAACTTTAAGACTTGTTTAACGCCCACACTTTATTTAAAGTATTTCAGAAAATACAGAGAAACATTTTTTAATTCATGACATGCCTCCATGCAGGTCGAAGATTTTATGAATGCTTGCAGTTCTAGTGAGGATTGCGCAATCTGACTGTGCGCGTCATCCAAAATACAAATTTCCTTTTCTTTAAAGTCCCAATGTTTCATCAGGTCAGAGTACCAGCTGAGGATTCAGATCTTTTGAGGTTTCTTTGGTGGCCGAATGGAGACCTAATCAGAACCTGGAAGAGCATAAAATGGTTGCGCATCTGTTTGAGCTACATCTTCACCAAGTTGCGCAAGCTTTGCCCTCAGGAAATGTGCGGAGGACTATCGGGAAAAGTTCAGCCCCAAGGCAATTGAAACAGTTCTGCACAATTTATGTGGTGACTGCCTTACATCAGTAGCATCTGGAGGAGGCATTGAAACTTACAAAGACCTTCGTCCTTTGTGCTAGAGGGGCTTTCGACTCATGAGTGGATTAGCAACAGACGTTCTGTGCTGGCGGCTAACCTACCGCGAGAGAGCAAAAGAGGTTAAGGATTTGATTTGGAAAGGATACGCTTCCTGTAGAAGGGCACTGGGCATACAGTGGTGTGTTCAGTCCGATACCTTTAAGTTTAAGGTCAGTATCAAAGAGCAACCCTTAACCAGAAGAGGGATCCTCTCCACTGTCAGTTCAATATATGACCCCTTAGGAATCTTGGCACCTGTTGTCTTGTCTGCCAAAAAGATCCTTCAAGATTTGTGCAGAAAGAACCTTGGTTGGGATGATGTTGTACCTGACTCGGCTGCACAGAAGTGGAGAAGTTGGCTGAAGGAGCTCTGTCAGCTTGAAAGTTTTAAGGTTGACAGATGTCTGAAACCTGTGGACTTTGGGGGAGGTACTCTCGGCTCAGTTACACCACTTTGCAGATGCCTGTGAGAGTGGCTATGGAACAGTTACCTACCTGCTCTTACACAACATTCACAGACAAGTTCACTGTGCTTTCATAATGGGTAAGGCCAGAGTGGCCCCATTGAAACCAATTACCATCCCTCGTATGGAGTTGACCGCTGCCATGGTTGCAAGTCGAATGGATGAGTTGTGGAGGAAGGAATTGCAGATGAAACTTCAGGATTCCATTTTTTGGACAGATAGTACTTCCGTACTAAAGTACATTAGCAATGAGACCTCAAGGTTTCGGACCTTTGTAGCCAATCGGGTTTCAAAGATAATCAGCATATCAAAACCATCTCAGTGGAGATACGTTAACACCACAAATAATCCTGCTGACCTGGCTTCGAGGGGAGTAAAGGTGGCAATGCTTCTCAAGGAAAACGTTTGGGTGTCGGGACCTCAGTTTCTTGTTGGACCGGAAGAGATGTGGCCTGAAAATCCTGATGGCTCTGGGAGAATCTTACCGGACGACCCTGAAGTCAAGATGAGCTTGATGGTGAACGCTGTACAGGCTGAAGAGAAGATGGATGCAGTCACCTGCTTGATCAATCACTTTTCCTCCTTGATCCGTCTGAAGAAGAGTGTTGGTTGGATTCTTAAGCTTAGGAGCCTGCTTCTGTGCTTCAGTCGGAAGAGAAAGGAGTTGAGTGTAACTCTTACTCAAGGTGGCTTGGATAAGGACCAACAGGAGAGGACAATAGTAAAGGAGATGCAGAGTATCAAGGCTCAGACTGTCTGTGATCCTCTTTCAATTGAGGAATTTAGAAAGGCTGAGATGGAGATTATAAGGTTTTGTCAGAAAAAGAGTTTTCCAGAGGAACTCATTAGTTTGCAAAAGGGAGAAAATGTGAAAAGGACAAGCCACATTTACAAGCTTAACCCAGTACTTGAAGATGGTATCCTGAGAGTTGGAGGACGGCTAAGCAGAGCAGCTATGCCCGAAGAATCTAAGCATCCTGCCATATTGTCAAAGGATTTACATATTTCTGACCTCATTCTTCAGCATATACATCGAGAGGTGGGACATGGTGGCCGCAACCACATGCTAGCTAACCTGCAGCAAAGATATTGGATCCCAGGGGCTACTGTGGCTCCTACATTATGTCTACCATGAATGGTTACAATTTTTTGGCTTGTACTCCAATTGTCAATGGAGAAATTGCTTCCGGAACACGCTGTGGGCGGGACTGTTGAGCTCTACTGCTAACATGTGCAACATGTGTATTTATTGTCTTAGTTGGCTGTAGTTCATAAAACATTTTGGATCTGATGGTAACGATTTATCCTTTAATAGTCACTGGGGCCTTTATTTGAAACAGGCTTATATTAGAGACAAGCCAGTTTTTCTAATCACGCCTATGTAATAACTGGTCATATTTCCTTGAGACAAACACATCCCTGTTTTCTGACCCTTTTTTGTCTTGGTAAATTCAGCATAACGCACATTTCCAGAGATATTTCATATTAAAAGCCTTCCAGCACTTTAAAAGGCATTATGTCTCCTTTTTCCTGAAGGCTTTTAATTTGAAAGCTATACAGGAAGTGTAGGGTTGAGCTGACAGTAGCTCAACAGCAACTGTAACAGAAAGGTGAACAACTGGAAACACTAAGTGAATTCAAACACCAGTAGTGTTAAAAAGAAAACCTCATGTCATGCTGATGAATTAGTGCTTGGGAAATGTATGCTATGCTTAATGAGCCATAGCGACTGACCTTTTAGCCGTTAGGAATTTACAGCATTTGTGGTAGATTTAGTAACTGACCCTCCTGGTACACACTAAGGCATGGATATCCGACAGATTGGACCGATGTTTAGAAATGATGGTCGGTCACATCAGTGCAATAAGGCATTTGTTGTAAAATGGTGCTGCGGCTCCTTTAAGTGAGCTCTGTGTGTGTGTGTGTGTGTGTGTGTGTGTGTGGAAAGTGGGCAGAAGAGAGATCAAGAAAGAAGAAACATACGTGTAGATGTGACCGGAGCAGAGTGTGTGTGGTGTCTGAAATAATCACCAGACTGAAAGCCAAGTTCACTCATTTGCTCACCAGAAACAGGATTTTAACCCCGACGTTATTCAATTTATTACGTCAGCCCTGGAGGTAGAGAGTCTCCCCTGGTTTTCTGATCACGATCGGAGACGAAGCAAGCGGGAAAGGTTGACACATTGAACATTTTTAAATTAAACAGCTTATTAACGTGCACTTGTTGCCCCATGTGCGCTCATCTGTTGACATGTCCAAATGCCTTCCTACAGTCCTTAATAAAAGTGGCCTTTCAACACAAGAACGTAGCCTACATGTTAGGGTGACCATATTTTGATTTCCAAAAAGAGGACACTTGGCCAGCCCCGAGACACAATTTCTGACAGGCTTCTCAGAGGTTAATGAACATGCTTTATTATGCCTCAGTGTTATAAAATAACTTATGTAATAAAGTACAATTTGTAACAACCTGAAACAAAATAATATGTCTCTTTTCAAATAAATAAATAAATGCGAAATAATGTTCTAAATATGACCTATTCTGTGTCAGCTTCAAAATCCAGCTTCAACTAAATATCTCTTAAAACCTTTTCAATGTAATAAGATAAGGTTTTTCGGTGTTGATGTGAGTTTTGAGATATCCAGCACCTTTATTAGATACTGAAACATACGTGCTAGCTTTGCAGACGGTGCCCTCCGCCTCCCACTTGTCCCAACCGGGACGGTACGTGGAAGTGTTTTTTGCTGCCATATATGCTCTACTTTCTGTACTCCCGTGGGATCAGACAAAACTCTGGGTGTTTTTGTGTGTTTCCAGCTGAAGCAAATGGAAGTCCAGCTTGAAGAAGAGTACGACGAGAAGCAGAAAGTGCTGAAGGAGAAGAGAGAGCTGGAGTCCAAGCTTCTGTCAGCGCAGGACAAGGTAACTACACGTTAGAGATGTTCACATGCCACCAAGATAGCAATCATATCACAGCCATACAGGGTTAGTAGTATAGCGCTGTTAAAACATAATAACATACCGTACCAGTGTTAAGTTTGGACACGTTTTCTCATTCAATGAGAAAGCTTATCTAAACTTTTTACTGGTACTTTATATGTATTTTTTAACACACTGGTATCAGATCGGTACCCGGCCGACACGCAAGTCCAGGTATCGGAATCGGTATTGGGAAAGTTAAAATGGATCGGACTATCTCTACTACACGGTGTGACGGCTCTCAGATTGAACACTCTAGATGGTGGAATGTGAGGTGAAGTCTGAAAGCTAGAGCGCTGCTTCTGTTGCTGCTGCTGCTGCCGAGCTGTGTGGGTGGAGAAGTGGCCGTTTTATGTGATTGAAGTGAGTTATTTCAACTGACTGAATCAAATATTTATCTGACTTTGCTGACTGCAATTAGAGAGCCATCAGCCGAGTTTAGACTGACATGGAGGGAACCGAGGAGGAGCATGGCCCGCTGCAACCAAAGCAGTCACAATACATAAATATAAAACATCATGATCACAGCCCAGAGAATATTCACTCGTTGGTCACGTTGAACCCAGTGTGTGCACTTCCCCAGCAGAGTTTTGTGTAGTGACGCACCCTGACATGAAGGTCCTTTTAAATATTCAACAGAAATTGTTTCCCTGATAATTTTAAATAAATTTTCATGAAACAAAATAGTTGCCCAATTCTCTTACTTTTAAATGAATTCACAGACTTAGTCTTTTTCAGCCATCTAATCTTTCCAATCACAATGAACATTGGAAATATACATTGATAATACTGATTTGAGTAGAGGTAGTACATAAATTAATACACACACTACTGTTAAGTCAGTTAACAGTTATTTTTAATTCAGTTAATGTTTGCTGATGCTGTTTTGTTTACATTGTTTACATTTGTAACATTAATCACAATTGGTTGACAGAAACACAAAATAATGTCTTTCCATCTATATTGTATTTCCATCAATGTGTGTAAAAATATAAATCAAGTGTATTGGTGTATTTGTACAGAATGTATTTGGGCTTTAAATGGTAAAAGGATGGAGTCAGTCCCTGATGTATCAGTTAAGTCACAAAGCCTAACTGTGCGCGTTTCCCAGGTGAGGACTGGTGACGTAGATGCTGAGAAGCGTCTGAGGAAGGACCTGAAGAGAACCAAGGCTCTGCTGGCTGATGCCCAGATCATGTTGGACCACATCAAAAACAATGCACCCAGCAAGAGGGAGATCGCCCAGCTCAAAAACCAGGTACAACGAACCAAAATCCTAAACATATAGGCTTTATATATACAGTATATAAAAAGTTTGGGGACATTATTTTGTGTACTGTAAATAATGTCCCCAAACTTTTGACTGGATATGTATATACTGTATATCCATCCATCCATCTTCATCCGCTTATCCGTATCGGGTCACGGGGGGCAACAGCTCCAGTAAGAGACCCCAAACTTCCCTTTCCTGAGCCACATTAACCAGCTCCGACTGGTCTTCCCCGAGGCCTCCGTCCAGCTGGACATGCCTGGAACACCTCCCTAGAGAGGC
>NC_045741.1:27627890-27628137 GCF_008692095.1 Etheostoma spectabile
AGGAGGCATCCTTACCAGATGCCCGAACCACGTCTACTGGCTCCCTGTGATGCGAAGGAGCAGCGGCTCTACTCCGAGCTCCTCTCGGATGGCCGTGCTTCTCACCCTATCTCTAAGGGAGACATCAGCCATCCTCCTAAGGAAACCCATTTCGGCCGCTTGTACTCTAGATCTCGTTCTTTCGGTCATGACCCAGCCTTCATGACCATAGTTGAGGGTAGGAATGAAAACTGACCGGTAGATTGAG
>NC_045741.1:27628147-27633288 GCF_008692095.1 Etheostoma spectabile
TTTGCCTTCTGGCTCAGCTCTCTTTTCATCACAACAGTGCAATGAATTGAATGTAATACCGTACCTGCTGCGCCCATTCTCCGACCAATCTCCCGCTCCATTGTCCCTTCACTTGCGAACAAGACCCCAAGATATTTAAACTCCTTCACTTGGGGTGAGGACTCATTCCCTACCTGGAGAAGGCACTCCATCAGTTTCCTGCTGAGAACCATGGCTTCAGATTTAAAGGTGCTGATCCTCATCCCAGCAGCTTCACACTCGGCTATATAAATACATAAATATTAGAGATGATGTTCCTATACCGATACCAGTATCAGAAAAGCCTAATTCTTTGATTCTGCCTAAAATGCTGGTATTGGTATCAGTGAGTATATGCACCGGAGTGTATGCACCTATCTGATGTCTACTAAAGTAGTTTATTAATGTACTTTTTCTGTTATGACTCGCTCTCAAACTGTATTTGTTTTTGTTTGTTCATGTTTCACAAAGAATTTAACAACAATAAAAGCAATCATAACACATCCATACAGGGATAGTAGTATACAGCTGTTAAAACATAATAAAATAACATTGGTAATGGATCAATACTCTGTATCTGCTGATACGCAAGTTCAGGTGTCGATTTTATCAATATTAAAAGTGTGCTGAATGGTGTAAGTGTACGGTGTAATGGATGTATAGACAGCTGAATCCCTGGATTATGTTGATGATTTTCCGGATTTAAAGTTAGTCTTTGATTTCTTGATTTCTTAATGTTTATTTGCGATGGACATCAGAATAAGGATATGCTCGGGGAGTGTAAGTCATTAAAATATGTGCATTATGTCTCTTTGTGTGGATTTGACAGAGTTCTAACTTCAAGGAGGAGTAAAAATGTTGATGCAAAGGTGGCACATGATTCTTGGGGGGCTATCACAGTGGAAACCTCTAAATGATTGTATTAGAATCACTTTTACACTATGGACTAGGACAGAATCCATTGATACTATAAAGTGAGTGTACATTTTAGTACTCTGAGCCTACTAAACCTATACGTTTCATCCATTTCTGTGTCTCTTCCAGCTAGAGGAGTCTGAGTTTACCTGTGCGACGGCAGTTAAAGCTCGTAAGTCCATGGAGGTGGAGATTGAAGACCTGCACGTTCAGATGGATGACATCTCCAAAACCAAACAGGCGGTGAGTACAGCTCTCTGGATCTTACTCTCAGCATTTAAACACGTTTCCCGCAGTGACACAACCACAGGGGGCAGTTTTGATTACAATTGATTTATGATTAGGTTTACTGCAAGTGGATGTTAAAGCAACTTGGGAAACATTTTATTTGCGCCCCCACAGTTCCACAGTGTAACTCACTTCTACACCGCTGTGGTAAATATAGACAGCCGTACACAAGCATTTGTTATGATTACACTATTTGTGATCAAAAAATAAACTTAAGAGCTAAATGTTGGACATCAAAGAGAAAACCAGAAAACAATTACTCCATGAAATATAATCCAGTTTCACCAAATTAAGAGCCACTGCCGTAAAACGTTACACACTTCTCCTAGGAGATGGTACCTGCTTGCGGTAACAGGGCGTGCATAGCCCTGTAACAGTTATAGGCTGCATAGCTATGATACTATGACAACACTAACTTTGCCATATCTCAGCCAAAATAAATGCTATCAATGCAAAACTTTAGATTCTTGTTTGCCATGATCTTCTGGAGGTCCCCAACCCATTTTACCAAAAACAAAATATGCATAACTTATGAACAGCACATCTGATTTTTACAAAATTTGGAGGGTACCATCTAGGGCAACTCCCCTAGTACGTAACATTTACAGATGGACCTGACCAAAATTTATGGAAAGAATTTTGCTGCAGTTTTTTTTTTACAATCAAAAATTGACTTTTGGTCATAGCGCTCACCACTGGCAACAGGAAATCAACCTCATATGACAAACATAATCTGATTTACACGCAACTTATAATGCGTGGTCTACATTTGGTACTGAGCTGCATCCCGTACTTTAAACATGCCCCTGTACTTAGGCCACGCCCCCTTTTATGGCTTTTGGCGGCAGTTTAAGGTAGAGTCTTGTGTGAGGTGTCATTGAACTTAGAAGAGAGTTCCTTGTTTATTGGTGATGGTTTGACCCGTCTTCTTTGCTGTATCCGCGGCTCCTTTAATAACTTATGACCCATTTGATGTAGACCCTTGTGTGAAGTATCATTGAACTCAGGAGGGAGTTCCTTATTCATTGGCGATGATTTGGCCCGCCCCACTATGCTTAAGCCAAGCCCTATTTCATAACTGGTGACCCGTTAAAGGTATAGTCTTATGGGCACCCAGATAGCTCAGTTGGTAGAGCGGGTGCCCATGTTTAGAGGTTTACTCCTCGACGCAGCCGGCCCGGGTTCGAATTCGGCCTGCGGCCCTTTGCTGCATGTCACTCCCCCTCTCTCTCCCCTTTCACAAAAACTTTACCTGTCCTGTCCATTAAAGGCCTAAAAATGCTTAAAAAAAAAAAAAGGTGTAGTCTTATGTGAGGTATCAATGAACTAGCAGAGATTTCCTTTTTTATTGGTAAAGGTTTGCCCCGACCCCTATGCTTTGGCCACGCCCCTTTCACAGCTAATGAAGTGTATGACGTAGAGTCCTGTGTGAGGTATCTCATAGGGAGTTCCCTTTTCATTGCTGATGACTTGCAGTGTCTGAGTGTCGCAAGGAGCGGTGTCTGCCAGTAACCTCGACGCATGCAGAGAAGGGAGGGCTCATCCAAGGCTGCTTGCAGCTTTAATTTAACATGTTATTTGTTGGCACTTGACCCTATACATGTTCATAGCAACAAAAATGGCAAGGCGTTTTATGATAAAGAGGCATGGTTTACTTCCTAGGCTATGTGTTTGTGTTATTACCAAACATGGGTCACATGACAGTGATATAACCAAAATATGTACCCTGGAATTTGTTTAAATCTTTAATTTTGACCAAAAGACACAATTAGATTGTAAATGGCAATTATTTCTCAGGCAACTAATTGTTTAGCAAAAATGTTGAATTGTTATAGCTCTAGGCTTGCAGTGAAAATTCCCTGTTACATGTCAGTGAAGCATCCAAATGATTTTAAATCTGGTACTTTGAGGTGAAATAGTTACATAATGTTGCTTAAAATAGGATCAAACAAGTCAAAGCTATCACAATATTTGGAAAATATCCTCAGTGGCGATGATGTAGGTTGTGTTTTTGAGGCTTTTATAAGACTGCACCATCTGTGGTGGTAGCAGGGCAGCAGGAGATATGTCAAATCCTTGCCTTCAGCCACAGATAAGGGGTTGGAGGGCACACTGGTTCCTCAGAGCCCACTTCCTTCTTCATTTTATGCTTTTTTTTTTACCATACTCTACTCTGAGGAAGGGGTATTTCTCTGCAAAAAATATAGTTTTCTCTCTTTATTCTATCTAGGCTGCTTTCTTTGCATCTCAAGTCAAAACTCAGCCTCTCCTATTCTTTTTGGACTTATATATATATATATATACACTACCGTTCAAAAGTTTGGGGTCACATTGAAATGGTCCTTGTTTGAAGGAAAAGCACTGTACTTTTCAATGAAGATAACTTTAAACTAGTCTAACTTTGAAGAAATACACTCTATACATTGCTAATGTGGTAAATGACTATTCTAGCTGCAAATGTCTGGTTTTTGGTGCAATATCTACATAGTGTATAGAGGCCCATTTCCACAACTATCACTCCTAGTGTTCAATGGTACAATGTGTTTGCTCATTGGCTCAGAAGGCTAATTGATGATTAGAAAACCCTTGTGCAATCATGTTCACACATCGAAAACAGTTTAGGTCGTACAGAAGCTACAAAACGACCTTCCTGTAAGCAGATTGAGTTTCTGGAGCATCACTTTGTGGGGTCAATTAAACGCTCAAAATGGCCAGAAAAAGAGAACTTTCATCTGAAACTGACAGTCTATTCTTGTCCTTAGAAATATAGGCTATTCCATGCGAGACATTGCTAAGAAATTGAAGATTTCCTACAACGGTGTGGTAACCCCCTTCAAGGACAGCACAAAGGCTCTAACCAGAGTAGAAAAAGAAGTGGGAGGCCGCGTTGCACAACTGAGCAAGAAGATAAGTACACTAGAGTCTCTAGTTTGAGAAACGACCCTCACAGGTCCCCAACTGGCATCTTCATTAAATGTACCCGCAACCACCAGTGTCAACATCTACAGTGAAGAGGCGGCTGCGGGATTCTGGGCTTCAGGGCAGATTGGCAAGAAAAGCCATATCTGAGACTGGCCAATAAAAGAAAAAGATTAAGATGGGCAAAGAACACAGGACAGGGGAGACTGGAAAAAAGTGTTGTGACGGATGAATCCAAGTTTGAGGTGTTTGGATCACAAAGAAGAACGTTTGTGGAGACGCAGAACAAATGAAAAGATGCTGGAAGAATCCTGACGCCATCTGTTAAGCATGGTGGGGTAATGTGATGGTCTGGGGTGGCTTTGGTGCTGGTAAGGTGGGATTTGTACAGGGTAAAAGGATTCTGAATAAGGAGGCTATCACTCCTTTTGCACCGCATGCCATACCCAGTGGACAGCGCTGATTGGAGCCAATTTCATCCTACAACAGACAATGACCCTAAACACACCTCCAATGTGCAAGAACTATTTAGAGCAGAAGCAGGCAGCTGGTATCTATCGGTAATGGAGTGGCCAGGCAGTCACCAGATCTGAACCCCATTGACTGTTGTGGGGACAGCTTGACCGTATGGTACGCAAGAAGTGCCATCCAACCAATCCAACTTGTGGAGCTGCTTCTGGAAGCGTGTGCAATTTCTCCAGATTACCTCAACAATTAACAGCTAAATGCCAAGGTCTGCAATGCTGTAATTGCTGCAAATGGAGGATATTGACGAAAGCAAAGTTTGATGTAAAAAAATCTTATTTCAAATACAAATCATATTTCTAACCTTGTCAATGTCTTGACTCTATTTTCTATTCATTCACAATGTAGGGTGGTGAATAAGTGTGACTTTTCAGGAAACACAATTTGGTTTTGGTGACCCCAAACTTTTGAACGGTAGTGTGTATATATATATATATTAAGGGTGTGACGAGATTAAAACGTGACGAGATTTCTCG
>NC_045741.1:27633298-27635777 GCF_008692095.1 Etheostoma spectabile
AAGTTGTCTCGTGAGGCGATGTGATGTTGGATGATGGAGCGTGAAATTACTATTGAAGATCCCCCTGCCACTTTTAAATCAATTTTGTTTGGCAACATTTTGGGTGTCCTGCGGAAATGATAAACGGCGAAACATAGTGACAGCACAAGAAAAAACATATGTAAACATTGTAAGAAAAAAATGCCGTATACCGCGGCTAACACAAGCACTATGCAAAAACACTTACAGCACCACCATAGCTCTCTACTAACTTATATAATAACTTATACTAGCTTATATTCTTGAAAAAGACATACCCGATCTTGGCTGTTCGTGTAGTTTCTCTCTTTTCATGCTGAAGAAAAAAATTGTTTCTGTTTGCACTTGTAGTTTTGAGAGAGCGTACTTTGGTTATTGATACACTCACTGTTTGCATTTAAAGTGTTATTTCTGTTATTTACACATTTATTTTATTTATCTGTTTATTTTTTAGTGTTCGGTTTGTGGAAAGGAGTTAGATTTCTCTTGTGAAATTGTACAGGACGAAGCCAGTTGTAGAGTTTATACAAAACATTTTGCAGTGTTTGCACGTCCTTTTACTGCATATAATTCATTAAAATAGTAAAAAAAAAAGTTAAATAACATTCATCATTAATAGTTGATTTTCAAATGCACCTAAATTGTTTTGCATTTTGTGATTTTTCAGTTGATAAAAAACTATTTTCCATTTATATATTTCATCGAGGATTTCTTTAAATTTTTTTTTAAAATCTCGTCTTGTCTCGTTCTCGTGAACCCAATCTCGTGATGTGTCTCGTCTCGTGGGTAATCTTAGGGGTGTGACGAGACCTTACTCCACGAGACGGAGACACTCACGAATTGGGTTCACGAGAACGAGACAAGACGATTTTAAAAAAAATTTAAAGAAATCCTCGATGAAAATATAAATGGAAAATGTTTTTATCAACTGAAAAATCACAAAATGCAAAACAATTAGGTGCTTTGAAAATCAACTATTAATGAATGTTTTTTTTACTTTTTTTTTTACTATTTAATATTATATGCAGTAAAAGGACGATGCAAACACTGCAAATGTTTTGTATAAACTCTACCAACTGGCTTCTGTCCTTGTACAATTTCACACGAAAAATCTAACTCCTTTCCACAAACCGAACATAAAAAATAAACAGTATAATAAAATATGTGTAAATAACAGAAAAATAACACTTTAAATGCAAACAGTGAGTGTTCAATAACCAAAGTACTGCTCTCTCAAAACTACAAGTGCAAACAGAAACAATTTTTTTTCTTCAAGCATGAAAAAGAGAGAAACACACGGAACAGCCTAGATATGGTCATGTTCTTTTTCAAGAATATAGCTAGTATAAGTTATTATATAAGTTAGTAAGAGCTATTGGTGCTGTAAGTGTTTTTGCATAGTGCTTGTGTTAGCCGCGGTATACGCATTTTTTTCTTACAATGTTTACATATTGTGTTTGTCTTGTCTGTCACTTTCTTTCGCCTTTATCATTTCCGCAGGAAAACCAAAATGTTGCCACACAAATGATTTAAAGGTGGCAGGGGGTCTTCAATGTATTTCACGCTCCATCATCCAACATCACATCGCCTCACAGAGACAACTTTTCACCTGACCGAGAACTCGTCACGTTTTAATCTCGTCACACCCTTAATATATATATATATACACACTACCGTTCAAAAGTTTGGGTCACCCAAACAATTTTGTGTTTTCCTGAAAAGTCACACTTATTCACCACAATACATTGTGAATGAATAGAAAATAGAGTCAAGACATTGCAAGGTTAAAATATGATTTGTATTTGAAATAAGATTTTTTTACATCAAACTTTGCTTTCGTCAATAATCCTCCATTTGCAGCAATAACAGCATTGCAGACCTTTGGCATTCTAGCTGTTATTTTGTTGAGGTAATCTGGAGAAATTGCACCCCACGCTTCCAGAAGCAGCTCCCACAAGTTGGATTGGTTGGATGGGCACTTCTTGCGTACCATACGGTCAAGCTGCTCCCACAACAGCTCAATGGGGTTCAGATCTGGTGACTGCCTGGCCACTCCATTACCGATAAATACCAGCTGCCTGCTTCTGCTCTAAATAGTTCTTGCACAATTTGGAGGTGTGTTTAGGGTCATTGTCCTGTTGTAGGATGAAATTGCTCCAATCAAGCGCTGTCCCTGGTGTAGGGGCATCCGTTGCAAAATGGAGTGTAGCCTTCCTTTTCAGAATCCCTTTTACCCTGTACAAATCTCCCACCTTACCAGCACCAAGCCCCCCAGACCATCCATTACCTCCACCATGCTTAACAGATGGCGTCAGCATTCTTCCAGCATCTTTTCATTTGTTCTGCGTCTCACAAACGTTCTTCTTTGTGATCCAAACACCTCAAACTTGGATTCATCCGTCCACAACACTTTTTTCCAGTCTTCCCCTTCCTGTGTTCTTTTGCCCATCTTAATCTTTTT
>NC_045741.1:27635802-27639357 GCF_008692095.1 Etheostoma spectabile
TATATATATATATATATATATATTTTTTTTTTTTTCTGTCCTTTTGGCATGACTTTTCCTCTTACTCTCTGTATCAGTGAGGTTTAGTCTCAAATTACCAGACCTTCCTCCACAGCGCTGCCGAGGAGGGTCGGGCTAGTCCACACAATAATACGGGATGGGAGATAAACGTCCTCTGGTTTATTGGCATTTCTTTAAACCAATCACAATCATCTTGGGCGGCGCTAAGCACAGGAGAAAAGCCGTCGTGCCGCTGCAAAAAAGCCTCAGGGAGGAACTTGTTTTGGTGAAACATGTATGTTTAAAGGTTGTTTTAGTCGTGCAACAGAAAACTCCGACTGGACAGATAGCTAGCTGTCTGGATTTACCCTGCAGAGATCTGAGACCAGTCCTCATAAATCCACCAGAGTTTAGAACACCCAGACAAAGAAAGAGGAAGGTGACGGACATCGGGCTGAAAATGAAGGACATCCTGCAGAATTTCAAGCAGTCCCAGAAATTAAACCCCGTCAGTATAGGATAGTGAGTTTTTCTCCTGAAATTACTGACTGTTGAAAGTGGTTTGAACATATTGCCGGATGTAATTTGAATTAGACAGGGCACCTTGACATTTTTAACTGCATGTTTTGGAAAGGTGAATATTCTGTCGACAATGAAGGGAAGGGTACAGGTAATTGAGTTGACACAGCTGCTGGTCAGGAGAGGAGGAATGGATGGATGGATTTTGCGTGCCCTCAATCTCATTTGTTTTTCCTTTTTACTCTCTAAACTAAGATTCCTCAAAGAAGGATGCATATATACACTTACTAAAAATGTTACTGTCTTTTCTAAAAGTACTTCTGACAGAAACAGTACTCCTGTTTTTTAAATGTTCTGGAGATAAACTAACTGCTCCTTGGAATTTCTTAGTAAAAGTCAACTTATGAGTATGAGAGTATGCTTTTGCCACAAGAATAATTACAGACTTTGTTGGTTTTCAACTACAGTTATGATTCACTAATACATTTCATCAAGACTTTTAATCAAGTTGTAAGCAAATGTTTAAAACGTTTTTCACTTCCAACTGGTTTAGAGTGAATAAACTAGACTCCGCAAAGCGTAGTTTCCCCAAGTTGACGTTACGCTTGGTTTCAGATTGCAAACTGGCATGCTAAATCAAAGAGTTTAGGAGAGAGGTAGCATTGTATAAGTTAGCTACCTGTGCAGTATACAGGGTTGTGCCAGAGACATTTGGTGTCAGCAAGACAACGGTTCACCGCTGTGTATACACGGTGTGCAGGGCCAAACGATTAAAGCTGTTGAACCTACCCAACGTGGCTCAGGTACAGTCGGGCGCTTTCCCCATCAGATTGATACCGGGACTATGGTCATTTTGTAGTTATAGTCATTTTTTGAATGGTGCCGTTTCTATCAACATTTTCTAATGCAATACTTCAAGACGTGCATAAAAATACGTTAATAGACCTAAAAAGCTTGCGGGCCTAGCTCTACCTAATTTTATTTACTATTATTGGGCATGTAATCGAAAGACATTGTTACACTGGATTGGAGGAGGTTGCCCCAACGGGCATGAGGTCTGGATGCAAATGTAGCACGCCTCTAGCTCACTTGATTTAGGTT
Source organism: Etheostoma spectabile (assembly GCF_008692095.1). Taxonomy (NCBI): domain Eukaryota; kingdom Metazoa; phylum Chordata; class Actinopteri; order Perciformes; family Percidae; genus Etheostoma; species Etheostoma spectabile. The sequence continues at coordinate 27,637,423 of NC_045741.1, forward strand.
CCATACTATGTGCCCCATCTCGGGCCCCCTTTTTAGAGTACTATGAGAGCTCGCAAACACCATTAATTATGGATGACTAAGGTGTTATTATAAGACTGAAGCTGCAGCGTCAGCCCCCCCCCCCCCCCCCCCCTTTTTTTATTTAGTTTTTCCTTTTCTTTATTTATTTATCTACTTATTTATTTTTTCTTCTTTACTTATTTCATTTCACTTGACTTATTAACTGAGATATGTTACTTTTACTATTATTTTGTCCTCTACCCATTCTTTTCTCTACTGGTATCCACTTATTTGGAAACTTGGTGCTAAATTGAATATTCTCCTTCTCCAATCCCTCGTTGGACAACTACTTCAATAGACAATTATTCTTGTGAAGATCTGGACTCAAAGGGACAAACTGGGATGGAGGGGTGGGTGGGTTGAGGTGTGGGGTACCTTTCATGTTGGTTAATTTCTGCATAACACAGCCATATATTGTTTGTACATATTTGGTCCATTATGTGCTGTGGAAAATGCTACATTGTTTATGGAAAATCCATAAAAATTGTAAAAAAAAATAAATAAAATAAAAGTTAATAGAAACATGACTAATGTGTAGTGATTTTCCACGTACACACGTCTACAGTGGTGGAGTGTAACTAAGTACATTTACGTCAGTACTGTACTTAAGTCCAAATGTTGAGGTACTTGTACTTTACTTGAGTCTTTTCTTTTCATGCCACTTTCTACTTCTGCTACATTTCAGAGAGAAATATTGTACATTTGTACATATTGTACAGCTTTAGTTACTAGTTACTTTACGCTTTAAGATTTCTGCCAACAATATAACGGCCTACAAGTATTGCAGCTTGGAAACGCTTCTTGTTTGAGGTATCTTCGCCCATTCGTCCTTACAAAAGTCTTCCAGTTCTTTGAGATTTCTTTGCTGTCTGTCGCACACTGCTCTTTTAAGGTCTATCCAATGATGTTCAATTATGTTGAGGTCAGGAGATTTTAAGGGCCATTGCAAAACCTTCAGTTTACGCCTCTTAATGTAATCCACCGTGGATTTTGAGGTGTGTTTAGGATCATTATCCATTTGTAGAAGCCATCCTCTTTTTAACTTCAGCTTTTTCACAGATGGCATCAAGTTAGCATCCGAAATTTGCTGAAATTTTATTGAATCCATTTTTCCTTCTGCTTGTGACATGTTCCCTGTGCCACTGGCTGCAATACAACCCCAAAACATGATTGATCCCCCCCCCCATGCTTAACAGTTGGACAGAGGTTCTTTTCATTAAAGTCTGTGCCCTTTCTTCTCCAAACATACCTTTGCTCATTCCAGCCAAAAAGTTATATTTTAACCTCATTGGTCCACAGAACTTGTTTCCACAATGCATCAGGCTTGTCTATATGTTCATTTGCAAACTTCATACGCTGATTTTTGTAGTGAGGACGTAGAAGAGGTTTTTTTCTGATGACTCTTCCATGAAGACCATATCTGTATGAGTATCTCTTTATAGTGGAATGGTGTAGCAAAACTCCAGTGTCTGCCAGGTCTTTCTGGATGGATCGTGCAGTCAAACGTGGGTTTGGACTTGCTTTTCTCCCAATCCTGCGAGCTGTTCTGTCTAATATTTTTCTTGGTCTTCCAGATCTTGCTTTAACTTCCACTGTTCCTGATGAATGCCATTTCTTAATTACATTCCAAACAAAGGATATTGGCATCTGAAAACGCTTTTTTCAGTTTCAGTTTTCTAGACAAGTGCTTAGAAGAACCCATGGTGCTGATTGTTGGGGCAAGGTCAGATGAGTCTGGGTATTTAAAACCTTAAGACTGACATCACCTGGTCTTTCCAGACGATGATTGAGAACAATCCATGACACTGTCAGGTCTCAGCTTTCCAAAGGGGGGGGCATGCTACAAACTCTGCAGGGTGCCCAAACTTTTGCAGA
>NC_045741.1:27639367-27650484 GCF_008692095.1 Etheostoma spectabile
TTGTTTTCTGTTATTTTGAAAGTGTAAATGGTGGAAATAAAATTTAACTTTTTGTGACAAATTATACGAATGTCTAATCTGTCATGTGATGCCTTTTGGATATTTTTCCATCTTCTCTTGGCTTCTTTATGCACATTAATACAAACAAACAAATGCCCAAACTTTCGACCCCCACTGTATATATACCTAAAATAGAAGTAGTCTATTTTGAACTAAATAAAGCACTGTAAATATCTGAGCAGCAGTTGCTGGTTGTCAGATGACATGTGGTGGAGTTTAACCAGAAAAAATGAGCGCCGTGCAGCATTAACAGTTAAGTTTAGGCACCAAAACGACTTATTAAGTTTAGGGAAAAGATTGTGGTTAAACACTCCTGAGGAACAATTTAGCGCTTCTGGGATCGAAGTATTTTGTTTTCACCACAACGTGAACCTGAAAGTGCTGTGTTTTATATTGACGTCACATGCTATTTTTAAATTTGGGATTTTCCATTGAAGTTCATAAATAAGTGTTTTTGATTTGGCTGGCTGAGTGGCTTTATATCCATGGTATTGGAAGGGTGATTTGATTCTTGCATGTTTTGTTGAGTTGTGCATGATCAATTCGAGACAAACGAGACCCACTCATTAGAAAACAGCGCCATAGCATGAGTAGAGGTCAGCTTATGGTCCTGTATTGTTTCTTGTTGTTGTTTTTTTCTCAAGCCATGCAGGGCTTCATCTCAGCTATAATTTTGGTGTTGTGTGGAGAATTTTAGAATCGTATTTCCCTTTTGAAAATACAGGCTGTTAAAGACGTTTTACCAGCTGCTCTTTTTGCAAAGGTGTGTTTGAGGACAACCTCTGCAGCACACACCCAGCCTGCTGGGAACTGGTGACAGAAATGGTTATTACATAAATGGAGGCTTTTTTGATGCCTCCTCGGCCACATCATACACTGCAATTCAACAAAGGTAAAATCATGCAAATGACATTTCTTTCAAATGGTTTGCCATTCTCCCGCCGTTCTGTCGCCGTAATTGCAGTGTTTTGAGAAAATTGTCTCACATGTTTTTCGACAGCTTTATTTTTCTAAAGAAGGCCGTGGCAATCTGAGAGAGAGAGAGAGAGAAAGTCAAAAACAAAGAGCCCAGCCACGTAATTGGGTTGAGATTGCACTGACAGCCTATTGTTAAATGTGTTAAATGAAAGTTTGATGCTTTTCACTGTCCCCATTTTATTTTATATTTTTTAGTGCCCATCACAATATTTTCCCCTATGTTGCAGAGCCACAGACGCTTTTATCAGTACTTGGTGAGGCCAACTGTGACTTTAAAAAGGAAAGTGTGATATGTAAATGAATTTGCCCCAGATTCCAGACGGATATTTTAGTTACTGAAGTACACCTTGTTACGTCTCAGCAGTGGGTGGTATTAATAAAAATAGATAAGGAATAAAAAAAATTGTACCCTTACAATCCAGATCCTTAATCTTTTGATTCAGTGATTTGGGTTCATTCTACGTCCTGTTTGGACTGTTTCTTAATGCCACAGTGTCAGCACTGCTCATCTACTCGATATGGCAAATTGCTTCCTTTTTTTAATAACTCACATTAGTCATCATTTATTAATACATAGTCCCGCACCGCCAACCTCTCTTCCTCCTTTTGTGTATTATCCCAGTAAAATACAGAAATAATTAAGTGCAGTGCCTCCCCTCGGCTAAAGGTACAAGGCAGTTGCTCCCAGCTTTTAGCCTCTAATTCTATGACTGGGACCTTAACCCTCATGTTGTCCTTGGGTCAAATTTGACCCCTTTAAAAAATGTCTATTTCTGAAATGTGGGTTTCTTTTTAACCAAATTATTACAAAAAAATGGATTGGATTTCATACAACGCTCTTTGCAAATACCACTTCATCACTTTTATTCCTGAAGAAACTCATCTGTACGTTCCTGTGATCTTAACTATTAGTCAAAATAATTCATAGTTTCTGCTTTTTTAAATCAAATATTTCTATATAATATATATAATATTTCTAAATTCTATATAAATGAGGGTGATTGATCATGAATTCCAAAAAGTTCTGTAAAACTAGTGGTAGTAAGGTGGTGTCTGAAAAGAAAAAATAAGTCTGAAAAAAGGACAAAAATGTCAAATATTTGTCCGTTTTTGAACCGGGATGACAACACAAGGGTTAAATAACCGCTGTCAGGCCCTGTCATAAGAGTGGGGCTGTGTAGGGGCTAATAGAGGCACTTCTCAGAGAAAAACCTCTGCTGTGCATAGAGTGATACATCTACAAAGTCAAAACACAGCTCCAGACTAGTGTAGTGAAGACCACCTAAACCGAGACCAATTCATCACCAAGACCAGTAGGGAGACCGAGTCAAGACCAAGACTTTGGGGGGTTGAATTGCAGCTTCTTTCTGCCAGATATTGCGATTACAATTCGATTTGCGATTTATTTATTTTTAAGTTTAGCTGAAGTTCAATTTACGGTGTAAAAGGTAAAGCATGTCATGGATTATTATAATGTTCATGTTGCTAATTGCATGTTTTGTATACCTTTTAAAATAAAATAAAAAATCACAACAAAAACCCAGTCTTGTCTTGCTGGGGCAGTGGCTGTCATTTAGAAAGAGAATAGCCAGTAGAGTGTTTCCAGCCCAGCGTGGCTGATTGCCTTGCTGTGTGTATGTTCCAGCTGGAGGAGCAGCTGAGTCGTCTGCAGAGGGAGAAGAACGAGCTGCAGTCCAGGATGGAGGAGGACCAGGAAGACCTCAACGAGCTGATGAAGAAACACAAGGCCGCTGTGGCCCAGGTCTGCTTTCAACTCTTTCCCTCTTTCATATTCTGCAATTATGGCTTGGTATCAGTCAAATATTTTCAATACTGATACCAATAGTGTAAATTTGATACCGGTTCCTAAACGATACTTTTTTCAATACCAGTTTTCATAAAGATATTACAACATTATGTTGTATTTTTCAGCTCCTACTACGTGAGCCTTGTCTCTATGTAACATAGAGTTTTTCCTGCGTTTCTCTGCGAGGTGTAACGTTAGACAGCCAATCAGCAGCATTATTTAGATCCTGGTTGGAGCATGTTGTATGCTGATTGGTGCATTGATGCTGATGAGATTTACTCTTTAGGTATTGAGTGACAACCTATTTTTCGATAAGATACTGTATACTTGAGAGGCGATTTAGAGTCTGGGCCTAAAAAGGATTGAATTCAGATCCCAGCCTTAACCAGAATAACTGTATCACCTGAAAATAATGTTTGCCAATGACTGCTACCAAGCAGCTTTATTCTTTAAATGATCAATTATTAGATTAAAAATGGAACCACAATTTATTTTTATTTTCACAAAAAACTGTTAAAAAAAGGTTTTAAATTTTACCTTTTGTTAATTAACTTGGTAAAATGTTTGCCTATTATACAATTCATTTACTTGCTTCTACATACATTTACAGTTTCACCAGTTTTCAACATCTTTAAATCGTTTTAAAGCAACACTGCACAGCATTGAAATTCATTTTGTGATTTAGCGCCCCCATACAGTTTCAGAGTGTGATTCAGGCGTCTACACTTATTGGTATTTTCCACCGAGCGCATCCGCACTGCGTTCCGGAGGCGTGCAGGGAGTGAACCATTGCAGCCATTCAAGTCAGTGCTTGATACTCCACCAGCCGCGACCCTGTGCGTCCTAGAAGCGTGCGTGAAGCGGATCTCCACTCCATTAAAGATACGCGGCAGGATTTTTTCACGCGGGCCGTGGACTGTTTCTTTTGACTGTTTTGACTATCCAGTCAATTTACCAAAAGCCCCCCCCCCCCCCCCCCCCCCCACAGTAAAATCTGCAAGTCAGTCAGACGCTCCTGGTGTTGTATGCTGTGTGGTGGAGGACAGTAAAAAACAGAGGTGCGGAATAGACACGCCCGGTGAAAAATCAGGGTTAGGTTTCCCATACTTCATTGCAGCCGAAGACAGAATATAATGGCACACTGGTAGAAATCACAATTACATGCTTCTAAACCCAAACTACACAACTGGACATGTTCCAGAACCAATGTGATCTGGAATTGGGGAGAAATTAACAACATTGGAAACCGAGATAACAGTTTTCCCCGACAGCATGTAGTAGTGAAATGCCTGTTACGTAGCTTGGCAGCAAAATCCCCAATAAGGATTCTTAACCAAAAACTACACAATCAAACATGTTCCAACAAGAATATGATCTGAAAATTGGAGAAAAAATATTAACATCGGCAACCAAGAGTGTATGTGAAGTATAAATACTGTAGTAACGTCTGTTGACTGGTGTTGACACCTGCGTACACGGTTTGCCTGTGTTGACCTGTCTTCGTCTCTGCCAAAAAGTCCATACAGGCTGCTGAGCCTTTGCCTGCTCATCTGGCTACGGTGGCGGCACGACACTGGTGCGCCTCGCTAGAATGAAAGTAATCTACGACTAATACTGTACAATGTAACGTAAATAAAACAGAATCATCCATCATGTAACAGATGGATGACTTTGACTGGCTGGTGCATCAGCAAGCGGATGTTTCAACATTACCCCAATTACACACACACACACACACATACACTAACATACACACACATACATAGTCAGGCCGGCATGTTCCACATACTGTATCATGTCAAAAAGCAATCCCAAGTTTATTTGTAAAAGTTAAAATCTCTGGCTCAAGCTTTACATTGAATTGTGTCAACACGTCCATCCCTGCCGATTGAGACATTTTTGAAAAGCGGTAGTATTTTGCCAGCTAGATTAACTTAAATATAGCTGTATATGCAGGTGAACAGCAAATGGAAATGAAAGTGGAGTAAAAGCGCTTCCTTTCCATTTCTGATGGAATGATGAATGATGTGCTTTCACTGGCTCCAAATGAATCCATCTTTCCTTCCTGTCTAAATTGAAGCAGCTGAATTCCCTGTGGGACTCGCTGTAACAGAGTGCTTCATATACCGTGGAAAAAAAGCACTCCTCTCAGATATTTCACACAGGTTACATTGAAATGAGATTTACTGATATGCTTTTACCAGACTAGAAAAACCTTCCCAGCAGATTTATTTGTTTAGGTTAATGTCACTGTGATGTCATCAACGTTTACTTCATCAACATGCTATATTTTTATTCATTCTTCCATCAGATGGAATAAAAAAACTAAACATGTTTAATATCTACCCACATTATCTTGCTACTCACTGACTTTGCTTTTTTTCTGTTTTTTGGTGTTTTCAGTCAGCCCAGAATCTGGCTCAGATCAGTGACCTACAAGCCCAGCTGGAGGAGGCCCTCAAAGAGAAGCAGGAGGTTCAGGAGAAGGTAGACTCTGTTTTTTTGTTTTTGTTTTTGTTTGTTTTTTGCTCTTAGAATACCCCTATGACAAGGACAACCAGTTCAAATCTGCAGTTGGTCAGAAAGCACAGTAACATGGGCAGGTAGAGATGTGTCAGTGTCGAACGAGTTGGAGTTCAAACCCAATGTCATCTTTAAAAAGTATCCTTTACACCAGAGGAGGGAATTAGTAGGACTGGACTCCAGATATGAAGTCATTTCACATAGGGCTTTTGATTGATGCTCAGTAACTTTTTTAATTATAAAACAAAATATTTATATTTATATAAGATTATTTTTTGGGCATTTTTAGGCCTTTATTGACAGGACAGCTGAATAAATGACCCGCTGCGTCGAGGAGTAAACCTCTTTGTATGGGCGCACCATCTACCAACTGAGTAATCCGGGCGCCCAAATGTGTTGGTGATTTCTCATCTTCTTTCCCATCTGCAACTAACTTATTTTCACCGTTGATTAATCTTTTTTTTTCTCAATGAGTGTTTCCTAAAGCCCAAGATGACATCCTTAAATTTCTTTTTTTGTCCACAACAAAGATATTTAGTTTACTGTCACAGAGGAGTGAACAAGATATTCACATTGAAGAAGCTGCAATCTAAGAATATTTGTTTTTCAAAATAGTTGCTGATTCATTTAATAGTTGACAACTAATCCATTAATCTAGTAATCTTTGCAACTTTAGTTGCTGAGTTGCTAGGTTCCCAACCAAACCAAACTGACCACCAAGATAACATGCTGTCATGTAAAAGAGGGACATTTCTTTTTGTGAAACAACTATGCCATTGTTAGACTATGGAGTCTTTATTTGTAAAGATTAACAGATAATTGGTATTATGCCCTGACAACTGTCATTTACATTTTCCAATTCGTCTTTAAAAGATAAGCTACATGGTATGAAGTTTAATACAGATGATCAAATTTAAATAATCTGGTTAAAATCGAATAAAAATAAATTAAAGAAATGGGAGAATCACCGATCCTACTTTTGATTTAGAATCAAAATTTTGTGATACCCCTACTTTTCAACCAAGCAGGCCAATCATTTGCTGTTTCCAGCTTATTAAATGTGAGTATTTGCTACTTTTCTTTCATTTGATGTTAGTAAACTAATTATTTTGGGGTTTTGGACTGACCGAATCTGAATATGTTGCTTTGGTTTCTGGGGAAGTGATATGGGCAGTTTTCACGTTTTTTTTGTCAGATTGATTGCAGAAAGAGCTCAGATTAAAAATTGTCAGCATATGATGACCCCATGATACTTTCATTCTCATAATGCAGGCTAGGGCTGCACGATTATGGCCAAAATGATAATCACGATTCTTTTGATCAAATTTTGATCGCGATTATTCTCACGATTATTTGTTGATTTTAACCAAAACAAATTTTATTGTCACATAGGCTATTTATAACTGGGAGAGGGAGTGTGATGGACGCTACTCACAGAGAGACGGCTGACTCATTATGAACGGGTCCAGCACGGGTTGAATGGCGGATACACACGTCCTGTGTATGAAACGTCTGTACGTCACTGCGCTGCATTTTTATGAACTATGATATTCTGGCCATGGGTCACATCTCTGGTCCAGGTCCAGGTCCCGGTCTCGGTACAGTAGCTGCGTCTCACGCTGTTACTCTACCAACTGAAGTTAGTTGCATTCAATAACTTCTTCTGTGTTCTTCGCCGTAGCGGCCGCGATAGCAGAGTTACTATGGAAACACTGGTGCAAATACAGGTTTGCCCCTCATACTTAACAATACACAGCTGTGTTTAGTAAAAAATTAAAACTGTAGACAAATATCAGCAGTGTGGACCGGCGGCCGCTGTGTGGCGGGGCGCGGAGAGTAAGAGGAGAGAGAGTAGAACACAGGCACGGCATTACAGACGAAATGGGTCTGTAACGCAAAATTAAACCATATCCATATAAACAGCATTGCAGCGGATGCGAACATAGTACCGGTGCGTCCTAAGGAGCTAAACACGCTACTAGCACCGACTAGCACTGCTCACTGCTGTTGTCAGAAACACAACAGACGGGACAAAATGTTGCGTTTACTGGTAAACTGGTAAACCTTAAGACCGACGTATAATGACTGCTATCTGTTGAGTTTTTCCTCCGTTACTCTGTCCCTGTGACTGTCTGCATCTAGAAACATAGCTGCACGGGGTGCAGGGAACTACTCTGACTGGCTCATGAGCAGACGGCTTTACGGAGCGGGAGATGGGCTTTGCAAAAAACACGGAGCGTTCTATGAAACGACGCTTTATAAAAAATAATCGCTCGATCACACAAATTTGATCATGGGAAGTCCAAATGGTGATCGCGATTAAAATTCCATTAATTGTGCAGCCCTAATGCAGGCCCTTCCATTCCACAGAGAAGTTTCTAAAGGTTCCTCTGCTGCAGTGTCAGTGAAGAATCCTTTTTACCAACTTGCATGAATGCGTAGCGCTGCCTCAGCCCATTTTCTGTCTTTTCACAAATACAACCCTCGATGTAATTGATGTGTCATTCAAGCGGGATTGGCAGTGGCAACATGTGACACAGATGGCCAACTTGGTTTCCCAACTCAGACAAGCAATAATGCTGAACATGCTCAAGCTGTCATCCTCGTAACAACTGCTGTAGCATAAATCTTTTTCTCCATCAGACTGTACCGTACAAATCTAACCCAGTGAAGAAGAGGGGGACAGTATACTCTATCCCCCCTTTACCTGAACAGGGGATATAATGTCTTTGTATGACCCAAGCCCTGCATTCTCCATACAATGATACTATCTAAGACCTCAATTCCAAAACAATTATCTCCACTGAGAGCAAGAGCCAATCCTGCATCTTCTCTAAAGCTAGAGAGTTGTCAACCATACCTCTGTATTCATTACAGACCTCGCCGGTTGCCTTGTGTTATTTTAAAGTAGCAATATCATGGATAGTAATTTATGAGAATCTATCACTAGGATTGGCTATCGTTATCCATACAGATACCAAATTTAAGATCCTAATGTTTTTTTGTAAATTACAGATCTGGAGTCAAGATGGAATGAGCCTAGCTTAGCATACAGACTGGAAATGGGGAAAGAACTAGCCTTGCTCTGTCTGAAGTTCAAAAATACACTAGTTGAAGTGTAGTATCTTGTTTAATTAATCTGTACACAAACAGAAATGTAAAAAGGACAATGGATACCATTGATCATCAAGAAAGTCCCGTAGCATGGACCTGTCACCATGTCCAAGTTTACTATATTTGTCTTGGGGTGGTTTTGCTTACGCTGATTATGTGCAGTTTACGTGCTGATGAACTAATGTGCCAGATCAAAAACCTTGAAATTCAAAATACTTCAAATGTTCTACCTTGGGCCATTGCGACCCAAGAGGCTTAAGGTTTCATAATACAACTAAACAGAGCAGGGGCGTAGCTCCAGCAGTCAGAGAAGAAGAATTCATAACTCAATACAATTTCCAGAGTGACTGTTTGGAGTAAAAAAAGACTTAAAACTCTGTGTGGTGAAGTGCTGGGAGTGTAGTCAATTGTGTGCACAGTTTTCTTTTTTGGACAAATAATTACAATTTCCATTTCTTCCTGATTTATTTGGAGGAAATTTTGGGTCTTCAAAAGATTGATGTCAGAGATGCAGTTTTTAAGGGAATAAAGGGGCTCAGGTCATAAGGATTAACAGCCGCTTGGAGTTGGGTTTTTATCTGTATAGCAATAGAAATTGATACAATAAAAGGCTGGTTGACATGGAGAAAATCGGAAATCACAATATTGTTAAACCAAATTTTGCTTTCACAAAATATTTTCATATCTAGATTTTAGATAAAAAATAATGTGGTGATTATTTATTTGGGAGAATCAAGTAAGTGGTTCAAGGCAAATAATAAAACAGCTAGTAAGTCTGGTAAGTAACATCCCTTTACTGTAATGCAGCCTTTAAAATAAGGAAAATACTAAACTGAAGCCATTTACAACATTACGATATCCAAAATGTAAGACAATATCTAGTCTCATATTACAATATCGATATAATATCAATATATTGCCCAGCCCTAATACAGTGCTTTCAAATGATGGCAGTCGCAACAGAAAGACAGTGCACCCAGGGCAAAACCTTGAGGCACTCTACTTGGAATATCTACTTAAAAAGCTCTGCTTTTATTCTAGCTAACAACTGGTACTAACAAATATAGTAACATAAATACATGTATGTTTTTGTCGTAGGTGCAAGCCCTCCAGAGCCAGCTGGAGTTCCAGGAGCAATCAATGGTGGAGAAATCCCTTGTCAGCCGACAAGAGGCCAAGATCCGTGAGCTAGAGACGAAGCTGGAGTTTGAGAAGACACAGGTCAAACGCCTGGAGGTGAGAGCTAAAGACAGGTGGAGGAGTGTCTGTGTGGGTAGGTGGTTGGTAGGGGAAGCTCCAGCATGTGGAAAACATGGGAAGAAGTTGGTGGGAGGGTGAAATGTGCTGCTGGGGTCAGAGATTAACTCAAGAGACAGAAAGATTATCATAAACCAAACATATATACATGTACTGTAGTCAGATATAACCATTCCTACGTTACTTTGTTCTCTAGCTTGTGTTACTCTCACTTGACAATACCATTTGTTATTGTGTAATTTTTCAAATTATTTTCAGATTTTGACTGAGACAAAAGCACAAGTGTAAGATAAGGTTACCATCTGCACACTCCCAGGGAGAAATTGAAATCCTCTCTCGCCCGCTGATAAAATGACCCTGCTCTCAATTCCGCAGGTTCAGTTTAGTAATTACTAGCTGTGCAATGTTCTCACCGCCAGGCACACTCCCTCTGCTGCTTGCCCTCCAAAGTCCAAATTTTTTGTATTTATTAAATGTGATTTTTAGCCTGTGATGAAATGTTTAGAGTTAGGAAAATACATACAAGGGTTAGACTCTGGCTTTTGTTGGGCTTTTTATGGCTTCTCACCAGCATTAAAAACTGCAGCAAGTGAATATTTCAGGTTGCCTGTGTAGTCCAAGTCATCAAAGCTGGAGGTAGCAATCAATACCAATGTGAGGAGGCATAGTACAATACCCACTCAGGATGTGAAATATGGACAGGGCTGGTGGCTAATGCAGGAGATAACTCACTGACGATGTATGCTGCTGGCATTGATGCACAGACTGAACACAGAACCACTGCAGATTTACAAGAGTCATGGAGGAGTCACTCCTGAAGACTAACATATATGTGATTAACGTCTGCTGCACCACTCCAATGCATCACTGATACAGATAAGCCATTGCTAACATTGTTGTCTGACTGGGTTTTGTGGAGGTGAAGTGTTTGCTCTTATTGTTCAGATTGTTTCAAGGCCTTCTTGGGATGTATTAGGGTTGTCCTTTACTACAGAAATTCTTAGTTGACTAACAAGCCGTTTTGTTGACTATACGCTATCTGATTTAATCACAGATCTATGAAACTGAGTTTCTCCACAAAAGAATCAAAGCACCACTTAAATCTGGTGTTTACCAGGGATTTGCTTTCTTGGAAATAAGTAATTTGGCATAAAAAAAAGCATCAAACATGACTAATTGACTAAAGAAATCTTATTTTTAGTCAACTAATCTACAAAAAGGAGGCAGCCCTAGAATGTCTCAGCTTTTTTATTTGCCCTGATTCTCATCTGGTACAGCACTGAGGTCTGAGCTTGAACTTAAAGGTGCTCTCTAAGCAATATCACACGTGTTTTAGGCTAAATTTGTTGTCATACAGCAAACATCTCCTCACTATCCA
>NC_045741.1:27650494-27653718 GCF_008692095.1 Etheostoma spectabile
GTCCCCAGAACACACTGTAAAAAAAAAACTGCAGCCTCTGTAGACAGCCCAGGGTCTACAAACGGCAACAAAAACAAACTGTAACTGCCTGCACCACGAGGCATACACAAACAGTGTTTCAGCGTTCCAGCCAATAACCAAAAGAAGGATTTGGGGGTGGGGGTTAGTGCGCGGAAGCACAAAAGGGAGGGGACAAGATGATGAGGAGGGAGGTGCAAGCTAGTCTCATTTTGTTTGAAAATACTTCAAATGTCAACAAGAGGTAACGTCACTCTACATCGCTTAGAGCACCTTTAATGCGAGCAGTAATAGGGAGCCAGTGGAGAGAAATGGAGAGTGGAGTGAAATGAGCTGTTTTTGGCTGGTGAAGACCAGACGTACCGCTTCATTTTGCACCACTTTCCGTGGTTTATTTTTAATTTTTAAAGTTATTTTTTTGGGGGGAATTTTTAGTCCTTTTCGACGGGACAGCTGAAGAAATGAAAGGGGAGAGAGAGGGGGAATGACATGCGGTAAAGGGCCACAGGTTGGAGTTAAACCTGGGCCCGTTGCATCAATAGTAAACCTATATATATGGGTGCCCGCTCTATCCAGGCCCCCACTTTCCGTGGTTTTACTTTGCATGCTAGCAGCCATGCCAGAGAGGGCATCTGAGTAGTCATGGCAAGAGAGAATCAGTGTACAAGAGTTGAACGGCATGCTCAGTTTGATAGGAACTGATGTTATTTGTATACTGCAAAGAAACATGGCCAAGTGACAGATGCAACTTGCTCAATGAAAGTTAGTTGGCCATCAATGGTGTGTGTATATATTATATATGGGGTGTGAATCTTTACTGGTCTCACGATTCAATTTTGATTATGATTATCCTGTTAATAAATCAAATCGATATTAAGATGTGTCTCCTCCTTAATATTATTATATACACATGGTTTTCATCGACAATATCAAGGAGTCAGATATATATCAACTCCCCTTTTGATTGTATCTGCTCTTAAAAAAGACACTTCCTAAATGTGGTCTGTTACTGCATTGATGCAGAATCGTCCCGGTCTGCATCACGATGCAATGATTCATTTCAACTACGCTAATATATATGGTATCAATCTGATTATATTGTTGAACCATCTCCCTGTATTGCTATGCAGAGCCTTGTAGCACGTCTTAAGGAGAACTTGGAGAAGCTGACAGAGGAACGAGACCAGCGCACCAGCGGTGAGAATCGTGAGAAGGAACAGAACAAACGACTGCAGAGACAGCTCCGCGACGTCAAAGAGGAGACGGGGGAACTGGCCAAAAAGGAAGCCGAGGCCAGCCGCAAAAAACACGAGCTGGTAAGGATGTGACAGCTTACTAACAATTGTCAATGAGCAAGCAGTCCAGTCAATTTAGGAGAGCCTGCATAGTATCCATCAACAACGATCAAGTGATCAACCTTTGGTCACGGTGTGCTGACTCTCATCTCATTGACAGGAAATGGACATAGAGAGCTTAGAGGCTGCTAATCAGAGCCTACAGGCAGACCTCAAACTGGCCTTCAAAAGGATCGGCGACCTGCAGGCGGCCATCGAGGACGAGATGGAGAGTGACGACAATGAAGACCTTATCAACAGGTACAAAAACACAACTCCTAGATTTGGAGTTTTTTGAAGGGCTTAGTATGAGTATCACTTGCATTTAAGGGCACCAGTGCATTAAGGGCTCAAAAAAAAGAGCTTTGAGCAGAATCTCACTGTCTACATCAGCAGATGGAGTTTGCTTCATCATGAAGATGGTTCAACTGTCATCTGAATGAAAATCAGAATTCAAATTCCCTCTCAACCTATTTGGAGAACATTAATATGATAGAACTAAAAAGTCATCTTGACTTAAGGTTGAGCTTTCAACCACATCTCACCATCTTCATCAGCAGATTGAATTTGGTCAGACATGATGATGAGTTGTCATGACAACTGAAATGATCCTTCCATAAAGCAACCCGAATTTAGTTCTGTTTTTGACTCTGAGTGTTATTATTTTCAACCAGTATAAAGTCCAGTCCTCTCTCTGGGGCTCCTTGGTAAGAAAAATGTGTACACTCTCTGAGATTCCTGCTGAACATAGTGAGAGGTCTTATCACACAGCAGCAGTAAACAGCTCTGTGAGTCATTAGAATACGCTCTGTAAGTCTTTCTTCTCTCTGTATGCAAGACAAAAGATCCGGATGAGGTGGCATGCTGAGTCAATGCCCCTACAAACATGCGTACCAAATAGTTTGCCAAAGGGAGAAAAAAAAAACTGGGTCATCCCAGCATCTGCCATGACACATATATTTAGTGAGATATTTTTATGCATCATTCTCGTTTAATGGATTTTTTTTCATTGAATCTTATTTCCTGTTCTTTTTTTCTATTGTCTTTTGTTTTTCTGTTTTGATTTCTTCTTTCCCTCCACCCATCATCATCACGACCAGTTTGCAAGACATGGTGACAAAGTATCAGAAAAGGCAGAACAGAGCGTGAGGAACCTGTGTTTTATTCTTTTCTTTTTTTGCACCACTGGGAATGATGCAGTATCTTTGAGCACTTAGTGGAGAAGTTGATAGTGGAGAAAAAAACGTTTTTCTCTGGGTTTAGTTTCGGTCCAGTTAGTCCAATCACTTCTGGCTGCCACACTGTAGAAAAGAGCTGATATTTGATGGACAAATCCCCCCTGACAGAAAAAAAAATAGAAGCAATATTTGGAATGCACCTGGCATTCTGGGCCAACTTTGTTGTTTGGTGATTTCCCTTGATTCCTGAGATGATTTTCATCTAGTATTTCCAGACATTAGCTTTTGGTGTCAGGCCCAATCTGAGAGCAATGGCTCAGTTCCAGATCCACACATGTTTAAAAATTCAAACCAGAAGAAATGTCTCATGGTAGACACAGAGATGCAGTTAATCCAAGGGGGGTGGGGGTTCCTTTGAAAGCGTGAAGGTTTGGGGATAATGCATCATCAACAGTGCTCAGAGATTTGCTCACAACCCACATTTTACTCCAATCTTCATTGCATGGCCTCACATGCTGAGATGCATGACTACCACTGACAAAATGTTACTTGAGCCCCAGCATGAAACAAGCCTCCCTCCTAAGATTCCCTGTATGGTTAACCGCTTTGCAAAGCTACGAATTGAAAGGTACAAGTGTCATGATCTCTATGGTTATCCCCCGCAGCCCAAGGTCTTCCTTACACAGCCGGGGGG
>NC_045741.1:27653728-27673796 GCF_008692095.1 Etheostoma spectabile
GGGGGGCTGTCTTGAACAGCAGTCTACAACCGAGTCAGCCTCTCGCTTCCTAGGCCATCTAATTATTTCATCAGCCCGCTCTAGGGCTGGATGTGACTGTGGCTCGGTGACTGCCCTCACTGACAGGAGAAAAAAAAGGGTGTGTTCCTCATCAATCTTTGACTCGCACTTACTTAATAATGCAGAACCCTCAATGTCTTACAAAAAGCTGTGACACACACGCAGTGTTAACCTCTGGCTCCCAGCCATCCCAGTGCCCTGTCCGTGTCGAGGGATTACTCATCCGAGCGGGAGAGTGCAGACTTTTGTGTTTTGATTTGTAATGAGCTGTTAGCACTGCCACATTTGAATGAAAAAAAGCTAAGCTTTCCTGGTGTTTGAAGAAGACACAACATGCATTTCTATTTTTGTGAAATATAACTTATGTAGCTGTACATTTGGCAATGTAAATATTAACTCAATTTGTATTAAGCCAGTCCAATACATACAATCCAAAAATGCATTTATCTAATGCTGGAGCGCTTTGGGTTTAAAATATTACTGAAATTATATTGGGGTTTGGCAACAACATAAATACCTGCTCTGTAAATGACATAACTAGTCTTCTCTTGCGAGGACTTGTCAGAGCCCAAAAGGAAGACATTTGTGTTTAAATGTTTAAGCTCCACGAAAGCACCCTGTGTCTGCAGATTTCAGTCAGAATGTTGTTTCTCACATTCCATAACAGAATGTATAACTATTTTGGTAACCCTTACCCCTAACCCTAGGGTTAGGGTTAGGGGGTTAGGGTTAGGGGGTTAGGGGTTAGGGTTAGGGGGTTAGGGTTAAAAGGGTCACTTTTTATGAAGTATTCCAGTAACTAACAGTGCAGCTAATGAAAACATCTCATCAGCTTTAGCTAGCTAACATTGTTAGCAACATTATTTGCACTGGCTGGTTTCCTTTTTATAAAGAATGTTAGCTTCAGCTCGATAACTAGCTGAAAAGGACTAGTTTTATAGTTCTAACAAATTGAAATATTGGATGTAATCAGTTTTCGATTATTTTTTGACTTGCTTATAATATATATTGACTTTAGTCAGTTTACGTGGACGGATAACATGCGTTTGTCTTGTCTTACACCATAGCTTGTTGTATGGTCTTCCATTATCCAACAAGGGAAAACTGCAGGCTAGAAAGCTCATTAACTAGTCAGCTCCATTTGATATTCATGTGACTACAAAACACACCAATCCAAGAAGGATAACATGTTGAAGTGGCAACACTTATTTCCAACATAGAACATAAATTCAAACAATAGAAAATATAAAGACATGAATACAAACTTCTGCAATATATTTTATTATAATTTTTTTTTACATCAAATTACCTAAATCTAACAAAATGGCTTAAGTAAAATTTCAGTAATAACCAGCATTCATGTTACACTAAAACTCTCTACCTCTAATAGTCCCGCTTGCTTTTGCAAGGGCTGATCTACAGTATCTGTAGCACAATAAACAGCTGACAAATGTACCTTTAAATGTCAGTATTGGTCAGTATAGATGCTAAATGTTGTGGTCCGTATTCTTCAATACCAATGCTAGCAATATACTGCCTGTCCTAGTGTTTTGTGCCACTGCTGGCTTAGCTGGCAATCAAACATGTTCTCGGCCTGCCAACTCTGAGGCTTGGAGGATAAAAAAAAAAACATTACCAATGTATCTCCAAAGACCTTCTTTCTAACTTTTAAGTATTATAAAAAGGTCACTCAAAATGCAAATCACTTTGGCCCAGATATTTGGATCCACAAATGGGGATGGCTGTTGTGAGTTCAGTTGGCTTTTACTTTAGATAATATGTGCAATTCATATTGTACTGAACTCACTGCTAACTGCACTGGATGTTTTGCAGCACAGATGAACTGTGTTACCTTGTCATGTGACACTGTGTATGAGAGAGTATGAGTTTTCCAAGTGTATATTTGCTGATGGTCTTGGAGGGGATGCATATGGTTGTCTGTGCTCCAAAGCCACAGGGACTTCACTGGCTCGACAGTTTCATATACAGTGGTGCTCAAAAGTTTACATACACATGCTTTAAGTGACTAAAAGATGAATAAAAAAATCATGTTTTGGAATTTATTTTAATACCTAAATTAAAAATGAGGTAAATCCACCTTTAAGGACACCAATTTTCTTTGTGAATGAATAACGATTGTAAATAAATAAATGTTTCTTATTTAAAATACGGTCATAAGTATACATACCCCTATGTTAAATTCCCATAGAGGCAGGCAGATTTTTATTATTAAAGGCCATTTATTTCCTGGATTCAGGATATTATGCATCCTGATAAAGTTCCCTGTCCTTTAGAATTAAAATAGCCCCACATCCTCACATACTCTTCACCATGCTTAGAGATAGCATGGGATACTTTCTATAAAATCATCTCTCAATGCAAATCAAACCAGGTTTTAGTCTAACTGAAATAAAACCATGCCTATCTCAAAGCATGGTGAAGAGTATGTATGATTGGGGCTATTTAATTCTAAAGGCCAAGGGAACTTTATCAGGATGCATAATATCCTGAATCCAGAAATAACTGGCCTTTAATAAAAAATCTGCCTGCCTCTATGGGAATTTAACATAGGGGTATGTATACTTATGACCCCTGTATTTTAAATAAGAACATTTTTTATTTACAATACTTTATTCATTCACAAAGAAAATTGTGTCCTTAAAGGTTGATTTTACCTCATTTTTTATTTAGGTATAAAATAATTTTCCAAAACATGATTTTTTTATTCCTCTTGTTTAGTCAACTTAAGCATGTGTATGTAAACTTTTGAGCACCACTGTATTGGAGGTAAAACAGTGGTATCTATAAGACCCAGGGACATAGAGGAGCAACGCTAAGCAGAGCATAGCAGGGCGGGAGGATCCATAGAAGCTAATGATGAATGTAATAGTGTGTAACAGAGATGTACAACCAATGGCGGCAGAATGTCACAGACAATTAATGTCTCCTCAGCACTGTGTTTGTTTGCTTCCCCCAGGCTTTCAGCAGGGCTTAACTAATGGTATGCTGGTCAAGGACATAAATTGTGTTTGACACCATGTGTGAAGCGCACAATTACATATTGCCCACAAATGTTTGGCTATAGACCTGAGAGGTATTTCTCCATGTGCTCTGAATGTGTCATGGCAATAATGTTTGTAGATGAGAGTTTTGCAGAATAGAAAATCATCTGCAAAAGAACATCTGCAACGTTTCAAAAAAAGTTCTTACTGAACGTAGCTGCAAAACATTAATTGTCAACATGTTTCATTTATTGTACTCCAATATCTGGTTGTAGCAAGGGAAAGTGTTTTAGTACAAAGTCTGCCCCCTGACCCTAGATTGCCCCCCCATTAAATGGTGTTTATCCAATCTTTTCTGAAAAGTCCAAAGTGCCAAAGACAAAGCCATTTGGCTGTTATATCGTCATAACAGTAGGCAGCACCAAATCCCCAGATTGTGTAATAGTTTTGCATGGCATGTTTTGCAAAGCTAATTACAGCTTAAGAGTCCGTCGCCCTCATCCTTCCTCCCATCCCTCCCTCCTCGTCTCTGACATGAATTCTGCCCCAGCATTACCATCTAAGGTTATTGTATTCCATAAAACCTAGCAGGCTAGGCATTTGGATCTCACTGGGCAAGCCCGTATTTGAAGTCTCCCCTTTGATATTCAGGGAGCTTTTTTCTCTGACTGTTAATGATTTTAATTATAGGTGGTACTGGGACTTTCTAAGCTTTGTGCTGCAGAACATAATGTTTTTTCCTCTCTCTTCCTTGACACGATGGGAGGCTTTCTGAAACAGATGCAGAGATGTTGAGCCACCCCTCTGATGTCTCTGTAGGACTATTAAGCTGTAACAACTTAATTTCACAGCGCCACACAAGCACTGGGCTTTGACGGCACTTAATGAGTATTACGGTCTTTTCATCCGTGTCAAATTTTATGACAAGCCCTCTATTTTACTCCATGGCTCGCAGTGGGTTTGTGAATGTGTAATGATAATTGAGAGGAAAACGGTGCAGTGCCCAGCTGTGTACCAAATCATTCTGTCAAGAACTGAATTTATGAGTGTATGCATATGGCTGTGTTTCTGTGCAGGACTGGTGATGAAAATAATTACCAGGTGAAAGAAAAATCTGGACATTTTCTGCCACTTTGCTGTGCAGTTCAAAGACATTTAGTTTTTGCCAACATATGTTTTCACTGGTTATGGTCTAAAAACAAATAGAAATAGAACATATTCTCACCCACTTTTACAATGTGTTAATCTGGTGTTGGTGGTTTCAGTCTAATCTTTATGAGCTACATGCAAGTATATCCCGATGAGGGCTGTTTAGACGGAATTATTGCAGAAATACAAGCATAAACCAGCAAGTGAGAAAGTGTGCTACACAGCTTTTACAAGTTTTACAAGAAAGTATTTGCTAGACACATAAAAACATTTGTACAATGTCCAGCGAGCGGCACTTCCTCGAAGTGAATGGGTTGATTTGTTTATGAACTAATATAGTGGTACTCCAATAAAACTCAATAAAAATCTCAATACCATTCACCTAAGTTTCCATTTTTATTACACACATACATATTCCCTTATACCTATGCATTTTAGCAAAAATGCATCATCAATACAACTCCACAAGAGTAGTATCCTCAAACACCAAATCCTATTCTGAAGCTACATTTAATCGAACACATTTGTGAATGCAAATGTAGAAAAGATGCACACAACTTCAACACAGTTGGATAGTTTAAGGCCCTAATTATTAATGAATTGTAAACTAAAACATACTCACAATACAAGGTAGGCTTGAGGAAACCCAACAAAACATGTCTAAGAGATGATTTAATGTGCAGGTGCAATGTTCTTTGGTATTACTTTGAAACTGCATTGCATATCATTGCTTTTATTGTGGCAACAGAAGGCTACGTTCACACATACTCAGGTGGTCCAGCGAAAAAACGCTACTCTTTCTATTCATTCTTTATTTTACATAGGGGTAAAAGGGGGAACTGATCAAGTTTGTTTTTCCAAAACGCATCAGTATAAGAAAATGAAATGTTGAATTGAGGCCATAGTATTGAGATTGCTTTTGTGTTTTTGGAGTGCCACTATGTCAGTTCATAAGTTGTGCAATGTCTTTGAGAGAATTAGTTTGAGCTTGAAGACTACAAATCTATAACAGAAATTCTGCGCTACAAACTGCAGGCATAGAGGGTGTGAGGGTCTAATGAAAGAGGAAGTGTAGGATCCATTGATCTTGGGGTTTGAGATGTATCAAGATAGCTCCCGGATATCAATCTGCTACACTTTCACCAAATTATTCAACCACTTACTTTAAAAAGATTTATTACACAAACCACAATTCATATTCACTTTTTTCCTTACTTTCAAATAAGTAATTTAAATAACAAAGCTGTGGACTTGTAAACCATTCAGCTTGGATGGTTGATTGGTATGCAATGTAAAAGTGTCTAGAAGAGATGCTTCTTTCCAAGATCTCAGCAATACATTTGGTGTGTATTATCAAATCAAACAGAAGTGATAGCCAAAATTATTAAAAATAAAAGCCAGTTTGTGAAGAATAAACCAAAGTTCCTGTTATTCAAGCGCTATCGTTAGATTTTGTTCCTGTCATGGTGCTTCTACGGCACTTGCAAGAGTAATGATAGAATGTTTGTTGGATGCCTGAGTGCCAGCTAACCGCAGGGCCAAGATAGCACTCCTCTAACAGTGACAACAGGAAGAAGTTGCTGTGTTGTGTTTACATCTATACAACCTCTCGTAGGCATGTTTGTGTGCTTACTGGGGCTCCTTGAGCATGTGCTGTCTTTTATCCAGAATAAATGTCACAATCCTTGTTTGCTTTCACACTTACACTTCCAGTCTGTCCTTTGTGCTCTGCCTCCACAGCTACAGAGAAATACAGGAACAATTTTACCACTGTTGACTCTCCTTACACACTAACATTGCTTTTACCTTATTTTCTCCTCTCTGAATGGCCACAATTGACTTTTTTTATTCATAACTTACTTTGGTATCTCATCTCTCCTAACTTGTTGTCCTACCTCTGACTCGTCACCAGTCCGGGGGATTCAGACACAGACTCGGAGGTGGAGGATCGTGTAGATGGGGTGAAGTCCTGGTTGTCTAAAAGCAAAGGTTCTGCCAAGAACCTCTCAGATGACGGCAGCCTCAAGAGCTCCAGGTCAGTACAAAGGCTGCGGCTATTACTACTACTACAGCAATAGTTAGTAAGCAGTCCACCTACATTTTTGACTGCTTTTGCACTCTGTGATGTAATGATTTACATGATTCGACCCAGAAGAAATAAAGCAGTCGGAGCGGGGTACGTGGCTGAAATGAGGAGGCTGCTACTACTTAAATGTATTTCAAGCTGCTTTGTCTTTATTGTCGCCCACTCTGTGAAAAGGGAACTTTTTTTTTCTAAAAACAATCCACCTCCGTGGTAGATTTATCGACATGCCCAATGGCCAGCTGGCATAGTCTACCTGAGCCGCTTGCTGAGATTAATGAATGTGTCTGCCAGCTGACAGCTTCGATTGCCCCAGATTTGTCTCCTTACCAGAAGATTTAACTTCCCTCCCCCAGTTGAGCCACTCCCAACTTTTAAAACTTTTGAGTTTTTAAGTCTCCCTTAGTTGCATTTCCCCACAGACAAACAATGACTGATTCACCGAGCTAGCTAACACTGTCCCTTGTAGTAGCTTAAAGTTCAATTGACTTTAATGGCCATTTGCACAGGTACACAAGTACATTGGCAAGAAACAAAATAGCAAATAGTCTCTTTTCTCTAAGCTGTAGCTGTCTAGCAGTAGAATGCTATTCTTGCCTCTCAAATTCTCAATAATTTGTAATAGGTTTTCCAGATGTATCGTTTATGTTCCTGCTTTTTAGCTAAATTACTATACGAATGTTTTGTTGCCATAATACATGTGGCCAAAACATTTAAATTGCTTTAAAGTTAGTTTGTAGTGGGCGGAAGCCGTGATGATTCCCATTCTTATCATTACTGTGGCCTCATCTGTCCTTGGTGGGCGATACAATGATGTTGGTGTCTTAACATTTCAGTGCAGGAAAAAAAAACCTTGTTAGTCAGTTGTCTCTAGTTGCACTCTCCTTAAACTCCTCTTTTTCATTGCTGTGCTCTCATTTGGCTACATTTCATGACATTTCTGTTATATTTGTCAAGTTTCATTCTTTTGTTTATTTTCTTCCTTCACTCACCTCCACTTGACCCACTTTGTCATTTTTGCTTCCACTGTCTTCATTCCTCTGTCCTTTCCATTGTTGCTTCTTTCTAGATTTGCTGTAAATGTAGACGCAAAGGAAGGGAAAGAGTGGCAAGAGGGTAAGGAATGGAAAGAAGTTAATAAAGAGGGCAAAGAGGTAGATCCAAGCAGGCCGATGTCAGTGATGAGCTCGCTCAGCTACAGAAAACGCTCCAACCTTGATTCCATCGGTGGCAAAGGGGGTGCCCTCTTGAGGGGGCTGAAGGAGAGTGCAGAGTCCGAAGACGCTCTATCCTTCCATAAGGCTAAACCCAAAAACCCAGATTTTCAGCACGACACCTACTCAGTCAGCTCCAGGAGGAAGTCCCAGGCAGGGGATGACATGAATGACAGAGAATCCGTCATCTCCCAGGCCTATTCAGAGGCCAACAGCCGAGCCAGGAAAGGTATGGACAGCCGCTGGGGGGACTTTGACAAAGAATCAGTCATTTCATACCCTGCACCAAGTCGAGCGTCCACACGTCTTGGGTTGAGCCCAGAGAATGATGCCAAGTCTACCATCAGCTTAGATCTGTCAAGCCCACTTGGACGCCGCCAAAGCACCTCACGCTTAGATGAGGACAGAGGCAGGCGGTTGCTGTATGGCAGCAGTCCCAGCAGCCCTTGCTTTAGCAGACGGTCTGGAGGACGCAGTCCTGGAAGTGTTAGCCGAGCTGATTCCCATATGTCGCTGGGACGCAGCTGCCGCCTGAGCGAGTTTGACGTTGATATGGATGATAGTCGCAGTGTGGCCTTCACCGAGAGGTCAGCGTACAGTCCTCACTCGTCCACTGGCCGCAGTATCTCCATGCCACCACCACGGGCCCGATCATCGACTTCTGATAATGACCCGATTGATACCTTGGATATCAAACCAGTCAGTCATCGTAACTACCTCGACCCTGACCTGGAGAAAGCCATCAATGAGGTGCTGAATTTCAAGCCGATCAAATTCAAGCGGAGGAGCTTGGAAGACTCAGAAGGTGAAGAAGAAAAATCCAAGAATGAGAAGGACAACAGCAAAAGTATCGAAACTGGAGACGGACCTCGCCCTGCTAGCAGTCTTAGACGCTCTGCGTCGGCAGTGGACTGCATGAGAGCGTCCCGCAGCGGCAGCAGCTGCAGCAGTCGCCATCGCAGCAAGAGCAAAGGTAAGAGCAAGAAGAAGAAGAGAAGCCACAGCTCCGAGTCTGACAGCTCAGGAGACAACCGTCGTCACAGCAGCAGCTCCAAGAGCAGGTCCAAGAAGTCCAAGAAAAAGTCCAAGAAGAGGGACAAATCTTCATCATCCTCCTCGTCTTCATCCTCTTCGGATTCCGAGTCGGACTCTGAGTCAGAGTCTAGCTCCGGGGCTTCCACCATTTCTTACAGAAGCTCCAGCAGTGTGAAGAGGGCACCTGTTCGAAAGGTGTCCAGCCCAGAAGATGAAGAAGAAGCTAGGCCACAGAGTGAGAGCCAAAGACACCCAAAGGACGATAAGAAGAGGAAGAAGAAAGTGGACAGCCTGGTGATGAAGTACCTGTACCGGCCGGACAGTGACTGAGGCAGGCAGTAGGTGTTTGCCTGAGACGGACTTACCTTGTTTTTGAAGCATGATGTGACCTAACCAATGAAATTGGATCCCACTCTTATCAAGCAGCGCATGAATTGTTGCCCATTCAGTCTGACGGCGATTAGACTTTTACAGTTTAGAATGCTAATATTCTAATTTTCAGGTTGCATTTTGCATTGATGTGTTTTAGGCATGCTAACAATTTGTGTTCTTTACTACTGCACCTTTTCAGTTTCAAGCCAAACATTAGTGACCACAACCTCTTTTTCTGTCTTTCACTAGTTTAGTGAGGCTTTCATTGAGGACTCTTTGGGAGCTGGGGTATTGTGAATCTTTTCACACCAGTAAGTGCAGTTGGTGAGAAGCTGCACTCCACATGAATGTTAACTCAGCCTTGAATCACTTCGAGATGTTGACTCAAGTAGAACTTTATTTTTCCCCAGAGGGGCAATTGGTTGGGCACTTTGATTTACAGCCCCAGAAAGGTAAAACTAACAGGAGTCAAATAAGAGAGGCCAAAATAAATTTCTCCTTCCAGCCTTATAACTGCAGGTATAATTAGACTCTGAACATTGATTTACACCAACTCGAAAATTCATTTGAGATGCACTGTAACAAACCCTTTGAAGTATTGACGCCATTTGAATGTAAGATAATGCTAAATGTAGACTGGTATAGGGATTGAATTTTTAATTATTTAAGTAATAATGATTATTGTAGATAATGAAAAAAATATTTGAATTATGTTTACAGGTTTAGGTTTCTATTTTAATATAGCTGATTGACTTTACAACTCTAACATTTTGAGAGGAGTCACATGTGTCACAGTGCTCTGTATTTGGTAGAAATGGCTTTGATTTAGTCCTAACCCTGATAACACAAAACAGTTCTGCATTGGTTGTACCACATTGCATGAGTTTTTGTGCCCACTGTTTGCAGGCTAACCTCACAACATGGTTAAATGTACAGATAGCGTGTGGTGGCTGTGATAGCTTAACACGCTGTAACACAAGAAGACAAAACAGACAAAACGCAGGCAAACAAAGACATGCATTTAGAAAACACAAGCAAATGGGGAAGAATTCCCAAATAGACAAATACAGAAACAATGCAACAAAACCAAAAACTCTTGGGGTCACTAAAAACTAATGAACTAGTAGATAAATGCTAGTTGTGCTAATATATCCAATAACATCAGAACCACACTGCTCATTTACAACTTAATTTAAAAGTGTCTGACTTCATCAAACCACGTGTTTGGGCTTTTGGTGTCCCCTGGAAATTTGTTCCGATGATGATATCTACATTTGCTTGTGTTTTTTTTCATTGCAGTGCATTGAGCTCTCTTAGACAGTACTGTTCGCTCACTTTTTCGATAATAACATCATCTGCTACTTGTTGTTTCCTGCTCCAGCCCCCCTGGCCGGAGACACTGCTTTGATAGATCTGATGAAGAGGAGGAGGAAGAAGAAAAAGAAGAAGGAGGGGCAACCCAGGGCTCTTACTACGCCCGATAAAGACGTGGCAGCCAAATGAAAGACGACGGCGGCGCTGTCAGCATCCACCCTCGTTACACCGTGGCAGATTGTCTGGCATGCAAAGTTGACCACAACTGTGGCCAGCTGGACACAACCACACAGTTAATAACCCACACCCTGCAGGGAAACGTGTTCCAAACACTCAGTCGCAGCTTCCTATGGCAGTTCCTCACAGGGTTTGGTCATAGTTTGACAAACTGTATAGTGTAACCTGACTGCACACACAGCTGCTCCGTTATTAACCACTTGACTTTGCTGGTTGCATGCACGCAGCTGTTTGGCTTGAGCAGCCACCCTGTTTGGTTGGAACTGAGCCAAAGAACGTGAGGTTGCAATGATAATAGATTTTTTCAGCCTCTCTCTTTGTCTTTGTCACTCTTCCTCTCTTCTTTACATATAGTACACCACAATGATATGTATTGCCATAGTACAATGTATTGCCAAAAAGCATTTGTTCAAGTATGTGTGCACACTGTTTTTACTTATTGCCTATTGATGCTGAGTCTTGACAAAAGTCCCAGCCTTTTCTTTCTTTTTTTTCCTTCTCGTCCTTCTTTCCATTTCGGGACAAGTGCCATTTGATTAAAGTGGGCTCCTCTGCAGCTTTCTTCTCTGCAGCTGTGGCATTTCATGAACTGCTACGCTGTAAACCGAGGACTCTCATCATCGTCATCTGCTCGCTCTTTGTTTGCCTGAAAAGTTTTTCTGCCTTTTGCTGGCTAATGATCTCTTCCTCACAGGGGAGGAGGGTTGCACCACTAACTGTGCCGCCATGAAAAGCAAAGCCTTTTTTTCCCATTAAACTCTTTTGTTTTTGAGGTTTGATAGATTTGTTTTGCAGAGCAAAAAAAAAAAATTAAAGCAAATTTATTTCCATGAGTTTTGAGCTTCCCTCTACAAAAGGCCTCGTCTTATGTATAATATGACTTGGTTTGAGCACTTGCCAGAATTCTTTAGTAATGAAGACACTCTGTCCTTGTGCTTGCCGTCTACACGTCGTCTGTGTTTACATTGAAGTTTGATGTGCTTTCTTTTTTCCACGGGGAATGTACTTAACTTTGGGCGGCGGCCATTTGTATTGTATCCTCAACCAGCATGTTCAAGGAAAGAATTGCTGTTATTCTATATTTTTCACAACAGAAAACATGGAAGGACGGAAACCAACGATGTGTTTCTTGACCTTTGGGAAAACTATGTTTAAATAAATACTCAAAGCTCAAAAGTCATCTTAAAAAGCTTTTTGGAGCTTTCACTTACATCTTTTAGTCTTCTTCAGTGAATGGAGCCGGCTCGAGTGTCATCACAGCTTTTAGCAGCTGTAGCTGATGGTGGTGGATGGTGCCACACCGCACACAGGACCCAAATGCTTCTACACGTCTCAGATGGATTTTTGTTGGGATAATTCATTAAGCATAGTTATACTGCGTTCGGATTTCCGGGTTTGGACTTCAGAGAACCACCGAATTCCCCGAGTTCAAGATCCAACATGGCTGCCCCGTGCATCAACAGCAGTGAAAGCTGTAGGAACATACAGTTTATTAGCACTTTTTTGTTATTTGTGTCTCACTAAATCAGTCGTACACACTCCAACTTCAATCTGTGGACATGTTGCTACGCTGTTTGTATACACAAAACAGCATACTGCGTTTTTATCAACTTGTATAGCTAACAATGGCTAACCTGGCTAGAGCTAATGAACAATGATAATCTGACTTGTAAATGGAAGTGAATGGCCATTCCCAGCTTCGGCTTCTGAGTTCAGAGGTAAATGAAATGCACTATTAGCTAGTTTTCTCCATTTTGCGCTAGCGACATCAGCACATGAGAAAATTAGCTTAGTTTATAGTTAGGGCAACACTAAGAATATATCATCAGCAACAGATCCCTACAGATTAAATATTAGACTTGTTTTCCTATGTCCTGCAAATTTTAAATAAACGGTGACCAGTGCTCAGCCAGTAGGCTCTAATGTTGTCCGGAGGAGGTCTTGTCAGTGGAGCAGTTTATGTGTCATAATTCACCAAAGTGGAATGGGAATCCTGCTGGCAGATCCACTGGTTGCAGCAATTCCCTTCAAATGAATTGACTTTCTAGGATGCGTGTCTTTTCATGATATTAGAAAAATGTAGAATATCAGCAGCCTTCTCCTGTAAAGCCTTTTTGTGTACATTAACTGTAACTTCATTAACTGGACACACGACAGCCTGTATGACGAATACTGTGAAATCATGTCCATTGTCTTTGAGGCCTGTTTGTTTGTCAGGTTGTTCTCTTCTTTTTTTAACCCAATGATGCCTCGAAACAGCAAGAAAATAGTAACTTGTATTTTCATGGTTGCTCAAGTGTGACATCTCACCCTTTGGTCATCTGACTGCTCTCTACCGAGCAGCGTTAAGATCTGTTTGAAAGCCATTTAGAGTCCAGAAGAGCTTGACATGGCGAATAGGGTCTGGGAAGAATGTGCGGATGTTCCTGATTGTGGGAGAAGTCGGGTGTTATTCTACTATACATGCTTTAGACTCGTGTCTTCATTTTTATTCTCTATGCAGTCAAGACAAGTGTGGAAATGTGTTTTTTGACCTTATTGACCCTGATAAAAGTGTCTGGCTTCAGCAGAAAACAATAGAGCAGGCATAATGCTGACTGCACAGCGTATTTATATATAAATATGTGTATGATTGATGCTAGCATTGAAAATAGTTCATGTTTATTTTCATTATTGAACAAATTGACCACTTGTTATACATTTTGCATTACAGTTTAATATATTGTAAATAAATGATGGTGATTGTTTAAGACCGTTTAAAGACTGCATTTGTCTGAGTTAAAGTGTTTTTTCTGCTGTGTGTCTGCGGGTCATGTTTCTCCATTTTCACTTCAACATGCACTTTTGCACATGCAGATAAAACAAAGGGAAATGAATGCCAGCCTAAAGGGTCACAAAACCCACTGGTTTAGTTACTTCCTTAGTTTTTTGTCATTTAAGTGACATTTTGCGCTTGAAAGCTGAGCTAAAAGAACTAGCTCAGTAGAAATCAACACATTCAGCTAGAGGCAGCAAGGTTTCTGTTGAAAAGAAATCCAGTTCACATTGTTTTTTTTTAGTTTAGTTTCAACACGTAAAAAAATAAAAGACAAATAAGGACAGGATGTACATTTCAGCAGAAGCAAGAAAACCCAACAAAAACAAAATCCTCAATCACATCTTTCAAAATTGTTGTAAAAGAAGAAGTTAAAAATAACTTCTGGTCCCACCCCCTTTTTCTACTTTTGTACTTATAAACAAACTATTTAATTCTTCACTTCTTTATAAACTGTATGTATACATAAAAATACATGCATATGCTTACATGCACATATACACATACATACATACATACATATGGTTATTTTTTTCCAGCTATCACTATTAAATCAAACCAAACAACCTATCCCAACATGATGCTGAAGGTGATTCAAAGTGCTTTCATTTTTTAAAAGCACACATCAAAGTCATGTGACAAGAACTTGTGGATGACTCCTGTGGTTATGTTCATAGATGAAATTACTATCAAGTGGGTGCCTGGATAGCTCAGTTGGTAGAGCGGGCGCCAAGACGTAGAGGTTTACTCCTCAGTGCAGCGGGCCAGGGTTTGGTTCTGACCTGCAGCCCTTTCCTGCATTTCATTTCTTCAGCTGTCCTGTCAATAAAGGCCCAAAATGCCCAAAAGATTATCTTTAAAAACAACATTTACAGGGGTTGGGGGTGATTGCTTGTCACAGCTCATAAAATCATGTGATAAATGAGGTAAGTTCTCTCTTAAAGACTTCATGTAGGATGGAAGGGAACGTTTAAAGCAACTTCTCTGGGCTCTGCTTCCTTTGAGAGCAGCTTTTAGCCATGCTAGCAGTGTGGCTCTTTGGATGGATATGTCGTTCCAATGCTTCAAACTGAAATACCTCAACTATTGAACGGATTGCAAGTACAGACGTTCATGGTCCCTAGAGGATTTAGACATGATGATCCCCTGGACATTTGTGTTTTTGACCAAAATGTCTACTACTCCTAGCCGATAGATTGCAATGACATGTGGTTCAGACATTCATGTCCCCTCAGGATCATTTGCGATATGTTATGTAATCCTTTGTCTTTTCATCTAGCGCCTTCATCAACTCAGAATATTAATTTCTTCGAACCTTGGTTTATAAGCCAATACTTGCAAAACCAACGGCATCCCATCAGCCTCAGCTGGACTTTATGTCCAGCTGCTAATCAGCAAATAGTTAGCATCTCACACACTAAACCGACATGGTAAGCATCATGCCTTATGAACAGCAGCATGGTTACATTGGCATTGTGATCATGTTAGCGTTAGTGGTGGAAGAAGTATTCAAATCCTTTACTTTAGTAAAAGTATGTAAGTGTCATCTTGAAAACCTACTTAAAGTATTAAAAGTAAAGAAAAGTCTTCCCATTTTAGAAACTGGAAAGGATCTAAACAGTTGTGTCTAATTATTTCAGCTGGATTTGCATTGTTGGGTAAACATGTGTTTTGTGTGCAAAAGTCTTGTGCCCTATCTTGCACCCGGCGCAGCGCGACACCAACACCGGCTTTGCTATTTTAACACCGACGCAGTTGTTCATTTTCCATGTGCCTAAATCGTTTACATAGCAAATGCACCTGCGCCCATCTTCGCGCCCATGGCGCTGATCTTAAGGCCAGGACACACCAACCCAATAATCGGCTGTCGGACAGTCTGACGAGGTCGGTGACTCAAGTCTGTTTGGTGTGTTCCGTGCCGTTGTCCGTCGGCCTTCATTTTGGCCAACCTGACTTGCTGGGGCGGACGGCAAGTGGTCGGACTCAAATCTGATTGGTGGAGTGCTGAACGGCTCTCAAAATCTGACAAAAATCTTTTAAACTGACCTTTGTCAATCTGAAATGAAGACAGATACAGCAACTGCATGGCCTATTTCTCTCTTAAAATGTCTTCAGAAACACATTTTGGTGAAATATTTTCAATAAATATGAGATGGTATTCCAAAGGAGCCGCCATGACAGTCTTGCTTTAAAATTCCGAACGACGGACTAGGAGCTTTGCAAAGATTTTTATATCAACGTTAAACAGGCTCAGAGGTTGATAGCTAGAACACTCTGTCGGATCTATATCCTTTTTCAGGAGTAACAAAATTAAAGCTGTATTAACATCCCTTGAGAATTCACCCTTTTCAATAGAGACATTAATCATGTCAAGAAGGAAAGGGCCCAACTGTTCCCAAAAAGATACATAAAATTCAGGGGGAATCCCAACCAATCCTGGTGATTTTCCTTTTTGCATACTCTGTGCTGACAGTTTTAATTCTTCAATAGTAATCATTATGATGAAGTTAGCTGAATCCTCTGCTGATAACTAAGGCAAGTCAAGCTGATTTAACCAGCTGTCACAGGTTGGAACAAAATGTCTGAATTTATTTATTTCGACATTGTCAGTTCCAGTACCATCTGAAGATTTAATAGCGGGAATATCTGCAAAATAATCACTGGACCTTAATCTTGTAGCGAGAAGGTGACTAGGTCTTTCAGGATGTTGTTTATTTCTTTCTTGACTAATAATTGTTCTCAGTAAAATTAGTTTGTAACAATGAGTCCAATCTGGTGAATTCTGCTTCAAGGTTTTGCAGTTTCAGTGATGTAACTTCACGTGCATTAGAGCAGAAAAGTATTGTATTGCTCCTAATAAAACCTTTTTTTGCATCCCACAATATCCTAGGGTCTTCTACAGAGCCAACTTTAATGTCTGCAAGTATCTGGAATCCTGCTATTAACTGAGTGATGAAGGATTCATTTTTCAGTAAAGAAGTACTGAAGCGCAATCTAACTGCACGTTGAGACAATTGGACAATTGTGGTGGTGCAAAGGACCCTTTTATGGTCAGACAATGCCATTAGGAATAACACCACTTTATCACTTGAATGAAATAATTGAGGGGATGCAAAAAGAAAATCTATTCTGGAAAAAGATTTATGTCTACCTGAGAAAAAGGAATAATCCTTACAGGTGGGATTAACTGCACACCAAATATCTATTAAGCCCCAAGCTGCTGGCCCATGATCTTTGCATTCGACCGATCAATGTTTAGGTCCCACACAGCATTAAAGTCTGCACCAACAACAAAGAATAGTCCATTAACTCCAGCATTTCATTGGTGAGCATACCATAGAAACTGCCATCAAAAACTTTCGGCGCATAAGCTGACACAAGGACAATTTTCATTAAACAACTACTCTACTCTACTACAATTCTGCTTGTATTGTCTGACCAACAGGATAAACCTTTAAGCAGAATATTCCGTTTGATAATAATGGCTACTCCTTTTGTTTTTGAACCTGCCGAGAAAGCAGCTGTATAATAGAATGTGTTGGCTAAATGGCCGGTATCAGTCTGTAGCAAATGCGTCTCCTGTAACAACGCAATGTCAACATTTCTCTTTTTAAGTAGGGTCAGGGTGCTGACTCGCTTGTGAGGGGCCTTCAGACCTCCACAGTTCCACTCAAAAAATGTAAGATCAACCATTATCAAAAAAGCTGCTTTCTAAATGAAAGTAGATGTGGAAAAGTATCATGCTACTGCCTTTCACTTCATTAAATCCTAACAATAGTGCATCCAAAATTAAGTCCCAAAACAGAAAGAGACAAGACAGTGACACACCAGGGAAGGCAAGAGGAGGGGGGGGGGGATATAGCCAGAAGTCTAACACTCAAAATAGGTCTGTGATCAAGATTTGACACCAGGCAGTATCAAGTAACAGCAGCCCATAGTTACCTGGTTGCAACAGCAACTGGTTCCACTAAATTGACTTTGAAATAAAGGCATTTCTTGTCTACAAAAATAGGAAATAAAAAACACAAAATAGCAAGCACATTGGAAAAAAACCTCTAACCCAGAAGTTGCCTTATTAACCTCTGGAGCGTAGGCTTTATTAAACAGGACAGATAATTTAAGTCATTGATAACAGTCTGTTATCATATTAGAAAACAATACAATAAAACTAGGACACAACAAGAGATTAAGACAAACGAAGAGCCCGTGTTCAGGCAGTTGTTTTAATCCTGATGTTCATCCACGGCGCTCTCCGTGACAGAATCCGAGGCGCCGGCTCGCGTAGTCTTCAGAATCCTTAGCGGAGGTGAAAGCCCTGTACTGGGAGCCATCCTTGATCTTCAGTGTTGCTGGGTAAAGCAGGAAAAAATCAAGACCCTTGACTTGTGCTGAGTCCATGGTTTGATAGAAGGCTTGGCGCCGCGTGACTGTGACGTTGCTGTAGTCCAAGGAAAGCGAATCTTTCTGCCCCCGAACCATGGGCGGAAATTTCCAGGCAGCCTGTAGGATCGCCTGCCTGGATGTGTAGCGGAGCACGTTGGAAATCACCGTGCGATTAGTAGTGGTGTTTTTCTTTGGGCTATCACTGTAAATTCGGGGGGTTCTCATAATCTCGATCTGAGCATCTGCCAGTTTCGGGAGCCACTTAGGCAGGGAACGCGACAGATACTGAATAGCATCAGCACCTTCTAGCCCCTCTTTTATCCCAACGATGCGGATGTTGCATCTTCGGTTTCTGTCGTCTCCAGCTCTTGAAAAACATGGCCATGACTGTCAAGAATACTTAATTTGCTTTCCACATAGTTTTTGGATTGTCCACATCAGATCTGATAGAGCCAATGTGCTGTATTTATATAGCACTTTTCCAGTCTTAACGACTACTCAAAGCGCTTTTACATCTACAGGATACATTCACCATTCACACACATTCATACACTGTGGCCGAGGCTGCCGTACAAGGTGCCACCTGCTCATCAGATAAACACTCACACACATTCACACTCCGATGCGCAGCACCGGGGGCAACTCAGGGTTCAGTGTCTTGCCCAAGGACACTTTGACATGGGACTGCAGGGCCAGGGATTGAACCCCCAACCTTACAATTGGCAAACAACCGCTCTACCACTGAGCCACAACCACAATCTGGTTTAAATGACTCTATCTAGCACAGAGTGATAGAATACTGGAGTTGGAACCATACAACACAACTATTTCGCAAAATTGGGCCAGGAGCTAAACCTTAAGCCGTCATCGCTGTCGAGCCGATCACGTGACTCTAGTGAAAAGAAAATGTGTGTGCTCTTCACAGAAAATGAGCCAACGCCAATAAGTTCAAGTTAGAAGAAATTATAAATTGCATACATTTTCTTTTAGCAAACAATGAAAACGGGTACAACAGACCCAAAGAACACACAAGGATTAATTACCTTGATGGCACCAATATGACTCCAATCCACTACCGGTTTATTGGACAATAACTAAAGAGCCCTACAGTTCCAGATGGCCTGTGTATTGCAACCAAACAACAGCATGGCAGATTTGGCATTGCTCGAAGACTTAGCAAGAACACCTTAATCTCACAATCACTGAAGCATGTCCCCCCCATTTTTCCAATTAATGATTGTTCATCAAGGGCTCCTTTAAAAGGCTGGAATATCCATTGATTGATTGACATGTACCTTATTAGGACAAATATGGGACGGCCTTGGGAGGAGCGCATAAGATAACGCACGTCCATATTCATAAGAGTCTGTGCAGGTGTGCGCCGCATAGTGTTCATCAGAATGTTTTTACGTAACATTCTGACTTTGTGGTACACAAAATCTTTCAGAATAGAATCTACGCAGAGTTTTAGAAATGAGGCCCCAGGTTTTCATAGTTTCATTGTTATTTTAACAGTGCATTAGTAAAAGGTGCCTAGACTCGCACACACGCAGGGAATGTCAACAGCACACACACATGCAAAAGATTAAGATAAAAATATTACAGTGCAAATCTGCCATCAGAATAGCAAAACGCCAATGTACAAATGCGCCTGGTTTTTAAAGGGAACGGGAGATGACACTCTGATTGGTTTATTGCATGTTATGCCCAAAACACATCTATGAATTAATAACGACACTAAGTACAACCCTTTTAACCATGCGCCTGGCGCACAGACCCTTTTTTCCACCTTCAAACTAGTAAAAGTGGATTTGGACACGCCCTAAATGCACATGAGTCATGCGCTTCACGCCGTCTGCCTAGATTGCTGAAATAGAGCCCATGATGTGTAAAGTAACTAGTAAATAAAGCTGTCACATGGATTAAATATAGACTATTTTTCTCTGGAATGTAGCGGAGTAGTAGAAAGTAGAAAGTGGCACTCATTTGTACTTCAGTAAAAGTACCTTAACATTTGGACTTAAATACACTGAGTAATATGAGTAAATTGACTTAGTTACATTCCACCACTGGTTAACATGCTGAAATAATTATTTATCTCATTTCCCCAGTGTGCCAGAGTCCAGCCTCAGAGCTGCCAGCCTGGCTGTAGACTCTGGAGTTTTAGGAACTCTTCCTGTGCCGCAGAGGGAGGAGAGGATGTAGTAGCCGCACTGACAATCCAGCACTGCTATCTGACAATCCAGCACTGCTATATTGGGCCAAGATCTTTGTGCTGTGCAACACTGCAGTACACAGGGTCATTTCCCATCCACTATGTGTTGAACCTCTGTTGAACACAGCATCGTTGGAAATCAATGCAACCAGTTCTATTTGTTATAGTGTACCGAGCACCTGGTCCATA
>NC_045741.1:27673808-27684835 GCF_008692095.1 Etheostoma spectabile
TGAATTTTTATCCGAATTTGCAGAGTTTCTGTCAAACTTAGTGCTAAAAACGGACAAAGTTATTATTCTGGGGAATTTTAATATTCATGTGGACGATGAGAATGATAGCCTTAGCACTGCGTTTATCTCTCTATTAGATTCCATTGGCTTCTCTCAAAGTGTTCATAAACCGACTCACCGTTTTAACCACACCCTCGATCTTGTTCTGGTATATGGTGTTGAAATTGAACATTTAATAGTGTTCCCACAGAATCCCTTCCTATCTGACCACTGTTTGATAACTTTTGAGTTTATACTGCTGAACTACACGCCATTAGGCAAAACCTCTATACAAGATGTCTATCTGATAGTGCTGTAGCTAAATTTAAGGATGCGATTCCGTAGCATTTAATTCATTACCAAGTCCCAAAGTAACGGAGGACTCCTATGCTATTAGTCCCTCCCAAATCGATCATTTTGTTGATAGTGCAGCAGGCTCGCTACGAAGACTCTAGATCTGTTGCACTCTAAAAAAGAAGATAATAAAACAAAGACGGTTAGCTCCATGGTATAACACTGAAACTCGCAAATTAAAGCAAATATCACGGAAACTTGAGAAGATCTGGCGCTCCACCAAACTGAAACAGAAAGGATCCCTACAGGGATCGACCTTCTTGTTAAAGAGCACCATCCTTGATGTTTAACCCAAAACAGCACCGAAATCACCACCGCCAAATTCACCTGACTCCATGTAAATAAACAGTACTTTTAGCGTGTATAGAGCCAGCATATTTCCACATGTAAACGAGGGAAAAACAAGATGGTTTTTCATAGTTTTATTTAGTTTTTGTCGACTTTGAATGAAGTGTGTTTTATGATGATTATTTGCTATTACGTTGCCAGACACCTAGAATAATAATCAGAGCCTTTCCGAATACCAAAGTTACTCCTTAAAAACTGCCTCTACATATAGGACACTCTGCTCTAGTGAACATTAGTATTGAACGTAAATCATAAGTGGCAGAATCATCAAAGATGTTTGTAATTCCTCGGATCCTGGGCTGGGTTAACATTCTCAAAACCATGCAAACCCCATGTATTCATGATTTGCTTGTCTGTTGTCAAAGAAAGACATTTATGTGATCTATAATGATGGCTGTAATACCAGTGGGTAGTGTAGCAATATATGTCATTGACTGACTGAATGATGATTGATGATGGACTGATGAATGACTGCCTGACGGACTGATATGACTGCCTGCATGGACTGGATGATCTGACTGACTGACTGACTGACTGACTGACTCCTGCCAGCATGTGTATTTTGCCGACCCACTTTTGTTACTTTTGCCAAAACTTCTTTAATGTTTTTTTTATGTTTTGTTGCTTTTGAGACCTTTTTAGTTGATTTTTACTATGATTTTACTATTTCTGACTTTTTCTTCTTTATGTCCACAAAACTGTAAGTGAGAAGACTATAAGACATGCAATGATTGATAAGATTCTCATTTTCCAGTATGGCCCTGACGTGGACTTGGGTCGTGGGTTGGTAGAATTGCATTTCCCCCCCGACTCATTTCCTGGTTCTCCTTCTCTATAAACAACATTAAATCAAGGAGAGGCTTATCTTTTCCTGCTACAGATTTCCCACCGTGGTCGGAAAGCACAGGGGAGACACTTTGTTTCTCCCACAATGCCTGTGTCAAACTGCGATTAAGCATGTCCGATGGTTATACATTAAATCTTCTACACCGGCATCAGACTTGCCAAATGACATCACATTCTCCTCTACTGTGATATACATCACACTGATTGGTTTGTCCTGCAGAGAAATCAAGAAACTGTGACACACTGCACACACACCGTTTTCACAGGAAGAGTGGAAACATGAGACTATTAAAAATCTCTTCTCAATATCTCAGTCACTGAAACCCCTCAGGACAATCCATTCCCACCAAGCATTTGTCTCGGCCCCCTCAGCCAACAGCTGCCGGGTGGGGGTGTCTGAAAGAAGTAGACGGAGGCAGCACATTCATTCTCTGCGTGGGCCTGTGGCTGGAGTGAAGTGACGTGATGCGGTAGAATCATGGGCTCATCAGTATGTGATTTCAAACAACAATGAATTGAAACAAATCACAATTATTTGAAGATGATTTGTCAGTTCATACCAGTTGAGAAGCCAGGATGTCTTTTTCCTCCTATAGGTCATTCCCCAAAATGAAATAAACTGTACGAACATACCTCTCCATGTTCTCCTCATACACTGTAAGCTTTTGCCTTTAATCTGCATATTGGCCAGGTCAAACATTTTGTAATGAGCTGTTTTTGTGAAATAATGAAATATAGTAAATATTCTCCCAATTAAGAGAAAATATTCCATATTGTAAATACAATAATATATCACATATTGAGTGAAGGCCATCATGATGTTCAGTTACACCCTGAGGCCTGAAGAGAGTGTGATACCTTATTGGGTCTTAATTTAAAAAATATATTTTTATTATTATTATTATTACCCACAACCACAGACACCGGGAATCCTTAAACACCCAGTGTCAAGCTGTGCTGTCATAACACTAACATCTTCTCTCTCTCTCTCTCTGTGTGTGTGTGTGTGTGTATATGTGTGTGGACAGCTCAAAGTGTCCTTGAAGGCTAGCAGAGTGAGACCCAAGATGTAATCTTTCTTTGCTGATCAATATTCAATCTAGTATTTTGATATGTGTGAGGAATGTTCTCTGCATTTCGTCCTTCACTCAACTTCTGACTTCAGGGAGCAGAGAAAGTCCTTCTTGTGGTTTAATCAGATATGAGCATCAGGACATCTTACACTGCATCAGAAAATGTCAAAGTATACTTATTTAGAAAAGTAGTATTTTACAAAAAGTATTTCCAATGGGCATGTGCAATACATTCTTGTGTCCTACCAGCGCCACATTAAGACAGTATGCAG
This sequence comes from Etheostoma spectabile, assembly GCF_008692095.1. Taxonomy (NCBI): domain Eukaryota; kingdom Metazoa; phylum Chordata; class Actinopteri; order Perciformes; family Percidae; genus Etheostoma; species Etheostoma spectabile. The sequence goes on from NC_045741.1 coordinate 27,676,741, forward strand.
TCTGGGTTCAGTCTGCTTCAGTTACCTTTACACTTGCTTTGATTATGAATATCTTTTACCTGCTTTTTTTTTAATTTCTAATGGACAAATGAACGCATACAAAGAGTTTGATAAGAGTTTGACAAGCATAGAAGAATATGATAATGCAGACTCTTACGTTACCATAGAAACAGGAATACACAACTCCTGCTGAGTAGCAGCTGTCTGCCAGCTGTAAGTACATGCAACACACACAGCACATGACACAAGTAGCATATGTTTAGCTCGCAGTGCTAACTTAAGATATATTAATATTTCATATCCAGATGAAAATCCATCCCGATGGGGAGGGGGATTTGGTTCAATATGTCTTTTACTATGAGGTCTACTATTCTGTCATGACGTGCTATGTACATTCCTTTGTAGGCATAGCAGCCATTTAGGATGTGTGACAGTGTTTCAGTGATATGTTCTGAGGTGTGATGTGAGTAGAGAAAGGTTGAGTCTGGTGGGGAAGACTTGTAATTCTGGCTTCTACTGTAAATGTGAAAATGTCCTCATTGAGTGCAGAGTTCTTGAGAAATAAGTGAGACACAGAGTGATCAGCAAAGGGAAGATATGCAAGTTTTCCGTGAGGTTTCAGTCCAGTCCAGTCTGACCAGACCCCAAAACCAGTAGAGTGCGTATAGAGTTTCCCGCTGTTTTTTCTTTTGAATCCTAGGCAGTGGGGCTCTGACTCCCTGGCCAATACAACCTTGCATCTTCTTAGGTCCAGGAACAGGGAGGATCAAGGATGAAAAATAATGTCACGGGTTCTGTGTGTGTTGAATCTAAACCATTTTCGCATTGAGATCACTGTTTTGTTATTTATTTCACTTAGGACTTTCTGCTGGATGTGAGTTTTGAAGAACAGATGTTGCACTTTTGACAGTGCTACCTGTCTGATAGCCTCCAACGTCATAGTCAGAGGAAGTGGGCAAACCTAGATGTAAACTGGGATAAATATGCTGTTTACTTGTTCCTTCCATTCTCCTGCAATGTTTATCAACAGTGACAAACAATTATAAACAATACAATGAGACTAGAAACGCGTCCCAGGGCCGAAAGATGGGAGGGAGGGAGACAAAACAAACAGCAGAAACAGACACACACACAGACAAACACAAAGACAAGGGACCAAACACCTACGCAAGTTAAAGCAAAGACTGTAGCACAAGGCAACAGCCCAGACCTCAAACATTCAGCAATGCTCAGCCAAGTGTCAAGAGTCTGTCCTGGCGTAGAGAGTTCAATAAACACTACATCCAAGAAGAAAATGGTCCATGCATGGATAGACAAGTCATGAGGTGGTTTCCAGCGGGTTGCAATCATTTTCTTCGCTGTAAGTCCAGCAAATACAGCACGTTTTTGAGTTCCAGAGAGTTGAAAAGCTGACAGATCATTCAGAATAAAGACATTGACTGTAACAGGCAATGCTTAGTAACATTAAACAAGGTGGGATTTTGGATGCAACATTGTTCCAGAACTGACCAACGGGAGAGCACTCCCAGTAGGTTGGGAGCCAGAGCCTACAGCTATCAGGCTCCTCTCCTGTGGGACCAGCTCCCAGTCTGGGTTCGGGGGGCAGAAACCGTCACCACATTTAAGAATAACCTGAAATCCCTCGTCTTTGATGAAGCTTATAGTTAGGGAGTGAGAAACTGCAGCATCCGCCTAGCCAGACCCACCGGCTTCTCTTCATAGTTGTCAGATTCATCTACCATATAATCAATAATATCATAAAAGTGGGGGAGGGAGGCAGGCCAGTAAAGCCCAATCCGATCCTGTCTCTCCTAGTTGGGTTGTTATAGTTCTGGACTGCCGGGGGACTTCCTTTGACACACTGAGCTCCTCTCTCCTCTATCTTTCTATTTGTGTGCATCCCTTCCCAGAAATGCTTGTTATAAACCTATTTCTGGGGAGTTTACTCCCTGGAGTCCTTGTGTTTTCTTTTTTCCCAGCATATTTCCTTGGATTAGGATGGCAACAATATCTTGGTTGTAGCCGTGGTCCTGCTGAACTCCCTGCTACACCCTGCTACGCCCTACGATGCCCTGCAATGTCATGCTATGACATGAACTACTACGACTACCATTTGTAGTCACTGTTCCATTATCTGTATTGTGCCTATTATTGCCACTCTGCATCACACCCCCACCGGCACCGTCAGACACCAGCCACCAAGAGCCTGGGTTTGCACGAGGTTTCTTCCTAAAAGGGAGTTTTTCCTTTCCACTGTCACACTAATTGCTTGCTCGTGGGGGAATTACTAGAATTTTTGGGGCTTTGTAAATTACAGAGTTTGGTCTAGACCTACTCTTTCTGTAAAGTTTCTCAAGATAACTTTTGTTATGATTTGATGTCATAAATAAAATTGAATTGAATAGATCATGTGAAGATATGTGCCCTGTGCTTTTATTGAGCAGAAAGTGCATAAAGGACTGTTAATTATTTTCATGTGGTGCATTTTCACAGGGGTAATCTATGTCCTATGAATGAAATTGTAGTGAATCTGCTGTTGGTCTGGATTGTGTGATCCTTCTGGAATACTCCACTATCATGCCAGTCGAGATCAATTCTCAGGCCTGGGCAATCCCTTCCGGATAAGATGGATAGGCAAAGGGGTCTGCCAGGGGACACCGTATGCCTTGAGTGTTGATCTCAATTGAAGGTAAAAGAAGAAAAGAGGAACGTGGTGGATTGAATGCGTTCTGTAAGTCAGAAAAAGTTAATAGGCCAACCTCGCTAAAAATATCTATTAGACAATGAAGCTCCCTTTGTTCCTATTGTGGGACAGTTATCGACCTCCCATCAATCAGGAGTGCTGTATTAAAAAAAAAAGCCAATTAAAAGCTATATGGCAATATGTTCCAGCCGATCTCCAAGTCTTGATAAGATATGAGATAATGGGGCCAAAGCATAGCTGGCACTGTTTGTTAGAAACATTGACAAAAAGAATGTTGAGTGACTAATGCTCTGTCATATCACTTCGTGAGGTACGCAAGCAGACACATCTGGGTTAAACCAAGTGAGGAGGGGGCTTGAATCGACATGGGGAGACCCATCCATTGTTCCATATCTTTCAAAATGTTGCTTAGAGCAGCATAATAGTAATGTTAAACAATCTGGTTTAAGCAGGGGTAGATCTCAGTGCCTAAATATTTAATCTGCTTAACGATGGGGACGCTAGCAGATTATGCATTTAAATGAGGCAGTGCAGACTTATTACTTACTTATATGACCAGTTAATTTTAAAGCCTGATAAGCTTCCATACTCCTTGCATAAAGATAGAAGGTAAGGAAGAGACTGAGATAGGCTTTCTAAAAAGACCAAAACATCGTCCGCTGTGTATTGTTTTGTATTACGAAAACATATTGGTGATACCATAATCGATTGGCGAATAGCTTGAGCCAGCGGCTCTAGAGAAATGACAAATAATGCAGAACTCAAGGGGCAACCTTGGCAGGAGAATCTAGAAACTGTAAATAAAGAGGAGGAGGTGCGTCCGGTTAAGACTCGGGCTGAGGGATTATAATAAAAAACTTTTATTCAATTCAATTCAATTCAATTTTATTTATAGTATCAATTCATAACAAGAGTTTATCTCAAGACACTTTACAGATAGACCACACTCCAGAATTTACAAGGACCCAACAGTTCTAGTAGTTCTCAGAGCAAGCAACAGTGCGACAGTGGCGAGGAAAAACTTCCTTTTAGGCAGAAACCCCGGTCAGACCCAGGCTCTTGGTAGGCGGCGTCGACGGGCCGGTTGGGGCCAGAATGAAGAGTGGCAATAAACAAAATAGAAAAAATTAGTAGTTGTAGAAGTTCTTTGTAGTAGTTCATGGCATAGCAGGACGCTGTGCGGATTACAAGGCACAGCAGGACGTAGGACGTAGCAGGACGTAGCAGGACGTAGCAGGACGTAGCAGGGCAATGCAGTGTAGCAGTTGAACATGGCATCACAGAAGTGTAGGGACCATGGCGACAGTGCTACCCTGATTTTGGAGCCTCTCTGATCCAAGGGAACATGCTGGGGAAAAAAGAACATAAGGACTCCGGGGAATGACTCCCCAGAGCTAGGTTAGTAACAAGCATTCATCATACCAACATAAGTTTTACCAAGGCCCATCACCTCTAAGACTGACCAAAAATGGCCATTCAAGTCTCTCAAAGGCTTTCATTGCGTCAAGAGAAATGTAACAGTCTCTATCTCTTCATGTTGTTGCAGGAAAGAACGTTGGGTTAGGTGGCGGCATGTCCAGGTACCAGGGTGGGGGTGGAGATCCTTGTTACGACTTTGATTTAGGCGTTTCTTATTGTAATAAGTCTGTATGTCTGTTTTGTTGTCTTCAGGGCAGGGTGGAGGCTCAGGATTGCCACTGTTATTGAGAAGGACTTGAATCGCTTTAGATCTTTTATGCTGCCAAAGATATTTATTCCTGCTCACCTTCTTGCGCAGCCGGACATAGGTCACTTCTGTCTCCAGGGAGGGTAAGATGGTTTCACACAAGTAACTCAGCTGTTCGCCAATTCAGTCAGTTGTTGAAGCCTGTGTTAAAATTACGGGATCTCAGCGGAACGTCTTCAGGACTCTTGCCTCATATTTCAGAATTTGTAATCTGAAAGGTTTACTTCTGTGGCTTTCAGCAGTAAAAACCTTAGTTCTTGAAGAATCTTCTGCAAAGCAATGTCGTGAGATGGTGTTCAAGCAATCCCTGTAGGTTTTATCATGGATCTGGAAAGCCATCCAATGCTGTTCCGACAGCGAAAGGACATACTGCTGGAAGGCTTGGAAGCTCCTCTACCGGTAGATGTTCACGGAAAGGATAATAAGGTGGAAGCGGCAAGTAGGTACTCCCTGTGAGTAGTGCTTTTTTGTGTGCATGCTTGAGTTTCTCGATCAAACATATAGTCCACAGAAGTTGCCAATGTATCATAGCCACACCTATTTCATTAACGATGGCAATTACAACAGGTGTGGTTGTTTAGATTTTGCAAAAAACAACAGTTTGGTGTTAACCTGCACACCACCTGCAACCAGCTGCCATCTTGGCACACACACACACACACAGGCTAAATGCATGGGTGGTGTCGACCAGGGGTTTTTCATGTCAGCTGTTTATATTCGCCTCCCCCTGCTTATTTTGAGTGTTAATTTGATTAACTAATTCTATGACAGATTAGTTTAGTTTTAATAACACAAGGTATGTACTAAACTCACTCAGAACGTAAAAACTATTGCTGACTCTAGAACATGTTATTTCATTTTTTTTCTCCCCAACCATCTGGGGACCACCAGGAATTATCTTGCAATCCCCAGGGTGAGAAACACTGGTATAGAGTATATGATAGCCATTCCCATGCTTACTTATGTCACAAACGTTGTTGCAGCAATTTTTGGGGTTGATTCCCAGTTGTTACACAGATTCGGTGTTAAATTTAATTTCTTTTTACTGCTGCAGAATAAATAAAAAATCTTTGGAAATTCCTCTAAAATACCACATTAAAGCGTAACTCTCGCCAGAGAAAAATCCATGCTGGAATTTTATATCAAAACCTTCTGACATTTGGAGATTTCTGTAAGCACTGCATTTATTGGCAAAGGCCTACAATGGGGACTTACATCATCATACATGAATATCAATGAGCTCACACCCAATTTATGCAACTCAAAGACTGTTTAGGGCCCCTGTATGCATAAATACTCAAACACCATTTGAGAATAGGCGGACACATTTTTGCTGCAATGTTTTGCCTCAAACTGAATGGGAATAGCATAAAGTTGGCATGTGTGTAAGGGTGGAGATAAAACCCATTTTCATTGTAATATCTTGAGATCAGAGGTGAAATAACCATGGCAGTATTTCACTGGACTAATTAGTCTATATACACAATGTTCCACTTCCCTAATTGCTCTGGTGCAGCTGGAAATTCCACCGGATGTCTGTATTTTCGGCCGGATGTCTTTACTGTATGTACTTTCCTCATCCTTTGTGATGGCCTTCTAAACTCCGCTGGAATTATGAAGACTATGGTTAACTACACGTCTGCAAGGTAAATCCAGACAGCTAGCTAGACTGTCAAATCTGAGTCTACAACTTTTGAAAGTACATGTTCCACCAAAACAAGTTCCTTCCCGAGGCTTTTATGCAGAGGCACCGTGGCTCTGTCTGGCGCATAGCTCCACCCAAGACGATTGCGATTGGTTTAAAGAAATAAACAATTGCAGAATGCTGTGTGGACTATCCAGACCTTCCTGCACACAGGAAGGTCTGACAAAGCAAGATTATGGGCCAATCAACTGGGAATTCTCTTGGGCCTATTCCGTCCAGTCTGAGATTTGCTAGATTATCTAGTGGCCAGTAGATAACCTGCAGTTTTAAAGCAGCTCAGTAACTTCAGCTTGGTTTAAAGACATAAAACCGACAAAGAAAAAGACAGACATCTAATTTTTTAGGTAACACATTAACATCACATCACATTTACAGAGGGCTACTTCCAAGCAGTTTACTACACCATCTGGTAATTAGCAATAATCACAGCAGTAGATGGCCTGGTACGCAGGGAGTGATAAGAATGATTGCACAAAATTCATAACTAACAACTAAAAGAATCACCAGACCTCCATTAGATATAAGTTCATGTAAATACAGTGGCATCTGGCCAATGCATTTTAATAGTTATTAAGCATCCATAGTAAGGCAAGATGAATTCTCTTCTCCTCTCTCTCTTGTATTCTGGAAAATACGTAGGTACTGGATGGTTGGTCTCATGCAGTTTTCTCTTCATGGGTCAAACACGTTGCACTCTTCATCTGTGGCTCCCTGCCTGCAGTACAGTCCCACTGACAAGCAAAAGCCAGCAGGAAGCAACCAGAGGAAAAGTCAGATCATCTGTGGAGCTGGTAAGTGAGAGTGAATTCTCCCTCTGTGGCTCACCTATAGGGAAACCTCCCCAAACAGCAGTTGGACGGGCGGCTGCTCAGCTCCACCTCTCATACACCATCAGCTCAGCGGCTTGGCGTGTCAAACGCTGCTGTGCTGCCTCAGCACTTCCAGAACGGGGGAAATGGCAATTTCAGGCAATTCTCTCGGGTGTTAATACCTTGTATTTCACTTCTGTCTGGAATGAAATGAAAAAGTCCCCTTCCCTTAACGGCCTTTCTCTCTTTGAATTAGTTTAAAAATGAAACATAAATTATTCCAATCTATCTTTTTTTTCTTCTTTATCCTCTGGCTTGTTTTCCTAGAAATCCCTCTGAAAGATTGCAGATTACTGTCTGCAACCTTTGTCCCTTCTTAATCAAAACTACTTGCAGTATTCATGAGCTGAATGATAGAAATTGGCCTTTCAGCCACTACAGCACATCTCTGCTGGCAGGGAGGGAGAAGGAGAGGGAAAGGTGTGGAAAGACAGACTGAGCTGATGGAAGGAGGGAGTAATGACGGGAAGGCTAGCATAGCTTATCCCCAGAGAGAGACAGTGACAAGAAGATGCTGTAAAAACACGCAATGTTTCAATGTTTCCTCCTGGCTGCCTTGTAACCGAGCTCATTACCCTTCCAAATGCGGCTGCTGTTTCCCTCTTTCCCCTCGGGCTCCAATGCTGACAGGCCATCTTGTTTTTTGGCTGACTCGCAGTCGTTGCCTCTGACCTTGTGTCAAGCAAACGGCTGACAGCCCTCTGAACTGTCATCTGCTTTGGAGGGTGAAGCTGCTCAATAGTGAGGAGGGATGGGAGCATGGGGAAACTGGTCAACCTGAAGGCCTGAGGCCACAGCCTGCAGCCAGGACGCATCACTGAGAACCCTGAATGCTGTTTCCACGGGGTCTGGAATCCTCCAGTGGCACTCCAGCTCCAGGAATGGAAGGGTTGTTGTCATTGTTTCTCTCACTGTGTTTGCAAATCTCCTTTCTTTGTTTTTGTGATGTATTGTGGGTTATTGAATCTTTTTCAAATATATATATACCATTAGTATTTTTTGACGATGTTTGATTTCCAGGATTGTCTTTCTTTGTTGCTGTCTTAACCTCCGGTGGATTTCTGAGGACTATGGTTACCTGCTCCTCAGAT
>NC_045741.1:27684845-27696808 GCF_008692095.1 Etheostoma spectabile
GCAGGGTAAATCCAGACAGCTAGCTAGACTATCTGTCCAATCTGAGTTTTGACTTTTGAACGCACACATGTTCCACCAAAACAAGTTCCTTCCCGAGGATATTTTGCAGAAGCACCGTGGCTCCGTCGGGAGCTTAGCACCACCCAAGAAGATTGGGCACTGTGGAGGAAGGTCTGGCAATGCGAGACTGCTGAGTCTCTATCCCCGCAGTGCTGGGGAGACTCGGTAAAAGCAGCGTGCACACAGAGTCCTGCAGTGTAATGTGCTTTAGAGCAGGACAGGTAGAGCAGAGTCTGGAGGGCTGATGCAGGCTGACCTCATGTCAAAGCTCATCTCTGGGGTTGTGTACAAGTGGAAAAGGTCTCAGAGCTACACCTCTGCCCTCAGAAGGTCACCACGGCTCTCCACACCACACTGGAAAGTTATTCACACATCTCATCACTCGGGGGTGCATATTTACAGCTTTGCCTATTGTAAGTCATGCTTGGAAGCTTAACATGAAGTACAGTACACAGCCTTTTCGCAGTATTTAAGGTACTCTGTTCTGTGGGGAAAAAAAAGATCTAAATATTCCTGAGTACCACCCTAATGCTTGATTCTTTAACTGAAGTTGAATTTGTGCCTCTAATCCATATCAAGGCACAAGTTTGTCAGTTTGAGAACATATCTAACAACAGTGTGTAGAACATTTTCTACACTTTCTCTGGTTTCCTTATTTTTGTTTGTTTTCCATCAGCATGGGGATAAACCCACAGAGACTGTTGCGGAGGGTCAGTTATCATTCCATGATAGCATGATAGCGAGGTTATCAGAGACATGTTGTTTCCGGTGATCTATAGTCTAACTCAATTTTCAATTAAAATTCTCTGCACGTTGATTTTCTCATGCAATGCTGATATGAACAGAAAGTAGTTGTTTTCTAAGGTGGGGAAATGCATTTGCTTTGTAAAATGGTCAGCGGTATTGAATGGTGTTCTCAACAGTAAATGGTGTTTAAAAAAAAAAGATAAAGTAGATACCCTACCTGGGGAACATCTAAGAAGAGAGATAGAGACAAAACAAAAACACAGTTTGGTAATTCTTTTTATGGCTTTGCTTTAATCTTTTTTTCTGGTTTGTTCTCTTTAGTTCATAATGCTCCACTATGTTGAGTTAGTAAACACTGGCTTTGTGTCTCTGTGGATTCATTAGTACCAGCAACTCCTTCACATTGCACATGTGATCCAATATAAAATAAACCATTCATCATCATTTTAAAGATTTACAAGCCATAAATATGCCAATTTCAGAAAATGTGTGCAGTTTCTCATGCACTTAGTTATAAGAGTGTTGTCTGAATTTAGATTGATAATCCTTCATATGTGATTGGTAAATGTACATTTCCATGCTTTTTCATAAATGCTAACAAGAAACATTAATTTGTGATCTAAAGACTTGTGTATGACATTAGATGGACCGAATCCTTCTCCTGACAGTACTCTGCCGTACAAACTCAGCTAACACTAAAGGAATCCTTGGTGTTCACCGTGTACATTGGTGCAGAGCAGGAAAACCAGACACGAAGCCTGTTTGTTTGAGCATTAACGGTGATTGCTGCTAATTCAATTTAATTGTATTTATTGTATCAAATCATAACAAGAGTTATCTCAAGACACTTTACAACTAGAGTAAGTCTAGACCACACTCTAAGACCCAACAATTCCAGCAATTCCCCCTAGAGCGAACACTTAGTGGCGAGAAAATGTCCTTTTAGGGAGAAACCTCGGACAGACCCAGGCTCTTGGTAGATGGTGTCTGGCGGTGCTGACGGTGCTGCTCATGTTCACTGCTGCAACAGCTGGTATTTGGTGAAAAGGCTAATGCAGAACAATGACTTTTCTCAGACAGGTGCCACGCTCATGCACAGTCCATGGCCTTTCACTGAACTGCCAGTGAGTACAGCTCCTCCGCATACATTCCTGTCCCACTAATCAGACCTCGCCAAGACAGGCAGGAGTTACATCCTTAGGCCTAATATTTTCCTTGGAAATTGTGTATTATTTCTCCCGTCTACTATTAATCCGTTAGATTAACCATGGGGCCGGGGATGTTATCGTTCTTTCTCTCCCTTTCTTTCCTTTTGCTGTGGCACGCCTCTTCGTTTATATGCCACGGGTGAAAAGACGTCAGTGATGTTTATTTTAGAAAATGGGACGTCCTTCAACATGATGCGCTGAGTGATTTCTGGGTCACAAACCGGTGGATCGAGGATTTAAGGAGGTACAAATTTGGGCAATGAAAAGGCCCAGTTTAGCAGCGCTGAGCAAACAGGGATGAGGAACAACTGGCTATACTGTACTTTCATCTCCTTCATCTATAATGCAACGATGTTTTAATATAAAACTTTGATGGTAAAACTTTATTTGAAGAGGTGTTCACAAGACTGACTTGGCACTGTCATTATTACGGCACGACATCTGTCATGAACCTGAAGGAGTCATTTGGAATGTTCATGTTCTTATCATCAAATGCTTATATGATGGTGTTATGAATAATAGCCACAACCTCAAGTAAAGTGGAGTCTTAAAAGTTATAAGACCAGTTTGACAACAGTGAATGCAGTAGGGTGATTTAATACATTTTGAAGAGATAGTGTTAGCTTTGGGCTAACGTTTCTTGTTGCTAAAACTAGCTTACAGCAGCTTAGTAAAGTAACCGCTAACTGTAGTAAGCTGCCGTTAGCTAGCTAGTAAATTCAGTCCGCTGTATAGCTGTTAAATTAGCTGACTCAGCAATAATACTACGATTCACCATGATAACAACCACAAACAAAATGGTGGGGGAAATACTCATGCGCACATACGGCGAGTTTGAACATATATTTTGTTCAAACGCAACACAACGGCTGCTGCAAAACAGAGATAATTTGCGTTGGAGAAAACTGCTGTCTAAGTAAATGCGTGAGTTCCAATATAGTGTATTATTATCAAATTTAATAGTAAGTATAATATTACTGGTAAAATGGTATTGAACCTATAATCTATTTCATTTAGGTGCAATCCTGCCGGCAAAAAAGTACTGGGTTTAATAATACCATTCTAAGGCTTCAACACCATCATTAACAGAATTAAAATTCATAATCTTTTATTTCAAAGGGTTTACATCGTTCACCTGCAATACTGTGGAACTCCTTTTGAATGGCTCTTGCTGGTTTGTGTCCATAGAACACTACACAAATGTTTCAAACACATTTCAGAGCGAGTCACACTCTTCTGACGGCGCTTTGCTACAGTGGCTTTACTAATATGCTCCGCATCACAGGCTTAGTTACCATAGTAACTGGCGAGTGAATTTGATGGTGAAGACACGTCCCGCTCTACATTGCCTCTGATTGGCCAACCCTGGTATTCTTATACTAACCAATCTCAATCCTAATGACAGAGATAAACAAGTTTGCCGATTTCACATACAGTATCTCCAAAATTCAAATCAACGGCCATCTGGCTACCGGAGAGATTTTCCTGTTAGCGTGACGTCATGGTTCTACTAATTCTCATTAGCAATCTGGTGACCTTGCATAATTCCAGTGTAGCTCCGCCCATTATGTGTACATGGTGTTAATAGTGGTGATTCTTATTGTTTCCTACTGTATCTAATGGTGAATGAATGAATAAACCCATTGGAAACCCATTTAAATCCAAAAAGAATTAGAATTAGAATATTATTAAAAATCTTTTAGGAATTTGAGGTTTAGTCTCTTAGAATAGTATAAAATGGAAAAGTGAAAAGGCACAATTAATCCTTAGTCATTAATGTAATCAATAGTCACCCAACAAGACACAAGAATAAAAACCTTTTACTTCCAGAGTGATTGTCAGGTCTTTTATATACAAATTTATACTAGAACAGATAGCTAAAGTCAAAACATGGTTTTATCATCAGATGGGATCAAATAAAAAACACAAGCTGCTTTTTTACATCTTAAGTCAAACTATAAATATTACATATACAATTAATAAATGGACCAGTTTATATTATTTTACTACAATATTAAAAGTAGCCTAACTATTGTTTATCAATCACAGTCTCACAGAACAATAATTTTCTACTCTGCTTTCTCAATTGCAAAGCACCAGTCCATTCAGCATTTAGTGTCCAGAAATAATAATAGTTAGCATTAAATGACTCCTATATTACTCCTCATTGTCCCGGAGACCTGGTCTATCCCACCAGAGCTGTCCTTAGGTGTGCAGCAGTCGGATAACGTCTTAGCCTGTTCTGTTCTGTCCTGTGGAGTCCCAAATCCCCCGATGAGTGCACTAGTACATACATGAAGGGCCTCTGATATAATATAGACAGTTGACAATTTCAAAAAAGAGGTAGCTATTTAATCAACTTACTTTAGAAGTTACTCGACGGTCAGCAATGGAAATGAATCATGTCCAAAGCCGTAGAATGGATGTTTGGAACTACGCGAGGCTGCATACCCCTGAAGTAGGCAGCAAACAACGGACTCCAATGGGAGTGTCGCCACTCTGTCTTTCTCTATCACTCTGGTAGGCATAACTCCTCTGGGCACACCTTAAGGTTACTGTAAATATTCATCACAGCATCAACTGTGTTTGCCGTTTACTGTGTGATCTCCAGCATGTGTTTGTCTGAAACCTCCATGACAGCAGTGGCAGATTTCCCACACAACAGTGAGAAAGAATAGTCATGACACTGCGCTGTAAGCTCTGCCGAGTGAAAAATACTTCTGCTGTCTTTTTCAATCTCACTGTTGTTTTTTTTCCTTTTCCATCATCCCAATGTCACAGCAGCAGTGTGAGAGATGGTTCTAACGGTTGGCTTCACCCCCTCTGGGACAATCTTTAGCTAACCACTGGTACTCTGGTTTGGCTCTCTTTGGTCTCCTATGTACAGAAGAAAAAGGTCTGTGTATGCAGCTGCAGCACCTTGTCTCCACTTCTTCACAAATCGGGACATACAGCAGCGGTTGTCACACATTCAATTCAATTCAATTCAATTCAATTCAATTTTATTTATAGTATCAATTCATAACCAAGATTTCTCTCAGATACTTTACAGATAGACCACCACCCAGAATTTACAAGGACCCAACAGTTCTAGTAGTCTCCTCCAGACAAGCACAGTGCGACAGTGGCGAGGAAAAACTTCCTTTTAGGGCAGAACCTCGGTCAGACCCAGCTCTTGGTAGGCGGTGCTGACGGGCCGGTTGGGGTTAGAATGAGAGTGGCAATAAAAATAGAAAAAATTAGTAGTTTGTAGAATTCTTTGTAGTTTCAGGGCATAGCAGGACGCTGTGCGGCATTACAAGGCACAGCAGGACTTAGCAGGACAGCAGACGTAGCAGGACGTAGCAGGGCACTGCAGTGTAGCAGTTGAACAGGTGCATCACAGAACGTGTAGCGGACCATGGTGACAGCTGCTACCCTGATTTCGGAGCCTCTCTGATCCAAGGGACATGCTGGGAAAAGAACATAGACTCCGGGGAATGACTCCCCAGAAATAGGTTAGTACACCCATTTCTGGGACATGGATGCACATAAATGAAAAGATAGAAAGATAGAGGAGAGAGGAGCTCAGTGTATCAAATAAGTCCCCAGCTGTCTAAAACTATTACAGCAAAACACGAGAGACGAGTTAAGAGAGCTCCAGCCCGGCCGGGCTAGAACTCTCCCAACCGGATCGGCTGTATGCCAAGTCTCCCTTTAGTTCTATATATTCTTGATTATATGTTAGATAATCTGAAAACTATGTGACTAACTACTACTCCCTAACATTATTCGATTCTATGCCCTACTAGTGTATCAAAATATCCCAAGCTGTCTAAAACTATTATTACAACAAACCAAGAGAGACAAGGTAAAGAAGCCCACCCGGTCGGCCAGAACTCCCCCAACCGATCGGGCTGTATGCCAAGTCTCCCTTTAGTTATATTATATGAAAACTATGTGACTAACTACTACTCCCTAACAATATTCGTTCTATGCCCTAACTATAAGCTTTATCAAAAAGGAAAGTCTAAGCCTACCTTAAATGTGAGACTGTCTGCCTCCCGAACCCAGACTGGAACCTGGTTCCACAGAAGGAGCCTGATAGCTGAACGCTCTGGCTCCCGTTCTACTTTTAGAGACTCTAGGAACCACCAGTAACCCTGCATTCTGGAGCGTAGTTTCTCCTCCCAGGGTTGTAAGGTACTATAAGCTCCTTAAGATAAGATGGAGCCTTCATGTTAACATTCATCATGTTACTTTTGGAGACACATGCACCATGTCACCCTGGGAATCAGTTCAGTTTTTTTAGCATGGTGAAATGAGTGACAAACCATGGAAGCCAATCTCTACCAAAAAACAACAAAATGTTAAAAAATAGTGACAATGCAAATAAGTGAAAATGTTTACTCATTCATCTCCCGCCCGCTCATCATTTTAACTTCACTTTATAAAATTACCTTTTATAATCTAAATTGTGACTTAGTATGTCATAATATTGACCAAGTCGAATTTATGAGCTACTATTTCATACTTTTGTTTCAGAAATTCAAATGCATGACTTTGTATCATATATTTGACCGTGAGTCCATTACCTTTACATTATCATTTCATTAAGTTTTCTTTTCCTGGTGGAAAATGGCTTTAAAAAAAAATCAAAATAACATAAAAAACATAAACTGGATGTATCCTTTCATCCTCACTTTATACACTACTCATGTACAAATGTAAACAACAACAAACTAAAGTGTGTATCTTTTTTAAAGAAATAATGCAAATGTTTCTCATTTTACTGCTTTTATATCATAAAAGTAAAAGCCATAATCCCAATTCCACTCGCTCTCATTCAAGTTGCGTAACTATGTCTTTAAAACAAATAATTAAAGACAGTCTTGGGAAATCTTACAATTGCTATTTTTGTGGGTATCGATTTACGGCTCTGACACTGAAACAGAGGAGTTTCGTATATTTTCTTCTTCAGTTTGGACACGCACTTCCTTGATGTGAATCATCTGTTTTTCTTTTTGGCACTGTCAAAAATATGTATACATGTGGCACTCAAAGCTGTGTTATTGATTTTGACACCTTGGGGCGGTGAACACACTATCAACCTTTCAAAGATGATGTGCATGTTTGATTGTTGTAGTGGCAAGGTTATTATAGTTTTGCATTTTTCATAAGTTTTTATTCTTCTTTCGTTTTGACTTTTTGTTTTCAAATTCAGTTTAGTTTTAATTAGTTCTTAAAGCGGGTTTGCTAGTTTAGTTTAGTTTTTGAAAATGCTTAGTTTTAGTTTAGTTTGTTTTAGATGCAGTTTTTCTTTGTAATATGGGTTATTTATCGGGGGATTCGAAAAGGTCAGAAAAAGTATTGTGTATTAATAACAAAAACAAATTATACAATTATAGAAATATGTATTCACAATGTATTAAACAATAACAGGTTTGTTAAACCTTCTTCCTGATACGGACCCCGGGACTCGAGTACTCCATCACTGCCGTGTTTGCAAAACATTGCCTATATTAACATCGAGCAGACACAAAGCAAAATTAGCATTTATTTGGAGCCATGTTTGTGCCCACCTGATGAATGTCAGTCCAATATTCTCTCTTCTTATAGCTCTGATTGGTCTACTTCAGTTTCTGTGATCAGGCAATTCTCGCAACTGCAGTGCATGGCAACTCCACCAACTCCTGAGAACAAAATCTGACTCTTAAGTTGCTAAATGCTAAGCTATGACCACCAGCCTGTCTCTAAATGTGTCCCTCTGCTGTTTGCTGCTGAGCAGGTAGAGTACAGAGGGTTTATCAGAGTTTTGTCACCGAAGAAAGAGCTGGAAACCAGGCTGACGAGTGCATTTTGCAATTAGAAAACCAAAACAATGAACTAAGCTGCTAAAAAAAAGCCTCTGTAGAGTTGAGGCACGCTGCAGAGTTCGACACGATTCTCTGCGGGTTTATCACTACAAGCAACCCCTTTCACACTACACATAGCGATGTGAGTAATTGTTAATATAAAAATGATTAATGCAGCTTCTTTATGAATTATCCTTGCCAACCTGTGCTCTCGGAGCACCAAGCACTCTCATTTTACTTGAGACATGGCCATTTTTCTTGCCTCTGCAGTGCTTCTACTAGCTACTGATGTACAGTATGAACTCTGGGTTGATGCCATAGTACAATAAACGGATGCCATTACCAATTATGAACCTTGGAGAATCATGTGCAGAAAAAAGTTTGATTTGTGCAAGGCTTTGTGGGATTTTACAAGCTAGAAAATGTTCCACAGAGGTTTTTCAGTTGGCCCTGCTTGATGATTATTGGTGGTTGAATATTTGCATTTGCATGTTTAATGTAATTCTAATTTTTGCAATTTGCATAATGGCCCTTTGCTATCCATCTGAAGTCACTTAGAGGCAAGGGAGCAAATGGCTCACTGATCTCTGCCGTTTTGCTGCATAATTTTCCCATTCCCGCTGATGGCCGTGGTTGGCATCCATTGTAATAGGCCGTCTGATTAGTGATTAAAATGTTTACCGGTACATGGGGAAATAGATCCAGGCAATAGGCCACCTCTGGAGCCTGAGCACGCAGCTGGCTTCACATAGACAAATGGCTCAACGGCTGATGTCTTTTTAACCACGTACTTAGTTGGCAAAATGGTGAATGCTGGGAAGGCAGCGAAAGGGAGGTTTACTGATGCATGAAATCATACAAGCCAATAAGATTATAGATATTTTATTACCGTTTATCACAGATGGGGGAATTTACAATTGCACAACGGTGTTAGATTTGGTCAAAATCAAGGCAGTATTAGTTTATTACTAGTTCATTAGACAAGGTTCTTCTTGCTTTGGAAAACAACTAGACTTCTTATTATCTTCTTTCATTTCAAATGCAAATTTGTATGTTGGTTGGATGTCATACCGCACTGCATACTAAGCATACCATGGTGAACTGTGCAGTATTAAAACAGTGAACAAAACTATTTGGTATGCAAGTGATGTAGCTCCATATGCAGCAGCAATAGACTGCTCTCAGGTGACAGCCTGACATCTTCACACATGTTCATGTTTCACCACTATCGTACAAAGCCTTTTCATGCACTGAGAGGGATGGCTGTGCAATTTCTTTTACAAATTTACAGAGTCCAAAGCTCACATTTGGCAATGGGCTTATTTAGAATCTACTCTAATCAGTCAAAATTGGAGTTAGTTTTAGTCGTCTTTAGTAGTCTTGCATTGCCAGACCTTCCTGCACAATCCTGGCTCTGGCTAGTCCACACAGCATTTTGGGATGGGAGAAAAACATGCTTTGGTTTATTGTCAGTTCTTTAAACCAATCACAATTGTCATGGGTGGCACTGGGCGCCAGACGGAGCACCCTGCAGACATCTGATGAGCAGTTACTCATTGTCCAAACACGCCAACATAACAAAGACATCTGGCCGAAATTAGGGACATTTTGTTGTCAAATGTAAATACTTTGAATATAAGTTTATAGCAGCAGTCCTTCCCCACTCTGGCTTCCAGTGGAGGCTGGAATCTGATTCAAGACACTGGTGAATGACTCAGCCCCATCCTACATCCATCCACTCCGCTCTGCTACTCCCTAACTAGGAGGGGGGCCCTAGTACCGCTCTAAGTCTTAAATGTTAGCTGTTATGACTCCAAAATTGGGGAATGTGCTCCCTGTGACACATGTTCAGACTGAAAAAAAACAAATCAGTTCAAACTGCACCTCGGCCCATAAACAAAAAAAACTACAAACGGGACCCGTAACTATATATTTTGTATAAAGATGAGTTGCATATTAAACTGGGTCAACAATAATGTATAGGGCGGCCAAAAGCCTATACACATACCTTTTTGTGGTGCATACTATCTGTGTATATATATATATATATATATATATATATATACACATATATATATATATACACATACATACAGACACACACGTTTTAATGTTAAAATGGGGCACAGTGTATCCTTAAGCTTACTTGTATCTGTGAATGGCTACCGTACAGGCCAGTAAGCCTATCATGAATGTAGGTTTTATTTTTATAAGATACATTTATTTTTACATATTTCACTTTTTTTTTTGAAACCATCAAACAATAATTTAGTGCTTTAGTGATTGCATTCAACAGCCTAGGGCTAAAGGTATGGGGTAGATATGTGCCACCAGAAACTGAATTTGAATCATGTATATTTGAATTGCTAAACTTTAATCACTGCATTCAAAAACGGAATCTGAATAGTGCAATTCAAAATTGAATTTATTTGTTTGGAACTGAAGTCCAATAAAATTTGATCCTCACTGAAAATTCAACTCTCTATATATCTTCACATTCAGTTCTCACAATTCAATTTCAAGTTACTGTGACAGACATCAGGGTAGTTGAAGGATGAAGGGAGAGCAATTGAGCGCAGATTAATTCAGTTGCGCAGATCCACAGGACCTACGTTTTGGAGCACAGTAACCACTATGAAACGAGGAAGAAGTGCTTGCCTTGCCCAAGCCCCAAGGAACAGCGACATGTCTTAAAGAAACCATGGGCTTAGCGGTTAACGGTGAAACTGCACCCTTCTGGCCCAGAAAGACTTCAAATTTAAATACACATCATTCAAATATAAATGATTCAAATTCAGTTTCTGGTGGCATATATTTCAGCCCATGTAAAGGACCATGACGATCTCAAATCATTCAGTTACAATTAGATAAGTCTGTTAATGCTCTGAGAACCCACTCCCAAATCTATAAAGCCGATTTGGTCTTTGCCTGGAAGCGACTGATTTGGAAAGGTGAAAGGTCATAGGAGGGCACATCTCCCAGGCTGAGTTCACATAGCAGCTTGCCAATGATTGGTCCAAACTTGAAGCCGTGACCTGGAGAAAAGAATAAGAATCAGAATCAGTTAAAGGCTTTATTGCCACAATAAGTTACAACTACGTGGACTTTGCCGTGGTGCAAAAAACAGAAACAAATACATACAAAATAGCTGGTATGCATAAGAAAAGGAGGCCAAATGGTATAATTATTAACTTTATTGGTGTATTGGTTTATTAGTGTTTCTCTTCAGTTATGTAGCCAACATAACTTTATCCGTCCTCATGTCACTAACGTCACCCATCGTGGACATGCTCTTACATCAGCAGATTCTTTGAGTCGCATTGTGTTTTTTTTGCAGTTTTCTTTACAACATTGGTGATGCGGAGCCACTGTAGCAAAGCGCAATCTGAAGAGTGTGACTCACTCTGAAATGTTTTTTAAATGTTTTTGTAGTGTTCCATAGACACAAACCAGTAAGAACCATTCAAAAGGGGTTTCATAGTATTGCAGGTGAATGATATAAACCCTTTGAAATAAAAGATTATGAATTTTAATTCTGATATTTAATGATGGTGCTGCAGCCTCAGAATGGGATTAGTAGACCTACTACTTTTTGCCAGCAGAATTGCACCGAAATGAAATAGATTGGTCAACACAGACAAAAAAAGGGAAACATTAGTGTGGAAAATCTCTTAAGTGCCTTTAATATAATGTGAATTCAAGTTTATAGTAATGTACATTTCTACTAATTTAATTTAACAGATTCAATAATATATTCATGCTTTGTTTTTCTGGGTTACGGTAAAGTAAAGTAAAGTATTACTTTCATACTGGTATTTTAGTTATTGCAGCTGTATGTGTTACTCAGACGAGTGTAGTAACGTAAAGGTGCTGGTAGTAGCTACATCGGATGTAACACGGGTCTCATTTAGTGACCGCAGAGAATGACTGCTCTGGTGCTAGTGACAGACTTTTCAACAACAAAACAAACAGAGTTTTAAAGTATGCGAGGAAAACTCAGCTGAAAAAGCTGCAAGACAGTTCTACATTGACCCCAGATGAAATCGAGACTGGAAGAAAAAGAAGAATGAGCTGATGAGATAGAAACAAAGCTAGCAAGCTACCGTCTGTAACG
>NC_045741.1:27696818-27696899 GCF_008692095.1 Etheostoma spectabile
ACTGGTGTGCTGCAAAACAGCAACTTACTACTTACTACTGTATGCTCTTATGGTACCGGTACATTTACAGGGTTCAAACTG
>NC_045741.1:27696909-27698903 GCF_008692095.1 Etheostoma spectabile
GGTGTTTGATTATTTCTGACCCAAATGGCTCTGTTGCCCTTCTGGCTGTTGTTGTATAGAGGGATATTTTTGCAAATGTTTCTTTAAAAAGTGAATGATCTGTGTCCACTGGAATGCTATGGCTTTTCATTTAAAACAGTTTATTTAAAACAATTATACTTATCAAACAGATGGTATTGGAAATAAAGGCCTGCCTCTTATAGAACCCTGCTTCAAATAAAAGCCGGTTACCTTGTGCAGTTCAGGTAAATAAAGGCCCCGGCTTTTATTTGAGGAATTACAGTATTCCATGTTTTTTTCCCAGCAAATGAATCAGCTTTTTGAGAGGCTTATCATATTCAAACTCACCAAAATTGGTGGTCGCATCAATCCTGGTGAAAATGTATATTAAGGGTTTCGGAACTAGGCGCACAAAAATGGCTCGCTAGCGCCCCATTCAAAATTAAAACAATTTAGCCCCTACAATTTGTTTAATGTAGACTAATGAAACGTGGTAGACATATGCACCATGTCGAGACGTTCAAAAAAGCTCATTGGAACTGTAGCCTTAATGCTAAAGGAAGTTTGCCATTTTGAATGAAAACTTTGAAATTTGTGCAATTTTACACGTCATACTTTAACAAACTCCTTCTTAAGATTTCATCCGCTCAACTTCAAATTTGGTCTGTGTAATCTAAAAATGTTAAAGATGAAAAGTTATTAAGAGAATAGGGCATGGCTATGGCAGGGTAACCATTTTGTGCGTTTTGCCATCAAAACAGGAAGTGGGTGTAACTCAAGCGCATATTGTTCACTCTGTGCATGAATAGGTCCTGAATATGTGTGTGTGTGTATTTCAGGCCAAAAACAGTTTAAATTAACTTATTATTATTAAACATTTCATGATTCATTAAACTCTAATCCTGAGGCTATCTAGAGACATCTTTACTCAAAATCATAGCGCCTCCTAGTGGCAACAGGAAGTAGGCCAAGTCAAGGTGCTTTACATTAACTACAAGAAGTGTCATAAGTGGTCAATTTGACCGCCAGATTCCAAACTCTATAATCTCTCATGATAAATACCAATTCTAATGCTTGTATTGTGATATCTTTAGAAAAACGAAATAACACCAAAATGTACCTCTGCCAGTTGCTACATGAACTTCCTCCGGACAATTTTATGCTGGTGTACTGGTATAGGATGTCTCCAAGAAGGATTGTATTTTTTTCTCCAGCAAAGTTATTACATATATAACCGTCATGGCTGTTCTAGTGTTAACCAACTCCTCCTAGAGATTTTATCCAATTAACTTCAAATTCGTTTTGTGCCATCTCAAGACCTTAACAATGAAAAGGTATTAAAAGCTTGAGTTTTTGTCCAACAGTGTGGGTGTGGCATGGCAACCATTTTGAGCCTTTATCGATCAACAAAGAAGTTGTTGTAACATGAGTGTACGTTGTTCAAATTGGCCGGAATTTCTCATGAATGACAATGGTCTAGGCCTGAGGACATCTATAAGCAAAAATTGACTTTTGGTCATACAGTCCCCTGCTGGCAACAGGAAATCAGCCTTATATGACAAACATTATCCAATGTACATGAAACTTACAGTATGTGTGGTCTTTGTGTGATACTGAGCTGCCCCCTATACTTTCACCACGCCTACTTACACAGACCACGCCCCCTTTTATGACTTTAGCACCGTTTAAGGTAGACCATTGTGTGAGGTATCATTGAATTCAGCAAAGTGTTGGCAGCAATGGCAGCAGGAGGAGCTGTGGGAAGTGTTATCTGACTTTATAGATATTTTTCAGGCAATGAAGTGGGCCTGACACACCTGGTGCAGCACAAAATAGACATCCCCGGCGCCTCCCCATGGCTCACCGGGAGGCTGCAGACAGAGCAGTGGAAGAGATGCAAAGAGCTGGCATTATCGAACCGTCAGATAGCCCGTGGGCCTCGGGAGTGGGGATGGTTTTGAAAAAGAGGAGCCCCAAAATGAGATTCTGCGTGG
>NC_045741.1:27698913-27700504 GCF_008692095.1 Etheostoma spectabile
GCCACTGAACCATGTGACCAAAAAGGACGCATCCATTACCCAAGGTCCATTAGTCACTGCACTTGGTGTCTGGCTCTGCCTGGTTCTCCTCACTCAACCTGCAAAGCGGATACTGGCAAGAGCCACTCAGCCCTGAAGTGAGACCAAAGATTGCCTTCTGTATGGACAGGGGGTTGTGGCAGTTCTGAGTCCTCAGTTTTGGCCTGTGTAATGCCCCAGCCACCTTTGATACCCTCACGGACCGGGTGCTGGCTGGCATCCCCCGTCATGACATCATGGCCCATGGGAGCTCCTTCCAAACAGCCTTGGAGTTGCTGAGGCTGGTGGCCTGAAATTACACCCACAAAAGTGCCGCTTTAGAAGGTGGAGTTTTGGGGTCACAGGCTGGGTGGAGACGGCATCAGCACATTAGAAGAGAAGGTGCATGCAGTGAGAGACTGGCCCCCACCCGCTGACCAATGACAACTGAAGAGCTTCCTTGGCCTGGCTTCATATTACAGGAAGTTTGTGCCAGGCTTCTCCTGCACAGGCTGCAGACAGAGCCCCCTTGTATCACCTGCTGCAGAAAGGCAGGGGCTTAATCTGGATGCCACAGTGCCAGCAAGCATTCAACTCCCTCCAGAAAGCACTAACAGAGGCACCCATTCACACCCCCCCACACCCCAGTTTACCGTTTATTCTTGACACAGACGCCAGCAACGTGGGCATAGGTGCAGTGCTAGCCCAGTCGGGGCCAGACGGAGAGAGAGTAGTGGCAAATTTCAGCAAAACCTTCAACACTGCGTCACACGCCGAGAGCTCCGCGCCGTGGTGGCGGCAATAAAACACTTTAAGTACTACCTGTGTGGCCGCCTCTTTACCGTCAGGACAGATCATTCAGCGCTTCAGTGGCTGATGTCCTTCATAGAACCAGAGGGCCAAGTTGCACGCTGTATTGAAATGCTGCAGTCCTATGTTTTCACAGTGGTCCACAGGGCAAGAGCTAGCCATGCCAACGCAGATGCCCTTTCCCGCTGCCCTTGCGCCCTGGGCGGGTGCCGATATTGTGAGCGTAGAGAAGCGCGTGAGCGAGAGCTCCGTATCGAGGAGGAGGCATGCCCCATGCACGAGGGGGCCGGACCAGTCTGCCGGGGAACAAGGGTGGTTGACGTGGCTGAGTTGCAGACACAACAAGAGCAGGACAGAGACATACAACCAGTGTGACAGTGGCTCGAAGCAGGACAGAGACCACCCTGGGAAGGGGTGACAGGGAGCTCCAATGCAACAAAAGGACTGTGGACAATTGTTTGATGCACTGAGAGTAAGGAATGGGGTACTGCAGAGAGCCTGGAAGGAGCCTGCCACGGGAGAGAAGAAAGGTGGCCCCAGTTCACTGAGAGACGCAGTACTGAGAACATCACACGGGACCACAGAGGCAGGGCACTTCGGAGTAGCCAAAACACTCCGCCGGCTTTGTCAGGGATTTTACTGGGGACGGGCCAGGCGGGACGTCGAGGACTTTTGCCGCCGCTGCGACCTCTGCACGGCCTATAAGGGCCCCCCGGACCAGTCTCGCGAACAACTACAGCAACAGGCAGTGGGGGCTCCCATG
>NC_045741.1:27700514-27700640 GCF_008692095.1 Etheostoma spectabile
CTGTGGATGTCATGGGCCCATTCCCCCGCACGGAAACAGACAATCGGTACGTTTTGGTCGCCATGGACTATTTTACAAAATGGCCTGAAGCGTACGCAATACCAAATCAGGAAGCAGAGACAGTGG
>NC_045741.1:27700650-27701634 GCF_008692095.1 Etheostoma spectabile
GGTAGAGGGAATGTTCAGCAGGTTTGGGGTGACTGAAACCATCCACAGTGACCAAGGCAGGAATTTTGAATCACAGGTCTTTGCCCCCCTATGTGAGTGTATGGGCATGCATAAGACCCGGACCACAGCGCTGCACCCCCAGAGCGACGGCCTCGGTCAATCCTCACAGCGGAGCATCAACGTGACTTGGACACACACCTTCCCCTCGTCCTCATGGCCTACAAGTCTGCTGTTCAGGAGTGCGCCTCATGCACGCATGCCCTCCTCATGCTGGGGAGTGAGTTAAGGACACCAGTGGAGGTGGCCTTTGGCCAACCTTTTCCTCCAGGGAGAGACTACGCCAGGAGGCTCCAGGATCGGATGGAGTCCACCCACAGCTTTGCCCGAGACCAGCTGGAGAAAGCGGGCATGAGACAAAAAAGGAACTACAATATAAGGTCAAAGGGGAGACACTTCCAAGCCGGAGAGCTGGTTTGGGTGTACAGCCCACGTAGGGAGAAGGGCCGGTGCCCCAAGTTGGACTGTCATTGGGCGGGGCCTTGTCAGGTGGTAGAGCGACTGGGTGAAGTAGTGTACAGAGTCCAGCTGCCAGGAAAAAGAAAAAAAAAGGGGCAACGGCACAACCACTACACCCAGACACACGCGCGAGCCCTGTCAAAGCCCCATTCCCCCTGCAAATACTTCCCCAGAGACATGGACTGTCCCCCCTGTTGACACCCCTCCTCCCCCCTTCCTACCCCATGCACCTTTTTTACTGCACAGGGGCGCAGCACCCCCCACAAGGCAGAGACGCCCGCGTCCCCCACGCGGCCGCGGAGGCAGAGACGTCGGGACAAAGGACTTTGTTGAGGGGAAGCTGTGTAACGAGCTGAGTTAATGTGTCCCTGTTATTAGGAGTTCATCAGTTAAGCAAATGCTTGTGTGTGTTAGTGTTATGCACTATTTTTACCAGCAGAGGTCAGTGTGGCTCTATTGGGGGGGGGG
>NC_045741.1:27701644-27702309 GCF_008692095.1 Etheostoma spectabile
AGTTTGGGCCGTGGAGGAAGGGCGTTTCTTTCCGTTCTTGTGGAGTGAATGATCCATGAACAAAGAAGTTGTTGTACAGTGACCAGAGTTGAGCTGTGTTTCTAAAATAAATGCGCAGAAGTGGCAAGCCAGTCATCGCCTCCTTATTCAACGCTGCAACACAGGGGCGAGCGTTACAATATGTTCATACTTGCTGTATGTGCGAATGAGCATTTCTGCCGACCAGTTTCTTTGTGATTGTTACCATGGTGAATCATAGTATCATTGCTCCATTAATGTTGCCTTTTTATTGGGGTGGTGCACGCACTTCCCTCTGAGTAAAAAATACTCAGAGTTGATTGCAACTCAACTCAAATCAGCTGTTCTGGAACCAAAAACTTAGAGTTTCCCATCTCAGAGTAAATACACTCAGAGTTCAGGGTTAGACTCAGTTTGTCAACCCTCCATTCTGCATATTTTATATTATCGAGTTGCGTATTATACTGGGCCAATAATGTGTAGGTTGGCCAGAAACCTTGACACATATTGTTTGTATGGTCCATACAATGCTAAGCTACTATTTACATATAGCATAATGTTTTAATGTCAAATATACAAGTTGAAAGCACAGTGAATCGATTAGCTTAGCTATATCCGTTTTTTTTTTTTTTTAGCAGTCCCCCTGC
>NC_045741.1:27702319-27703836 GCF_008692095.1 Etheostoma spectabile
TCTGATGACCCCCCAGGGGTGGCAGATCCCCTGTTGAAGATCACTACTGTACAAGGAAGCAGCCAGCCTAACTGGATGATTGTAATACTGTAATTGACATGAGTCAACACTATATATTAGTTACAGACATTTTCACAATTGTCATTTTAATGTATGACACACTGTAGGTTCAGGTTTGCCGCATACACTTTTTATCCCTTTATACAGACTTTACACAGATCCCTTAAACCGTTTCAGAGGAATCAGCACCCTAATGTGAGCAGATCCATGCCCAGCACCTGGTAGTTGGCCTATAAATAGCCTGTGTCTCTGGGCATGTGTCTGCGCCAGGCGATGGGTTTGAGTCCCCATGTGAGTGAATATATAAAAGAAGAGCAAAGCAGTTGATGTCGATGCCTGTCACTGAGCATCTATTCACTTTAGTGAACTGGGACTAAATGATAAATTAAGGTGGATTTGTCCTTTCTCTGTGTAATGGCTTCATGTGCTCAAACCCAGGAGTTAGACAAGAGAGTTCTATTTTCTAAATGCAGCAGTCTGACCCAATGTCCTTGTTGCTAAGGTCTGAGAGGTAAATTGCAAATGTCAACAGGGCTTGAGGAATGCAGCACATTGCCATCTGACAAAGGTCTCCGAGCTCCTGTGGATTCTGCCTGGCTTTGAAGTCATAAAAGCTTGGCTCTGACAGTTTTGACCACGTGAATTTTCATCTCACCTGAGAAGGAGAACGAAAAACCTCAATAGATGGCCAAGCACACAGGGTGACTTTGTAGCCATAGCAACCCTCCCAGTATTTTCTTTAAAGCACTTGTGTCGGGCTTTGATGACAAATGCACGTAGTGAAGGCAGAGTAAGGCAACCCATTTTTTCTGTTCTCTCAGTGTCTTTACTGCTGGTGGACAATGGGCACAAAGACTTCAGATCAGCTTTAACAATGGGAACAAAGACTTCAGATCATCATTAACACTGACTAATAAACAGAATAAACTCTGGAGACATTATGATAAGAGTAAAATGCAACATTCATGTCATTTGAACGTTATCGTAAATACCAGTTTCTGATTTAAATGGTGGTCATCATTTTCCTTACTAGTTACTATAATTGCCACTGTTTATCATACCAACTGCTATAATTATTATGAATTATATTTATCCATATCTGTATATCTGTATCAGTGCCTCTGTCCCAAACCAAGTCATAATTACACTGGAAAACTTGGAGCTTAATAAGAGCTTTTAAACGAAAAAGCTAACAGACATGGATGCCTGACCCCAGGGGGTGGAAGTAACAAATTACATTTACTCTTGTCAGCTTTTACTGAGAAATGTAAATGTTATAGTGCTTTTTATCCACAAGAAATGCAGGCCCCTTGTTTACTTGTATGCTTCTTGGATACTCAGTGGATGTAACCGCTAGTGTTTTATACATGGCCACCTGCTTTACTGCAGGGGAATGCAGCAAATACATGAAAGTAGTAACTAAAGCTGTCAGATTAATGTAGTGGAGTAAAAAGTAC
>NC_045741.1:27703846-27704731 GCF_008692095.1 Etheostoma spectabile
TCTGAAATGTAGCAGAGTAGAAGTAGAAAGTAGCATGAAAAGACATAAGTAAAGAACAAATACCTCAACATTTGTACTTAATTACAGTACTCTGAGTAAATGTATTTCCAGCACTGCTGGTATGTCCTCATGCTTCACATCCTTTTTTCCACTTTTTGTATTGCAAAAAAGTGGAAAAATTTTTATTCTCTTCTTCTTTCACACGTGCAACCACCAGCACAAATAGCCATAGTGGCAGTGCATGCTGCACCCTCCAATCAATCAGCTGATTCAGAACGCTGCTGCTTGGGTCCTCACTAAGACCAAGAGAGTGGATCACATCACTCCAGTTCTGAAGCCTTTACACTGGCTTTTTGTACCTCAAAGAATTGATTTAAAAATACTTTTGTTAGTTTATAAATAACTGAACAGTTTAGGGCCAAAATACATTTCTGATCTGAGCTACTACAGTCCCTGACAAAAGTCTTTTGTAGAAACACCTGCTATTAACCTGACTTTTAATTAATCAATTGGTGTAAGAAATGACGGCATGTGGAAGACAAACCAAAGATATTGATGAACTCTGGGAGGCATGCAAGACTGCTTTCTAGCTATTCCTGAGACTTCCATACATTGTATGAATCCTTGCCAAAACCGCATGGATGCAGTCCTTCAAGCTCATGGAAGTCATAAAGAAATTCAATTGAATCTCACAGCACCACTATTTAATTTGTGACATATTTTAGTATTTGTAGTAAATTTGTTAATTTAGTATAGGCGACACAACTTGTGTCTTGCCACAAATTTGTCTTTCTGTCTTGTTTAAATAATAAATCTTTTTTAGTGAAAAACTAATTATTCAGTGCATTGGAACATTTGGAGGGTTTAGCTTTCATATGTAGCTAT
>NC_045741.1:27704941-27705088 GCF_008692095.1 Etheostoma spectabile
TTTTATGGTTGGGAATATAAGAGGTAGCTAAGATTTCTTGGTATTTGAGACTATTGATATTGTCTTCCACCCTGCAGATCTCTCACACACCCCATACTGGATGTAACCCCAGACCATGAATTTTCCGCCACCAAACTTCACTGTTTT
>NC_045741.1:27705231-27705378 GCF_008692095.1 Etheostoma spectabile
GCAAATGCCACACGGTTTTTCAATTGTCTTTTGTTTAGTGCTGGCTTCTGGGCACTGACTCAACCATGGAGACCATTTCAAGACAGAATCCGACAAACCGTTCTGGTTGACACAGGGACTTCAGGGGAACAGGTCTGGTGGAGCTCT
>NC_045741.1:27705388-27705549 GCF_008692095.1 Etheostoma spectabile
AAAATGGGCTGGCCTTGGATTTTCGAGCCAACAAACGGTCCTCTCGAGCAGTTGTCCTGCTGCCTGACCTGGGCTTGTCAAAAACATCTCCAGTGTCTTCAAATGGTTTTTTAATCCTCTGTACTTGACGCTGAGACACATTGAAGGTGTCTGCTACATCA
>NC_045741.1:27705559-27705742 GCF_008692095.1 Etheostoma spectabile
TGGTCTTCAGCCTCTTGATAATCAAAACTTTAGTCTCAGGGTGAATCTTAGGCAAGTTTGCAGATGTCTAGTTGCAGTTGATGTGAAGGTCCAGTGTACTGGGGTTGTTTTCGTTTGTTATTTTTACACCTGAGACCTAACTGATCCATTATTAGTCACAGGTGAAGCTCATATGACAAGGCG
>NC_045741.1:27706030-27706201 GCF_008692095.1 Etheostoma spectabile
GGGCCGGTTGGGGTTAGTGGAAATAACAAAAATAGAAAAAATAGTAGTTTGTAGCAGATCTTTGTAGTAGTTAATGGCATAGCAGGGCACTGTGCGGCATTACAAGGCCCAGAAGGATGTAGCTGGGCACTGCAGAGTGTAGCAGATGAACCTGGCACCGCAGAACGTGTA
>NC_045741.1:27706416-27717683 GCF_008692095.1 Etheostoma spectabile
CAGCAAAACCAAGAGAGACAGGGTAAAGAGAGGAGCCTGGTCGGGCTAGAACTCTCCCTAACCGGATCGGGCTGTATGCCGAGTCTCCCTTTAGTTTTATTACATGCTTGATTATATGATAGATAAATCTGACAACTATCGTGGGGAGATTTCAGCCTGACCAGGGACCCTCTCTTTACCCTGTCTCTTCTTGGTTATGGCTTTGATAAAGCTTATAGTTAGGGCATAGAATGAATATTGTTAGGGAGTGAGGTTCGCAGGTCCACCGAACAACACGCCCCCCCGTTCTTCCGTCATAATGTCAGATTATCTTCATATAACTCAAGCATGTAATAAAAACTAAGGGAGACTCGGTCATACGCCCGGATCCGGTTAGGGAGAGTCTAGCCGACCAGGCTCTCTCTTTACCTGTCCTCTCTTGGTTTGCTGTAATATTTTTTAGACAGCTGGGGACTTCCTTGACAATGATTTTTCCTCTCCCTCTATCTTCTATCTTCTCATTTATGTGCATCCATGTCCCCGAAATGAGTGTTAAACCTAGTCCTGGGGAGTCATTACCCAGGAGTCTTTGTTTCTTTTTGTTCCCCCGCGTGTTTCCCCGGGATAGCGAGGATCTCCAAAACATTGTAGTCACGCTCACATGGTCCTGCTACATCGGTCGGCGGTGCCAGGTTATCGCTAACTCTGCAGTGCCCAGACTACATCGCTTCGTGGGCCTTGTAATGCGGCCACAGTGCATGCTATGCCTTAACTACTACAAAGATATGCTAACAAAATACTATTTTTTCTATTTTTGTTATTCCATACCCCAACGGCCCGTCAGACGCCGCCTACCAAAGAGCCTGGGTCTGTCCGAGGACGTTCTGCTTAAAAGGAAGTCTTGCTCCTCGCCACGTGTCGCATTCTTGCGTTGCTCTGTAGGAAAACCTTACTAGAACTGTTGGGTCCCTTGTAAATTTTGGAGTGTGGTCTAACCTCTCATCATCGTAAAAGGTGTCTAGTGAATAGACTTGTAGATGATTGATTACTATAAAATAAAATTGAATTGATTGAATTAGGCAATTTTTGCAAAGGACATAAGTGTTTCGCCTTGTCATATGAAGCTCCCTTGACTTAATAGAGATCGTTATGGTTCAGTTGTAACATAACAACAAACAACCCCGATTACACTGGACCTTCACATCAACTGCAACATAGTACATCTGCAAGACTTGCACTAGATTCACTTGAGACTAAGTTTGTGATTACAAGAGGCTGAAACCGATCCACTGCTTGATTGTACGATAGACACCTCCATGTGTCTCAGCCGTCAGTATACAGAGGATTAAACAAAACCATTTGAAGCACGGAGATGTTTTTACAAAGACCAGGTCAGGCAAGCAGGACCACTGCTCGAGAGGGACAGTTTGTTGGCCTCGAAAATCCAAGGCCAGCCCTTTTGTCCACAGCAGCAGAAGCCTCCACCAGCCTGTTCCCCTGAAGTCCCTGTGGTCAAACCAGAAGGTTTGTGTCGATTCTGTCTTGAATTGTCTCCATGTTGAGTCAGTGCCCAGAAAAGCGCCAGGCACTAAACAGACCAAGTGGAAGAAACCTGGCAAATGACAAACACTGCATGCGTAGAGGGAAACAATAATTGCATAGCCAAGGGCGCTAAAATCGGATACATGGCACGCTGGAGAAGTGAGCAGAAAGTGGATTTTCTCATAATGAATTCTTCTGTTGAATTACGCCACAGGTTTCCGCAATATTGCAGGAGACGCTACTGGAGCCGCATGGATCCAAGATTCACCCAGACAAACAGTGAAGTTTGGTGGCGGGAAAATTCTGGTCTGGGGTTAATGCCAGTATGGTTGGGTGTGGTAGAGATCGCAGGGGAAGACAATCCATAGTCCTCAAATACCAAGAATCTAAGCTACCCTTATTCCCAACCGATAAAAGGCCCAAATCTCCGCAGGATGGTGCTCCCATGCATCTTCCATTCCACTTCAAAAGTTCCCAAGCGAAGAATGAAAGAGCTCAGGATTGAACGCGCCCAGTCACACATCACATAACACATTTGAGGCATATGTGGGGTAGATAGAAAGAGAAAGCATGGAAACCAAACCAAAGAATTTGATGACTCTGGGGAGGCGATGCAAGATGCTTTCCTGCTATTCCTGAGGACTTCATCAATAACATTGTAGAACCTTGCCAAAAACCGCCCATGGATGCAGATTCTCAAAGCTCATGGAGTCTAAAGAAATTCAATTTGAATTCTCACGCACCACTATTTCATTGTCGGACATATTTTATTATTGTAGTAAAATTTGTCAATTTAGTATAGGCACACAACTTTGGTCTTGCCAAAATTTGTCTTTTCTGGTATTGTTTAAATAATAATCTTTTTATTAAGAGTGAAAATATTATGTTTCAGTGGGCTTGAACCTCATTGGTAGGGTTTTAGCTTTTCATATAGACTATTTCTACACCAAGTGATTAATTAAAAGTCAGGTTTAGCGTGTTTCTACAAAAGTCTTTTGTCAGGTGGACTGTGTAGCTCAGACAGAAATTTTTTGGGCCTAAACTGTGTCAGATTATTATATCAACTACAAAAGTATATGTTTTGAAATCAATTCTTGAGTACAAAAACCAGTGTAAAGGCTTAATAAATTTGAGTGATGTGATCCACTCTCTGGTCTTAGTGATGACCCAAGCAGCACTCTCGTCTGAACAGCTGATTGATTGGAGGGTGCAGCAGGCACGCCACTATGGCTTTTGTGGGTGGTTGCACGTGTGAAAGAAGAAGAAGATAAAAATTTTTCCCATTTTTTGCAATACCAAAAGGGAAAAACAGGATAGTGAAAGCATGAGGCATACCGACATGCTGAATACATTATCACCAAGTACTGTATGAGTAACAAATGTTGGGTATTTGTTCTTAATTATGTCGTTTCATGCACTTTCTCCACTTTACTCTGCTACATTTAGAGGAGGAATATTGATACTTTTTACTCCACTACATTAATCTGACAGCTTTAGTTACTCCTTTTATGTATTTGCTGCATTCCCTGCAGTTAAGCAGTGGTTCCATGTATAAAAACCTAGCGGTTACAGTCCACTGAGTATCCAAGACAGCATACAAGGTAAACAAGGTGCCTGCATTTCTTGTGGATAAAAAAGCACTATAACATTTAACATTTCTCAGTAAAAGTGACAAGGTAAATGAATTTGTTACTTCCCCACCCCTGGGTAGCATCTCCATGTCTGTTGAGCTTTTCGTTTAAAAGCCTATAAAGCTCCAAGTTTTCAGTGTAATTATGAACTTGGTTTGGGACAGAGGCACGTGATACAGATATATACAGATATGGATAATTACTTCTAATAATTATAGCACGTTGTTGTGATAAACAGTGGACAATTATAGTAAAAACCGTAGTAAGGAAAATGATGGACCACATTTAAATCAGAAACTGGTATTTCGATAGCAAATGACATGA
This sequence comes from Etheostoma spectabile, assembly GCF_008692095.1. NCBI lineage: Eukaryota > Metazoa > Chordata > Actinopteri > Perciformes > Percidae > Etheostoma > Etheostoma spectabile. The sequence continues at coordinate 27,709,893 of NC_045741.1, forward strand.
ATGTTCATTTTAACCTTATATAATGTCCTCCAGAGTTTTCTGTTTATTAGTCAGTGTTACTGATGATCTGAAGCTTGTGTTCCATGATGGTTAAAGCTGATACTGACGTCGTCTGTGACAATTTGTCCACCCAGCAGTTAAAGACACTGAAGACAAAAAATGGGTTGCCTTACTCTGCCTTCACTACGTGCATTGTCATCAAAGCCCGACAACAAAGTGATTTAAGAAATACTGGGGGGGGGGGGGGGGGGGGGGGAGGGGGGTTCTTGGGGGGGGGGGGGGGGGGGGGGGGGGGGGGGGGGGGGGGGGGGGGAGGTGTTTGCTACAAAGTCCCCCTGTGTGCTTGGCCCTCTTTGAGGTTTTTCGTTCTCCTTGCTCGGTGAGGGATGACAAATTCACGGGGTCAAACTGTTTCGCAGCCATCTTTATGCTTCAAAGCCATGGAAGAAGCCACAGGAGACCTCGGAGCTGACCTTGTCAGTGGCAATGTGCTGCATCCTCAAGCCCTGTGGTACATTTGCAATTTAACCTCCAGACCTTAGCACAAGGGACAATTGGGTCATACTGCTGCATTTAGAAAAATAGAACCTCCTCTTGTCTAAAATACTCTGGGTGTGAGCACATGAATCCATTACAAAGACGGAAAGGACAAATCCACCTTAATTTATCATTTAGTCCCAGTTCACTAAAGTGATAGATGCCCATTGCAGCATCGACATCAACTGCTTTGCTCTTCTTTTATTATATTCACTCACATGGGGACCAAAACCCCATCCGCCTGGCCAAACATGCCCAAGAACAGGCTATTTATAGGCCAACTACCAGGTGCTGGGCATGGATCTGCTCACATTAGGTGCTGCATCCTTGACACGGTTTAAAGGGATCGTGTAAAATCGTATAAAGATAAAAGTGTATGGCGGCAAACCTGAAACCTATAAGTGTGGTCATACATTAAAAGACAATTGTGAAAATGTCTGTAACTAATATAGTGTTGTACTCATTCAATTACAGTATGAGGGGGGACAAGCCATTAGGCTGTTCTGCTTTCCGTGTATCAGTAGTGATCTTCACCGGGACTGCCACCCCTGGGGGTCATCAGTAGTTCACTGCAGGGGGGGACTGCTAAAAAAAAAAAAAACGGGATTAGCTAAGCTAATCGATCACGGTGCTGTATCCAACTTGTATATTTGACATGTTAAAACATATGCTTATGTAAATATAGCTCGCATTGTATGTACCCATACCAAACATATGCTGGCAAGTTCTGGACAACTACACATTTTGGACAGCCGTAAATACCCAACTCGATATCTAAACAATGTCCGATGGGGGAAGTGGTTGGGGGGACAAACTGAGTCTAACCCTGACCTCTGAGTGTATTACTCTGAGAATGGGAAAACTCTACGTTTTTGGTTTCCAGACACGGAGCTTTATGTTGAGTGCAATCAAACTCTGAGTATTTTTTACTCAGGGCGAAGATGCGTGACCACCCCACTACAAAAGGCAACTAATGGAGCAATGTACTATGATTCACCATGGTACACATACAAAGAAAACTGGTCGGCCGAAAAATGCTCATGTAGCACAATACAGCCAAGTATGAATTCATATTGTAACGCTCGCCCCTGTGTTGCAGCGTTGACATAAGGCAGGCGATGATGGCTTGCCCATTTGGCATTTTATTTTTAGAAACACACAGCTAACTCTGGTCACTGTACACAACTCTTTTTCCATGGATCATTCACTCCACAAGAACGGAAAGAAAACGCCCCTTCCTCCACGCCCAACTTGGGTTGCCCCCACCCCCCCAAAGAGGCCACACTGACCATCTGCTGTAAAATAGGCATACACTAACACACACAAGCATTGCTTAACTGAGCAATCCTAAAACAGGACACATTGTAACTCAGGCTCGTTACACACGTCCCCTCCACAAAGTCCTTTGTCCCGTCTCTGCCCGTCGGACCGGGGGGACCGGGCGTCTCTGCCTTGTGGGGGGTGCTGGCGCCCTGTGCAGTAAAAAAGGTGCACTGGGGTGAAGGGGGGGGAGGGGTGTCACAACAGGGGGGACGTCCATGTCCTTGGGAGATTTGCAGGGGGAATGTGGCTTGACAGGGATCGAGCGTGTGTCGGGTGTAGGGGTTGTGCCGGTTGGCCCCTTTTTTTTCTTTTTCCTGGCAAGCTGGGACTCTGGTACTCACTTCACCACTCGAATCTACCACCTGACAAGTGCCGACCTCAATGACAGTCCAACTTGGGCACCGGCCTCTCTCCCTACGTGGCTTACACCAACCACTCTCCGTTCTTGGAAGTGGTCTACCCTTGACCTATATGTAGTTTCCATTTTTGTCTCATTGCCGCTCTTTCCCAGCTGTCCGGAAGGCTGTTGGGTGGAACTCCATCGATGCCTGGAGCCTCCTGGCGTATCTCTAACCTGGAGGAAAGGTTGGCCCAAAGGGCGCGACCCCACTGGTCCTTAACTCACTCTCCAGCATGAGTGGGGCTGCGTGCAGGGGCGCACTTCCCTGAACAGCGACGTGTAGGCCAAGGGACGAAGGGGAAGGTGTGTGTCCAAGTCACGTTGGTGCGGCCGCTGGAGGCATTGACCGAGGCCGTCGGCTCGGGGTGCAGGCGCTTGGCGGTCCGTTTCATGCAGTGCCCTACCTCACATAGGGGGGTCAAAAGACCTGTGATTCAAAATCCTGCCCTTGGTCACTGTGAGATGGTTTTTCAGTCACCAAACCTGCTGAAAACTTCCCTTACCAGAGCGTCAACCACTTTCCTCTGCTTCTGATTTGGTATTTGGCTTACGCTTCGGCCATTTTGTAAATGTCCATGGCGACCAAAACGTAACGATTGGTCTGTTTCCGTGCAGGGGGAATGGGCCATGACTCCCACGTACTCTTTCCATGGGAGCCCCACCTGCCTGTTGCTCGTATTGTTCGCGCAGACTGGTACGCGGGCACCTTATAGCGTGCGAGAGTCGCACGGCGGCCACAAGTCCCGGACGTCCCCGCCTGGCCACGTCCCCAGTAAATCCCCTGACAAAGCGGCGGGTGTTTTTGGCTACTCGACGGATGCCCTCCTTCTGTGGTCCCGTGTATGTTCTCAGTACTGTCGCTCTCATGTAACGGGGCCACCTTTTCTCTCCCTGGCAGGTCTTCCAGGGCTACTCTGCAGTACCCCATATAGCCTTACTCTCATGCTCAAAAACATTGTCCACAGTCCTTTTGTTGTCATTGGCGCTCTCCGGTCACCCATTCCCAGGGTGTCTCTGTCCCGCTTCTAGCACTGTCACACTGGTGTTGTATGTCTCTGTCTGCTCTTTGTGTGTCTGCAACGCAAGCACCACGTCAACACCCTTGTGTATCCCCGCGCAGACTGGTCCGTGCCCCCTAGTGCATGGGTGCATGCCTCCTCCGCGATACGGAGCTCTCGCTCACGCGCTTCTCTACGCTCACAATATCGGCACCCGCCCAGGGCGCAAGGCAGCGGAAAGGGCATACTGCGTTGGCCATGGCTATCTCTTGCCCTGTGGACCAATGTGAAGAAATAGGACTGCAGTCATTTCATACGCGGCAACTTGGCCTCGGTTCTATGAAGGACATCACCACTTGACCGATATGATCTGTCCTGAGCGGTAAAAGCAAGGAGGGGCCACACAGGTAGTACTAAAGGTGTGTTTATTGCCGCCACCAACGGCGCGGATCTCGGGCGTGTGACCGGCAGTGTTGAAGGTTTTGCCTGAAATTTGCCACTACCTCCTCTCCGTTGGGCCCCGACTCGGGTGCACTGCACCATGCCCACGTTGCTGGCTCTGTGTCAAGAATAAACGGTAAACTGGGGTGTGGGGGGTCGTGAATGGGGTGCCTCTGTATGCTTTCTGGAGGGAGTTTGAATGTGCTGGCACTGTGGCATCCAATTAAGCCCCTGCCTTTCTGCAGCAGGATGATCCAAGGGGCTCTGTCTGCAGACCTGCTGCAGGAGAACCTGGCACAAACTTCCTTAATATGAAGACAGGCCAGGAAGCTCTTCAGTTGTCTTGGTCACGGGTGGTGCGGCCAGTTACTACTGCATGGACCTCTACTTCTAAAGTGTGATGCCGTCTCACCCGCCGTGACCCCAAAACTCCCTTCTACAGCGGCACTTTTGTGGGTGTAATTTCAGCCACCAGCCTCAGTCAACCTCCAAGGCTGTTGGAAGGAGCTGCCATGGGCCATGATGTCATGACGGGGATGCCAGCCAGCACCCGGTCCGTTAGGGTTATCAAAGGTGGCGGGGCATTACACAGGCCAAAACTGAGGACTCAGAACTGCCACAACCCCCTGTCCATACGAACTCAAGCTTTGGTCTCATCTTCAGGGGTGAGTGCATCTTGCCAGTAGCCGCATTTGCAGTGTTGAGTGAGGAGAAACCAGGGCAGAGCCAGCACCAAGGCGTGGACTAAATGGACCTTGGGTACATGGATGCGTCCTGTTTTGGTAACATGTTGTTCGTGGCCTGTAGTCCACGCAGAATCTCATTTTGGGGCTCCATCTTTTGTCAAAACCATACCCCACTCCCGAGGCCCCCGGGCTATTCTGACGTTCGATATGCCAGCTCTTGATCTCTTCCACTGCTCTGTTCCTGCAGCCTCCCGTGACCATGGTGAGGCGCCGGGATTGTCTATTTTGTGCGGCACCAGGTGTGTCGGACCCACTCATTGCCTGAAAACTAATACTTAAAGTCAGGATAACACTTCCCAACGGCTCATCCTGCGCCATTCTGCCAACACTCTTTGCTGAATTCAAATGATCCTCACACAATGGTCTCCTCTTACCGGTGCTAACATCATAAAAGGGGGGCGTGGTTGTGTAAGAGGGTGGGGGGGAAAAGTTCTAATAGGTGGCAGCTCGTATCACCCAAAGACCAACATACGTAATTTCATGTCATTGGTAATTTGTCATATAAGGACTGATTATCCTGGTGCAGCGGGACGTATGACCAAAGTCAATTTTTGCTTAAGAGATGCCTCGAGCCTAGACCCATTGTCATTCATGAGAAAATTCCGGCCAATTGAACAAACTGGACACTCTGTTACAACAACTCTTTGTTGACGATATAAAGGCTAAAGGTTGCAATGCCACACCCCAACACTGTTTGGACAAAAACTCAAGCTTTTATATACCTTTCTTGTAATGTTTGAGATGGCACAAACGACTTTGAAGTAATTGGATCAAATCCGCGAGGAGTGGGTTTTAAACTAGAACCGCCATGACGGTTATATATGTATTTCATAACTTTTGCTGGGAAAAATACAATCCTTTTGGGAGACATCCTATACCAGTACCCCAGCATAAAATTGTCCGGAGAAGTTATGTACAACTGGCAGAGGTACATTTGGTGTTATTTCGTTTTTTAAAGATATACAAAAATACAGCATTAGAATTGGTATTTACATGAGTAAGATTATAGAGTTGGAATCTGGCGGTCAATGACCACTTATGACACTTCTTGTAGTAATGTAAAGCACCTTGACTGGCTACTCCTGTTGCACAGGAAGGCGCTATGATTTGATAAGACTGTCTCTAGAAGCCTCAGATTAAGAGATTTAATGAATCTGAACATGTTTTAACATAATAAGTTAATTTAAACTGTTTTTTGGCCATAAAACCCCACACACCATATTCAGGACTATTCATGCAACAGCGTGAACATATGCGCTTGAGGTACACACCACTTCTGTTTTGATGGCAAAACGCAAAAATGTTGACCCTGCCTAGCCAGCCCTATTCTCTTAATGAACTTTTCATCTTTAACATTTTTAATACACCAGACCAAATTGAAGTGACGCGGATGTAAATCTTAAAGGAGTTTTGTTAAGTATCTGTAAATTCAACAAATCATAGTTTCATTCAAAATGGCAAACTTCTTAGGCATTTACGGCTACCCAGTTCACAATGAGCTTTTTGAACGTCTACGACAGGTGCAATAGTCTACCCAGTATTCATTAGTCTACATAAACAAATTGTGGGGTAAATTGTTTAATTTGAATGGGGCGCTTAGCGAGCCATTTTTGTGCGCCTACGTCCGAACCCTTAATATACATTTTCACCAGGATTGATGCGACCAACCAATGTTGGTGGGATGATCCTTGATAAGCTCTCAAAAAGCTGATTCATTCTGGGAAAAAAAACTGGAATATGTAATTCCTCAAATAAAAGCCGGGGTCCTTATTTACCTGAACGCACAAGGTAACCGCTTATGGTGAAGCAGGGTTCTATAAGGCAGGCCGTTTATTTTCAATCCATCTGTTTGATAAGTTAATGTGTTTAAATAAACTGTTTAAATGAAAAGCGCATAGACATTCACAGTGGACACGATCATCACTTTTTAAAGAAACATTTGCAAAAATACCTCTATACAACAACAGCCAGAAGGGCACAGGAGACATTGGTCAGACAATAATCAAACACCACCACTGTGTCATTGAACACCTGTAAAGGTACCGGTTACCATAAGATACTTAGTAAGTCGTAGTGTGCTTTTGCAGCACCAGTGCAGTCTGCTTAACGTACAGACGGTAGCTTGTAGCTTTGTTCATCATCTCATCCAGCTCATTTCTTCTTTTTCTTCCAGTCTCGATTTCATACTGGGGTCAAGTAGAACTGTCTTGCAGCTTTTTCAGCTGAGTTTTCCTCGGCATGACTTTAAAACTCTTGTTTTGTTTGTTGGGTTGAAAAAAGTCTGTCACTAGCACAGAGCTCAGTCTCTGCGGTCACTAAATGAGACCCCGTGTTACATCGATGTAGCTACTACCAAGCAATTTACGTATACCTGGCGAGAGTAAAAACACGTACAGCTCTGCAATAACTAAATACCAGTTGAAAGTATACTTACTTTACTTTACCGTAAACCCATAAAAACAAAGCATGAATACTATTATTGAATCTGTAAATATAAATAGTAGAAATGTACCGATTACTATAAACTTGAATCACATTATATTAAAGGCACTTAAGAGATTTTCCACACTAAGGTTCCCTTTTTTGTCTGTGTTGACCACTATTTATAGGACTTCGTGTTGCAATTTGCGGCCAAAAAGTAGTAGGTCTCTAATCCATTCGAGGCTGCAGGCCCATAGTGTAATATCAGCATTAACAATTCATAACTCATTTCATTTCAAGGGTTATATCATTTCACCTGCAATCACTATGGAAACCCCTTTGAATGTTCTTGACTGGGTTTTGTGTCTAGGAACACTACAAAAAACTTTAAAAACATTTCAGAGTGCAGTACACTCTTCAGATTCGCGCCTTTGCTACGTGGCTCACGCATCACCATGGTTTAAGAAAAACTGCAAAAAAAACACAATGCACTCAAAGAACTCGCTGATGTAGCAGCATGTCCACTCGATTGGGTGCGTTAGTGACTGGGTATACGGATAAAAAGTTTATGTTGGCTACATAACTGGAAGAGAACACTAATAAACCAATACCACCCATAAGTATAATATACCATTGGCCTCCGTTTTCTATGATACATCTATTTGTGATGTATTTTGTTCTGTCTTTTTGCACCACGGCAAAGTCCACGTAGTTGGTAACTTATTGTGCATAAAGCCTTTAACTGATTCTGATTACTTTTCTTTCTCCAGGTCCGGCTTCAGTTTGGGAACCATCCTTAGGACAAGCTGCTATGGGTGAATCTCAGCCTGGGAGATTTGCCCTCCTATGGACCTTTCACTTTCCAAATCAGTTCGCTTCAGGCAACGACAAAATCGCTTTTTATGATATTTGGGAGTGGGTTCTC
>NC_045741.1:27717708-27722317 GCF_008692095.1 Etheostoma spectabile
GGATCGGGCTGTATGCCAAGTCTCCCTTTAGTTTATTACATGCTTGATTATATGATAGATAAATCAGACAACTATGACGAGAAGCAAGTGGGCTGGGTTAGGCGGACGCTGCGACTCCTCACTCCCTAACAATATTCAATTTTATTTTTTAGATCCACTCTAGCACCTATATCCACCTTCCATTTCTCTCTAAGATCTGAGAAAGCAGTCGCCAAACAGCTGTGTGACTTTCTGCATAGCAACAGCTTATTTGAGGATTTTCAGTCAGGATTTAAGTTCATCATAGCACAGAGACAGCACTTGTGAAAATTACTAATGACCTCCTATGTGCATCAGACAAAGGACTTATCTCTGTACTGTGTTATTAGATCTTTAGTGCCTTTGATACCATTGACCATCAAATCTTATTACAGAGATTGGAACATTTATATTGGCATTAAAGGGACGCTTTAAGTGGTTTAGTCCTTATTATCAGATCGTCTCAGTTTGTTAATAATGTTAACGATAATCCTCTGTGCACGCCAAAGTTAGTCGGAGTCCCACAAGGATCTGTCTCGTCCAATCCTTTCACTTTATATATGCTTCCTTAGGCAATATATCAGAAGCCTCCATATCCACTCCACATCCTTTCATTGTTATGCAGATGATACTCAATTATATCTATCAATCAGCGCCAGATGAACTAATCATTTAGCTAAACTTCAATGTGTGCCTTCAGGATATTAAAACCTGGATGAACCTGTATTTCTAATGTTAAACTCAGATAAAACTGAAGTTATTGCTCTGGGGCCCAAGCACCTCCGTGACGCACTATCAAAAGAGATAGTTACTGTGGATGGCATCACCCTGGCCTCCAGCACCACTGTGAAGAATCTTGAGTCATCTTTGATCAGGACTGTCCCTTTAATTCCCACATAAAGCAAATTTCAAGGATTGCCTTTTTTCACACTACGTAATATTGCAAAAATCAGGAATATCCTGTCTAAAAATGATGCAGAAAAACTAGTCCATGCATTTGTTACTTTAGGCTGGATTACTGCAATTCTCTGTTATCAGGCTGCTAGAAAAATCCATAAAGACTCTACAGCTGATCCAGAATGCTGCAGCACGTGTTCTGACAGGACCAAAAAGAGACCACATCTCTCCTGTTTTGTCTTCTCTGCATTGGCTTCCTGTAAAATTTAGAATGAATTTAAAATCCTTCTTCTCACCTACAAAGCTCTTCATGGTCAGCCACCATCTTATCTTTAAAGAGCTCATAGTACCTTACAACCCTGCGAGAGCACTACGCTCCCAGAATGCAGGGTTAATTGTGGTTCCTCTAAGTCTAAAAGTAGAACGGAGCCAGAGCGTTCAGTTATCGGCTCCTCTCCCTGTGAACCAGGTTCCAGTTTTGGGTTCGGGAGGCAGACACCGTCTCCACATTAAGAGTAGGCTTAACTTTCCTCTTTGATAAAGCTTATTGTTAGGGCATAAAATTGAATATTGTTAGGGAGTGAGGAGTCGACAGCGTCCGCCTAACCCAGCCCACTTGCTTCTCGTCATAGTTGTCTGATTTATCTATCATTAATCAAGCATGTAATAAACTAAGGGAGACTTGGCATACAGCCCGATCCGGTTGGGGAGAGTTCTAGCCTGACCAGTCCCCTCTCTTTACCCTGCTCTCTTGGTTATGCTTTGATACAAGCTTATAGTTAGGGCATAGAATTGAATATTGTTAGGGAGTGAGGATTCGCGTCCAGCGTCCGCCTAACACCGGCCCACCTGCTTCTCGTCATAGTTGTCAGTTTATCTATCATATAATCAGCATGTAATAAAACTCAGGGACTCGGCATACGCCCATCCGGTTAGGGAGAGTTCTAGCCCACCAGCTCCTCTCTTTACCCCTGTCTCTCTTGGTTTTTGCTGTAATATTTTAGACGCTGGTATATCCTTTGACACACTGAGTTCCTCTCTCCTGCTATCTTCCTATCTTTTCATTTTGTGCATCCTGTCCCAGAAATGCGTGTTACTAACCTATCTCTGGGGAGTCATTCCCCGGAGTCCTTATGTTCTTTTTTCCCACGTGTTCCCTCTATCAGGGATGCTCCAAAATCATGGTAGCAGCTGTCCGCCATGGTCCTGCTACACTGTTCTGCGGTGCCAGGTTCATCTGCTACACTCTGCAGTGCCCGCTACATCCTTCTGGGCCTTGTAATGCCGCACAGTGCCCTGCTATGCCATTAACTACTAAAAGATCTTGCTAACAAACTACTATTTTTTTCTATTTTTGTTATTTCCTAAACCCCAACCGGCCCGTCGACCCGCCTACCAGAGCCTGGGCTGTTCCGAGTTTCTGCCTAAAAGGAAGTTTTTTCCTCGCCACTGTCGCATTCTTGCTTGCTCTGGAGAAACTACTAGAACTGTTGGGTCCTTGTAATTTTGGAGTGTGGTCTAGACCTACTATCTCTGTAAAGTGTTCTTGAGATAACTCTTGTAATGAATTGATACTATAAATAAATTGAATTGATTGAATTGAGTCAATTTTTGCAAAGACATAAGTGTTGTCGCCTTGTCATATGAGCTTCACCGTGACAAATAATGGATCAGTTAGGTCTCAGGTGTAAAAAACAAACGAAACAACCCCAGTACACTGGACCTTCACATCAACGCAACTAGACATCTGCAAACTTGCCTAAGATTCACCCTGAGACTAAGTTTTTGATTATCAGAGGCTGAAGACCAGATCCCCTGCTGATGTAGCAGACACCTTCAATGTGTCCAGCGTCAAGTACAGAGGATTAAAAACCATTTGAAGACACTGGAGATGTTTTTGACAAGCCCAGTCAGGCCCAGCAGGACAACTGCTCGAGAGGACGTTTGTTGGCTCGAAAATCCAAGGCCAGCCCATTTTCCACAGCAGCAGAGCTCCACCAGACCTGTTCCCCTGAAGCCCTGTGTCAACCAGAACGGTTTGTCGGATTCTGTCTTGAAATGTCTCCATGGTTGAGTCAGTGTCCCAGAAGCCAGCACTAAACAAAAGACATTGAAAAACCGTGTGGCATTTGCCAGGCCCACAGCCTGCTAAAAGGATGGACGCTGGAGAAGTGGAAGAAAGTGGATTTTCAGATGAACTCTCTGTTGAATTACGCCACAGTTTGCCGCAAATTGCAGAGACCTACTGGAGCCCGCATGGATCCAAGATTCACCCAGAAACAGTGAAGTTTGGTGGCGGAAAATTCATGGTCTGGGGTTACTCCATGTATGTGGGTGTGTGAGAGATCTGCAGGGTGGAAGACATATCAATAGTCCTCAACAACCAAGAAATCTTAGCTACCTCTTATATTCCCACCATAAAAGAGGCCAAATTCTCCCGCAGGATGGTGCTTCCATCGCATACTTCCATCTCCACTTCAAAGTTCCTCAGGCGAAGCAGATCAAAGAGCTCCAGGATTGACGCGCCCAGTCACCCACATGAACACATTGAGCATATGTGGGGTAGATTAAAGAGGAAGCATGGAAACCAAACCAAGAATATTGATGAACTCTGGGAGGCATGCAAGACTGCTTTTCCTAGCTATTCCTGTGACTTCTCAATACATTGTAGAATCCTTGCCAAACCGCATGGATGCATCCTTCAAGCTCATGGAGTCTAAAAGAATTCAATTTGAATCTCCCACGCCCACTATTTATTTGCTGACATATTTTAGTATTTGTGTAAATTTGTTCAATTTAGTATAGGCACACAACTTTTGTCTTGCCAAATTTGTCTTTCTGTCTTGTTAAATAATAAATCTTTTTTAGTGAACTATTTATTTCAGTGCATTGAACATCATTTGGGGGTGTTTTAGCTTTTCATATGAGCTATTTCTTACACCATTGATTAATTAAAAGTCAGTTAATAGCTGTGTTTCTACAAAAGACTTTGTCAGGGACTGTATAGCTCAGATCAGAAATGTATTTTGGCCCTAAACGTTCAGTTATTTATAAACTAACAAAAGTATTTTTAAAATCAATTCTTTGAGGTACAAAAAGCCAGTGTAAAGGCTTCAAACTGGAGTGATGTGATCCATCTTCTTGTCTTAGTAGGACCCAGCAGCAGCGTTCTGAATCAGCTGATTGTTGGAGGTGCAGCATGCACTGCCACTATGGCTATTTGTGCTGGTGGGTTTGACCGTGTGAAAGAAGAGAAATAAAATTTTTCCACTTTTTTGCAATACAAAAAGTGGAAAAAAGGATGTGAAGCCTGAGGCATACCACATGCTGAAATCATTTACTCAGAGTACTGTATTAAGTACAAATGTTGAGGTATTTGTTCTGTACTTATTTCTTTTCATGCTACTTTCTACTTCTACCTGCTACATTTCAGGAGAGAAATATTGTACTTTTACTCCACTACATTAATTGCAGCTTTAGTTACTACTTTCATGTTTTGCTGCATTCCCCTGCAGTAAAGCAGTGCCATGTATAAACACTAGCGGTTACATCCACTGAGTACCAAGAAGCATACAAGTAAACAAGGGGCCTGCATTTCTTGTGGATAAAAGCCTATAACATTTACATTCTCTTTCTCAGTAAAAGCTGGACATAGTAAATGAATTTGTTACTTCCACCCCTGGGGTCAGGCATC
>NC_045741.1:27722342-27722498 GCF_008692095.1 Etheostoma spectabile
ATCTGGATCAAGGTTGGGCTTTTTCAGAAGAGGTTTAATTACAGCTACTTTAACGTACTGTGGTACAAAGCCTGTTAATAAAGACAGATTGGTTATATCTAGTAGAGAAGTGTTGACTAATGGTAAGACTTCTTTAAGTAGCCTAGTCGGGATGGG
>NC_045741.1:27722508-27722574 GCF_008692095.1 Etheostoma spectabile
CAGGTTGATGGTTTAGATAAAGAAATAAGTGAATTACATTGATAAAGATCAAGTGAAGCAAAGCAG
>NC_045741.1:27722584-27722681 GCF_008692095.1 Etheostoma spectabile
TATCTGGTTTTACAGCTGTTTCTGAAGTCAATGGGCTTAACCAAGCTGTGAATATTAGAATACTTTTTGACAGTTTCTTTTTGCACTGAAACATTAT
>NC_045741.1:27722703-27722836 GCF_008692095.1 Etheostoma spectabile
ATGAGCCATTTCTTGTAAATAAATCTTGATTAGAAATATATTTCAGCTGCACTTCAGGGCAATTTGTACACAAGCGACAAGACTTTTGTCAGGGACTTTACACTATGACCCCCCCATACCTCTCAGGTCATCT
>NC_045741.1:27722846-27728777 GCF_008692095.1 Etheostoma spectabile
GGTCTACTTTCTGTCCCCAGAGTCAGAACTAAACAGAGGGAAGCAGCGTTCAGTTTCTATGCCCCTCATATCTGGAACAAAGTCCCATAAAACTGCAGATCCGCTGCTACTCTCAGTTCTTTTAAATCAAGGCTGAAGACCTTTCTCTAAATGGTCGTTCATTTCTTTAATGTTTAATTTCTTATACTGCACTGTAACTTGTGTTTTATCTGTTTTTATTTTTAATTTTTAACTGCTTATTCTTGAGTTTTATCTGTTTTTATTTTTTAACTGTTTAACTGTTTTTATGTAAAGCACTTTGAATTGCACTGCTGCTGAAATGTGCTATGCAAATAAAGCTGCCTTGCCTTGCCATTGAATAAAATAGCCTTACTTTGTTTATTATGCATTTGTGCATTTGTTGTGAAAACAGGGCGGTGCAAAGATTCTTTAGCTTCACTGCTCGTATGGCTGTGAGAATAGCAAAATCATTGGTATGTAATTCATTTGACCAAGAGTTTAGTATTATGTGTCCTTGGATTTATAGTCCCTTTATGTCAGTGAGCTCCCCTGAAAGCAGGAAATTGTGAGCAGGATATTAATTAAAGATATAATTAGTAAAGTACATGACTGCATGAAGAGATGGAAAAGTGCCAGGAGACAATGGAAGTAACTGTAGAAGAGGAGAGGTGGAGCCATGTTAATTAGAGGAGAACAGGAGTGGAGACCCAGAGCACAATGGACGAGACATCTCATTAAAAGTTAAGGATCTACTGTATGTCCCTAAATGCATTGGTGTATCCAGCTGGACTGGAGTTCTGAACACTCACTGTTTAAACACATATCTTCTTTCTTTTTTTTGCATTTCCACCTTTTAATAGATAGGACAGCTCAGATATTAAAGCGGAGAGAGAGGGAGAGACAGGAAACAGTCACAGGGCGGACTCAAACCCTGGACATGCTGCATCGAGAAATAAACCTTCATATACAGTATGTGGGCCTGCTCTACTAACTGAGCCACATGTGCATATATTTTAATACTATGTTTAATTGCTAACGTTTTTCAGTTTATAAAATGATTTGCATTTGAGGCATTGTCTTGACGTAACTTCTATCAACACTGAAAGCTTGTTAGTAACTGTTGATGGTACAGGATATATTTTTGTGCAATTCCCAGCAAAACCTAAAGTTTTAAACAAGTATCAACCAAAAAACACTAACTCAAGCAAAAAAGTATCACCTCAAAGGTAAAACAATATGTTCTTTTGTTTACAGTTCCCTCTGTTTTTTTCTCAATGATCAGTCTTTTGCTCTCTCCCACACATTTGCAGTTGTGCTCCCAGCTTTCTCGTTTGTGCTTCCAAAGTCTTTGTTTTCAATTCTGACACAAACATCTCATGTGGACGGGTGTTACAGGGGTGCGCCCCCATTGGCTAATGAGTTTTAGGGGGAAGTTTGAGTGACAGCTCAGTGCAGCTAACCTAACATTAGAGAATCTGAGTCTGGAGGACACACAAGCCACTTTACAGCTGATTCCTACAAGATTAATATGTATTCATCATATGTAGTGTTGATCTACGTTACAAGCATGGTTACTAGATGTTGGTTGTTTTGTTGTGTCTGCAACACTTCTGAGGGTGGTACAAGAATATCACACACAACTCTTAGACGCCTGGGATCATCTGGTCTCCTGAGCTCAATGATGGCCAATGATTGGACAGTAGTAAAATTATGCATTAATTCTAAATATTGTTAAAATTTAGATTTCAGTTATCTGCTATCTTGCAGCAGTGCAATAAAAGAAGAAACTGTGTACAGATGGAACATTATCTCATGTATGTGTCAATCTTAGATATAATCCATTATATTCACAGCTTCAACATTGTACAACCTACCCTAGCTGGATAATAATTTATCATAAGAGACCATATAGCTACATTACTGACTTACTGACTGATAGCATTGTTGCTTTGCTCGGGTCCTGCAGGCTCCACAGAGAGACGAGGAGGACTAGTACAACTTCATTGAGTAAGGCCTCGTTAAGCCTACATGATTCACATAGCAAATTAGCTCAGTAATGTAGCTACAGTAAGTCAACGTTAGCTACTTGGCCTGGCTAGCATTTCTGGCTAGCAGTTAGCTAACGTTAAATGCTAACTTACACAGCTTTAACACAACAAACATCTAGTAACCATGCTTGCAACGTAGATCACAGACAATCTATATGATCAATACTTACACTTTATTAATCTTGTAGGAATCCGCTGTGGAGTGGTTTGTGTGTCCTACAAAGTCTAGCTGCACTGAAATGTCAGGTGCAGGCAGGCACTGAGCTGTCACTCAAAAACACTCAAAAAAACTTGTTAGCCAATGGGGACGCACCCCTGTAAGACCTGCCTACGCAAGATGTTTGTGCAAGAATCGCAAACAAAGAGTTTGGAAGCGCAAACGAGAACGCCGGGAGCAAAACTGCAAATCACAAAAATAATCCCATATGATGGAGGACACATAAAAAATAGGAAAAGGAAAAAATGCAAACATTTCAAAACTAACAGAAATTTGGAACTATAAATGGAACTATGGAACTATAAACCATAGGTGGCTGCATAGGGCCCAGTGACCACCAGGGGCCTCATAAACAAGCCAATTACAAATGTGACATCCTCTTTTTCATGTTCCATAAAAGGTTCAGTTTGCTGTAAACAGATACTGTTTAAGGAACAGCCTGACATTGCCATCTTACCCAGCGTTAGATGAGATGGTAATATCAGTTTCATCTTTCTGCAGTTAGTAGAGAGGTCAGGAACATCTTTGGTCTACCTAAGCAAAAATCAAAGCAAAATCCCTGCTAGTCTAACTGTAAAAACGGAACAATATGACTTCCAGTGACTTCACAGCTTTTTATTGTGGCGTGTTTATCACTTCTTAAGTCAGCAAGGTTGACATGTAATCCAGAGCTCAAATCTGACAACCCCACATGAGGGGAGAGGAACTTTGAGATGATGCATACAGTCAATATATCCAGCAGTTGCTGGAACTACTTCTAAATCATAAATGCCTGGATTTTACATTTCTGTTTGCAGACATGTTGAATCAAAAAGATAGGGTGAAATGGCAAATGGAGTTGTTAGAAGGTGGATTTTGCGATTTCCTGCCTCTGGCCTTTGTGCAAATATAGGATAATCATGTCCTGGGAATATCTCTGTAATGAATTCATGATGAAACTGATATCTCACTTGATGCTGATTTGATAAGGCGTCAGATGGTTTGTTACACAGAACCATCTGCCAATTCATCGCAAATGAATGTCCATAAATATGCCTAGAAATCATAGAAAAAAGACTTCTTTTAACTCCAGAGAAGTTTTATTTAGTATCAAACACACACACACACACACACACACAACCCACACACACACACACAACCACACACACACACACACACACACAACACACACACACACACACACACACACACAAACAAACACAGCTAACACACTGGATCCATGGCAACATTCATGTCTTCTCGCTGTCCTGTCAATGAAAGCATAAAAGTAACAAAAAAAAGTATATATTTTAAATATTAAAAAAGTTTATTCCAACACATTGCTTGAGGGACAAGGGTGAGTAATAGTTGCTTTTGATTACTGAATTTAGTTGGTGTTTAATTAAGGTTCTCACTAGGATTGGTCAGCTCAAACACACACACACACACACACAACACAGAGGTAGTATACGCTAATTCTTATGGCAAACTTAAGACGATGGACTCCTTAGAGTAAGGCCAGATTTTATTCCTCAGGCCACAATGGTCACAAAGATGACATGTGTCTGGGCCCACACACACACACACACACACACACACACACACACACACACACACACACACGGATGCTGCTCACTGAGCGCTGGGCTACTTGGCTCTGCCCTCCCCCTGGGTGAAGAGAGAACAAGTGATGCTGATTCATTTGGCTGCTGCTGTTTCTGTGCTGGCACTTATCAGCACACATCTGCTGCACAAGGTGCCAGATCTACACTACTTTCTGCTCTTTAACTCGTTGAGCTGTAGGGGGAGAGAGGGCGGATGAAGGTGGCCATGAACTTGCGGGTTGGACTCGAACCCAGGCAGCTGCGGTGAAGACTGACCCTTAGTCCATGGGGCGCACTCTCAACCAGGTAAGCTACCAGGACGACCCAAAGCATTTAGCCTTTAATAAATGATTGAAAAAACAAGTGCGTCATACAGTTCACATGTTAGTAGTTCTTGAGCGGGTCTAAACATGGAGTGTTTCTCTCATGTGTATTGTAGCTTGCTCCTCGGGGCCGGCTCTGCTGCTGACCATGTGCTCCCCGTGTCCAGTGTGTTTGTATGTTTTGTTCAAAGTAAAACAAGATTTACTCAGATCTGCTTGCTTTCATTAAAATACAAAACTGAAATGAAATTTCCCCGAAATGGGGAAACTTAGGTTTTTTCAACCTGGACCATAATTTCCCTTGTTTTTGGGTCTAAGTGACAAATGAAATTTATTTTTGATATCAAGTGAGAGTTCTGCAGCAGCCACAAAATGAGCTGCAATCTAATCCTATGGGCAGTGCCTGAACTAGATGTGTTATGTATATATTTACATATCTTGGTAATATATCACTTCAAATGTATTTTGTATTTTGCATTTCATTACACACATTCAGGGTTTGACATTAACTTTTTATGTTGGCACGCAGCATTTTCACTAGTAACTATTTTGTCAGAAATTCCGCTTCATTAATTGTGGTGTGATCAGAGGCAGGGGCTAAAAGGGAGGCATGCCCCACTGCCCCCCTCCCTAAAAATTTATAAAAAAACTAGTGAAACTTGTAATGAATGTGATGTTTTATTTAGCAGAATTACATGATGTTCTATACTGTCATATATTTCTTATTTTTCTACGCAGATTTTGCAACCCCACTTAAAAAAATCGTAGGAATGGCCCCTGGGTTTGATACAATTAACTTAAATAACTAGATTTACAACCTAAATCTAGACTTAATGAAATGTCGGCTCCAACACTACAGAGATGTGGTTGTCAGTGACAAACATTCAACTGTGATAAGGTGTAGAGCTCCTTTTGTTTAAAAACAGGCAACTGATTAAGATGCAGACAAGGAAAGAGCTTCTTGTTGCATAAATATTGCAGTGGCTGAGAAGATGAATTGAAAGTGGTCTGGAGCGATCGGCGTGCTGCTCCAGCGGAGTCAGCAGCTGCTACGCGCCCCGGAGATGAGAAGCCGAGCGCACAGTGGGAAATACTGTTGCCCTGCTGTTCATGCTCTTGAATTTTTTTACAATCCTCTTGTCAACGTGTTTTTCTGCCACAGACGCCCCGGCTCTGCTTCACCCGTCGTATAAACGCTGCGGCTTGCTGATCTAGTGTGCAGGATTTGGTGATCATTAGGGTTGGGTAGCTTTGATTTGATTCCAGTTCTTGGAGGGGTGGGGTTAAAACAGGTGAAGTGCTTATTTCACAGATAAGAGGGAATTTATTTTGATTGTTTTACTGGGCTTTTTCAAAACACAACCTCGCTGTCCTCTCCGCCCAACAGACAGACACACTTCCTATGCTTAGAATGACGGTAGGACCGGGTAAAAATAACCCTGCGATGAACCCTACCTCGTCGTCCTCTGCACCTGACTGAACACACTTTATTGCTAAACACACTGCAAACTCTCTTCCTCATTTACAGCCCCTCTCTTGGCTTAAAATAGCTCAATGTTGTTGGCCAGGCCGCCAGGGGCGCAACTACCCAGTGTCAGAGGGGTATGCAGCAACAATTTTGAAGCCCCCCCCAAAAAGCAATAACAAACAAAGCCATCATGTACGGTCTTTAAATAACAAAGGTTTATTTTAAAGTATATCAGCCACTGTAGGCCTACCATAATTATGAATAACATTCATTAAATATATATATATATATA
>NC_045741.1:27728787-27735662 GCF_008692095.1 Etheostoma spectabile
TATATATATATATATATCTTGTCGTCCTATAGATCTATCTATCTATCTATCCACATACTGTATATAAATATATATTTATACACATACTGTATATATATAGCAATACTAAAAAATTAAAAGTCATTTTTAAAAGATGACATAAATAGCTCTATTTGGAAATAAATCATTGTCAACTACTGCGGTGATTTTGTAGGGGAGTGTATCTACATAGAAGTAAAAAAGGATCTTTTCTAATGTGAACCATTCTTTGTTAAACACCAAAGCATGTTTTAGCCAACTATAGACCTATATCCAACCTTCCATTTCTCTCTAAGATTCTTGACTCAAAAGCTCTTAATGGTCAGGCACCATCTTATCTTAAAGAGCTCATAGTACCTTACAACCCTACAAGAGCGCTGCGCTCCCGAATGCAGGATTACTGGTGGTTCCTAGAGTCTCTAAAAGTAGAACTGTTTGTTCTGCTGCCTTCCCCAACCTGTTGTGTGTCCCCTTTTCTTCCCTGTGTGTTGTCTGTTGCCGTGAGGGCGTTTCCGGGAGATTCAGAGGCGTGGCTTCCATCAACACTCCGTCTTCCACTCAGCGTTTCCCATCACTCATTATCCCACTGCCTTTCATAACCCGGGCTGACCGTCTCCTCAGCGCCAATCGTTACATGCATTACTGTGGTAACTAGGCCCCCAGTCGAATCCACTCGTGTTTTCTTCTGTCTGTGTTCTCTGACTTACCTTGTGTTTCCCTCGCAGATCCGTCCGTTGTCCGTCAGTCTGCCTACCATCATCTCTACCTACCACCCTCAGTCTGCGTCGTGTTTTGTCATCCCCGCTCTAATTAACCACCTAAACTGTACTCATCTTTGTACTTTCATTATCTCTGTGGTTCTGTCCTGAAA
Organism: Etheostoma spectabile; assembly: GCF_008692095.1. Classification (NCBI taxonomy): domain Eukaryota; kingdom Metazoa; phylum Chordata; class Actinopteri; order Perciformes; family Percidae; genus Etheostoma; species Etheostoma spectabile. Next base: position 27,729,677 of record NC_045741.1, read on the forward strand.
CGTTACAGAACGATCTGGCCAATATGGACGCCACAGAGGTACCGCAGCCCCCGGAGACCGACGGCATCCAGCGTGCTATCCAGTCACAGGGGACTTTATTGGGTCAACATAACCAGCTCATCCACACGCTTCTGGAGAACAATCAACAACTCTTTGCACAGGTCGCCCAGTTAACGGCCCAAGTATCACGGCTGTCTGTTTCCTCACCTTCCCTTTCTGCTTCCTCTGCTTCTCCGACTGCTCCCACAGACACGGTGGCTCCCTCCTCTCCTCGTGAACCGCCTATCAACGCACCGGAACCTTTCTCTGGTGATTTGGACAAGTGTCGTGGGTTCCTCCTCCAGTGTGGGCTCATATTCCAGCAACGGCCACAGTCATTCCCAACGGAATCATCCAAGGTACACTATGCCCTGGGGTTGCTCAGGGGACGTGCTCTGGCTTGGGCTGAGGCGGTGTGCTCCAACCGTCTACCCTCAGGTATCACTTTTGACACTTTCTCTGCGGATTTGAAAACTGTGTTTGACCATCCGGATCATGTTGGCAGCGCTTCCAAACGACTGTTGGCTCTCAGGCAGGGAACTGAGAGCGTGGCTACATACTCCGTCGACTTTTGGACACTAGCGGCGGACTCCCAGTGGAACGAGGAGGCATTACGGGGGGCATTCCTGAACGGTTTGAGTGACGTTATCAAAGACGAATTAGCTGTTCGGGATGACCCTGTAAACCTTAATTCTCTCGTGTCTCTTGCCATTACACTGGACAACAGGTTGCGGGAGAGGAAGCAGGCGAGGAGCGGCCGAGCTCACCCTCCCGGCCGGGCTGCGGCGCTGTCGAGGGCCCCTCCCACTAACTCTCCGCTGTTACCCTCTGCCTCCCCGGCTGGTACATCCAGAGAGGCGGATGAGGCCATGCAGCTGGGTCGGACACGGCTCTCTCCTGCGGAGCGACAGCGTCGCATGTTGGCTGGTGAGTGCTTGTACTGCGGCGATGCATCTCACCTTGTTGCCACCTGTCCCGCTCGGCCAAAAGGCACGACTCGCTAGCTTACGTGGGCGTTCTAGCGAGTCCTGTTGAAAACATTATGCCCACAGCACCCCGGTTAATGGTCCTAGCCACATTACAGTTCAAGACTCTCTCTCTGCCCCTCTCCGCCCTCCTTGACTCCGGTGCGGAGGACAATTTTATTGACGCTAACCTGGCAACTCGTACTGGATTTCCCATTGAGCCCGTCGACAGCCCACTCCGCGTCACAGCCATTAACGGCGATACACTCGCTAGAGTTACGCATCAGACCGTGCCTCTTACCCTAGTCTTGTCCGGTAACCATAGGGAACTATCAGCTTCAAGCTTATGTCCGCTTCCACCACCCTCTCATCCTCGGTTTCCCTTGGTTGAAGCGCCATAATCCCGAAGATTGGCAGCGACATGCTATACGTAGCTGGTGACCGCGTCACTCGGAGTGTCTGGGCTCGCCGTACCCCCTGTGTGTGCGTCCCCGCGTCCGCGATCCTCCTTCTGATTTGTCCTCCGTCCCCTCCGATTACTCTGACCTGGCGGAGGTTTTTAGAAGGACAGCCCGCCCTACCTCCCATAGACCTTACGACTGTCCATAGACCTGCGGCCTACGCACCTACCCTAGGAGTCGGTGACAACTGTCCGCCGGAGAGAGAGACTATGGAGCGATATATCGTGACTCGCTGCTGCCGGCATTATCCGCCCGTCGTCGTCTCCCTTGGGGCGGGTTCTTTTTCGTGGGGAAAAAAGATAAGTCGCTGCGTCCCTGCATAGATTTCCGTGGCCTTAACGATATTACCATTAAGAACAAATACCCCCTGCCTCTCATTAACTCCACGTTCGAGCCCCTGCGGGGCGCCACGGTGTTCTCCAAGCTGGACCTTCGTAATGCGTATCACCTCGTCCGTGTCCGACAGGGGGATGAGTGGAAGACGGCATTTAATACTCCCTTGGGACATTTCGAATACTTAGTTATGCCGTTTGGTCTTACTAACGCCCCGGCCGTTTTTCAGAACATGGTGAATGACGTTTTGAGGGACTTTTTGTGCCGTTTTGTTGTAGTGTACCTCGATGACATTCTCGTTTTTTCCTCCTCCATGTCGGACCACGTCGCCCACGTACGTCAGGTCCTGCAGCGCCTGTTAGAGAACAAACTGTACGTCAAAGCCGAAAAATGTGAGTTCCACCGGCGCTCTGTTCCGTTTCTGGGGTTCATAGTGGAGGGTGGGCAGGTGTCAGCGGATCCCGAAAAGACTAAGGCTGTTACTAACTGGCCTACGCCCACTACCCGGAAACAGCTGCAGCGTTTTCTGGGCTTTGCCAATTTTTATCGTCGGTTCATCAGGAATTTTAGTCAGGTAGCGTCCCCCTTGACCAAACTCACGTCTCCCAAGGTTCCGTTTCTCTGGTCCCCTGTTGCTGAGCAAGCCTTGGTGAGGCTTAAACATCTGTTCTGCTCCCCGCCGGTGCTTAAACACCCTGACCTGTCACTCCAGTTCGTGGTGGAGGTGGACGCTTCGGCCTCTGGAGTGGGTGCCGTCCTGTCCCAACGTTCCCCCTCCGACCAACTGCTGCACCCTTGTGCTTTTTTGTCTAAGAAATTAACCCCTGCAGAACGGAACTACGACGTGGGCAACCGGGATGTTGGCGGTCAAGGTGGCTCTTGAGGAGTGGCGTCCCATTTGGAGGTGCGGAGCAACCGTTTGTGGTCTGGACCGACCACAAAAACCTGCTTACATCCAGTCTACCAGGAGGCTCTCATCTCGACAAGCCAGTGGGCTCTGTTCTTAGCAGGTTCGATTTCACCTTGACGTACCGTCCGGGTTCACGAACGTAAGCCGGACGCCCTGTCCCGGCTATTCGACGGCCCGAGGACGGTGCCAAGTCCGAGACGGTGTTGCCTCCTGCCTGGTGGTGGCTGCTGTTCGGTTGGAGATCGAGGCGCTGGTGAAGGCTGCCCAACCTCAGGACCCGACCCCGGTGGGGGCCCTGCTAACCGGATCTACGTTCCTGAGTCGGTACGGTCACAGGTGTTGCAGTGGATTCACACCACGTTTTCCTGTCATCCTGGGATGCATCGTACATCCACGCTGTTAAGCGCCACTTCTGGTGGCCGTCCATGAACACTGACGTTCGGGCCTACGTTGCTGCCGTCCGGTCTGTGCGCGGGGTAAGGCCTCTCATCGTCCGCCGGCTGGCCTTCTACCGCTTCCGGTTCCCAGTCGCCCATGGTCTCACGTGGCTCTGGACTTCGTCACCGGCCTGCCCAAGTCTAAAGGTAATGACACTATATCACCGTGGTGGACAGATTCTCTAAATCTGTCCACTATATGCATTACCCAATTACCACGGCCATGTGAGACGGCTGACCTCTTAGTCCAACATGTATTCCGTCTCCATGGAATACCTGTGGACATCGTTCCGATAGAGGCCCACAGTTCATTTCTGTGTGTGTGAGGGATTTTTGTTCGCTCTGGTGCTTCTGTTAGTCTGTCCTCAGGTTCCATCCCCAGACGAACGGTCAGACGGAGAGGGCAAATCAAGACTGAGACGTCCCTCCGCTGTGTGGCAGCACAGAACCCCACCACCTGGGTCGATCATCTACCTGGATCGAATATCCCCACAATTCTCTGGTCACCTCCGCCACCGGTCTCTCGCCCTTCGGTGGCCCTGGGTTACCAACCCCCGTTGTTTCCAGCCCAGGAGGGAACTATCTTGCCGTCCTGCAGGACAACCTCCGCCGCTGTCACCGGTGTGGTCCGAGGCCCACTCCTTCTTCGGACGTCCGACCGCACAAGACTGTGGCTGACAGGCGCAGGTCCCGGCTCCGCCCTTCCAACCGGCCAACGGTATGGCTCTCATCCAAGAACATCCCTCTTCGCACGGAGTTAGGAAGCTCTCCCCCTCGGTACCTGGTCCGTTTGAAATCGAGGCCATCGTGAACCCTGCGGCTGTCCGCTCAAGCTGCCTGCCGCCATGCGGGTCCATCCCCCATTCCACGTCCACACCTGAAGCTGGTGTCCTCCGATCCCCTCTGTCCTCCGAGGAACCGCCCCCGCCGGTTCGTCTCATCGACACCAGCCGGCCTACACGGTCCGCCGGCTCCTGGACGCCCGGAGGCGTGGGAGGGGCCTGCAATATTTGGTGGACTGGGAGGGGTACGGGCCCGAGGAACGGTCTTGGGTTCCCCGGAGATTCATCTTGGATCCCCAGCTGGTGAGGGACTTCCATAGGGACCATCCTGTTGGGGCGCCTGGAGGCGCCCGTTGAGGGGGGGGTACTGTTGTGTCTGCTGCCTTCCCCAACCTGTTGTGTGTCTCCCCTTTTCTTCCCTGTGTGTTGTCTGTTGCCGTGAGGGCGTTTCCGGGAGATTCAGAGGCGTGGCTTCCATCAACACTCCGTCTTCCACTCAGCTGTTTCCCATCACTCATCATCCCACTGCCTTTCATAAACCCGGGCTGACCGTCTCCTCAGCGCCAGATCGTTACATGCATTACTGTGGTAACTAGGCCCCCAGTCGAATCCACTCGTGTTTTCTTCTGTCTGTGTTCTCTGACTTACCTTGTGTTTCCCTCGCAGATCCGTCCGTTGTCCGTCAGTGCTGCCTACCATCATCTCTACCTACCACCCTCAGTCTGCGTCTGTGTTTGTCATCCCCCGCTCTAATTAAACCACCTAAACTGTACTCAGTCTTTGTACTTTCATTATCTCTGTGGTTCTGTCCTACTGAAACGTTACAAGAACAGGAGCCAGAGCGTTCAGCTATCAGGCTCCTCTCCTGTGGAACCAGGTTCCAGTTTGGGTTCGGGAGGCAGACACCGTCTCCATATTTAAGAGTAGGCTTAAGACTTTCCTTTTTGATAAAGCTTATAGTTAGGGCTGGCTCAGGAGAGTCCTGAACCATCCCTTAGTTATGCCGCTAGAGGCAAAGAGATAACTGTTGTTGATTAAGCACTAAATAAATAAAATTGAATTCTCTCTCTCTCATTAGCATCTCCGCTAGACAGTGGGATGGTCATCTCTCTCTCTCTCTCTCTCTCTCTCTCTCCTCATCATAGCCACCTCCGTAGACAGTGGGATGGTCATGTCTCTCTCTCTCTCTCTCATAGCCACCTCCGCTAGACAGTGGATGGTCATGTCTCTCTCTCTCTCTCTCTCCTCATAGCCACCTCCGCTAGACAGTGGGATGCCATGTCTCTCTCTCTCTCTCTCTCTCTCTCTCCTAGCCACCTCCGCTAGACAGTGGGATGGTCTGCTCTCTCTCTCTCTCTCTCTCTCCTCCTCTCATAGCCACCTCCGCTAGACATGGGATGCCATGTCTCTCTCTTCTCTCTCCTCTCTCTCTCAATAGCCACCTCCGCTAGACAGTGGAGTGGTCTTTCTCTCTCTCTCTCTCTCTCTCATAGCACCTCTGCTAGACAGTGGATGGTCATGTCCTCTCTCCTCTCTCTCTCTCTCTCTCTCTTTTAGACTGCTGGGGACTTCCTTTAACACACGAGCTCCTCTCTCATCTATCTTTCCATTTGTGTGCATCCATGTCCCAGAAATGCTTGTTCTAATTTAGCTCCGGGGAGTCATTCTCCGGAGTCCTTATGTTCTTTTCCCCCCCGCACGTTTCCTCGGATCAGGGAAGCGCCAAAATCAGGGTAGCAGCTGTCCATGGTCCCGCTACATGTCCTGCGATCCATTTACATCCTGCTACGCTCTGCGGTGCCAGCTACGTCCTGCTGTGCCTTGTAACCCACAGTGCCCTGCTATGCTACAAAGAACTACTACAACTAACTCTTCATTCTAACCCCAACCGGCCCGTCAGACACCGCCTCCCAAGAGCCTGGGTCTGACCGAGGTTCTGCCTAAAAGGAATTTTTCCTCGCCACTGTCGCACTGTTGCTTGCTCTGGAGGAAAAAACTGGAACTGTGGGTCCTTGTGGATCTGGAGTGTGGTCTAGACCTGCTCTACTGTAAGTGTCTT
>NC_045741.1:27740875-27741704 GCF_008692095.1 Etheostoma spectabile
GAAAGCAGTTCGCCAAACCTGTGCGACTTTCTGCATAGCACAGCTTATTTGAGGATTTTCAGTCAGGATTTAGAGTTCATCATAGCACAGAGACAGCACTTGTGAAAATTACTAATGACCTCCTAATTGCTTCAGATAAAGGACTTATCTCTGTACTTGTGTTATTAGATCTTAGCGCTGCATTTGATACCATTGACCATTATATCTTATTACAGAGATTGGAACATTTAATTGGCATTAAAGGACTGCTCTAAGCTGGTTTAAGTCTTATTTATCAGATCGATCTCAGTTTGTTATGTTAACGATGAATCCTCTGTGCACCCAAGGTTAGTCATGGAGTCCCACAAGGTTCTGTGCTCGGTCCAATCCTGTTCACTTTATATATGCTTCCTTTAGGCAGTATATTATAACACTCCATAAACTTTCATTTTTATGCAGATGATACTCAGTTATATCTGTCGATCAAGCCGGATGAAAGTAATCAGTTAGCTAAACTTCAAATGTGCCTTCACAGGTGAGATAACTTTTGTTGTGATTTGATACTATAAATAAATTGAATTGAAATTGAATTGAAGTAAGCGCTGTGTCTAACGTTACTCTTCTGAAGTGGTTTTGGAGAGGAACATCAGGTATGAATACACTGGTTGACTAGCATGACACCATTGTATTCATATTCACATTTGACTAGCGGGACCAGCTCGTTTGATAAATTGATCTGACCTGCATGTCACACGCACAAGTAACAAACTCTGTGTATCCAAGAACAATTAAATCAGTATAAATTATGTTAGATCAGACACAAACTTCTGTAGTAGATTAGTGTTACGTT
>NC_045741.1:27741714-27742250 GCF_008692095.1 Etheostoma spectabile
TGGCTCCGAACCGTAACGTTAGTTGACAGATGGACCCCTTGTTTCTTTAGGCTAACTATATTAGCTTTAGCTGGGCTGGTAGCAGCTTTCTGCGGGGGGAAATGGCCGGGAGACTTTGTGATTATGTTGCATTGATCAGGTGATTTAATTTGCATTTGCAGCGAACATAAGACACTGACAACTGTAGCTTCACTGACTACCCATCAAAACTATGCGCATAATTGTGTCAGCGGCAGCTGCTGCCTACGGTACCTTTCTACACCCGGAGAGCCTCACTTCCCATAACAATAACACCCGACAGACTAACGTCACATACACACATTGCCCAGGTGGCTACCTGTCTTAAAGGGGAAGGGTCGGTCGGTAATAATTATGTAAAAGGAGAACGGTGGAAGTTTACTTTTCTATCAAGCAGCAAAAAGGTTTTAGCGTCAACATCTCAACGTCCTCCGATGTGACTATCGCGCATGCGCACATCTCAATGTCGATACTAAAACACAATATCGTTCAGCCCTAATAAATATATATATATATAT
>NC_045741.1:27742260-27744011 GCF_008692095.1 Etheostoma spectabile
ATATATATATATATACATACATAAACGTAAAGTGCTGCAGTAACATTTCAATGAGAACATTAGACCTATTTAAAATTATTAACACAATTCTTCAGCAAATTTAAGATTTTTTATGGCCTAAAATTTCTATTCTTAGCTTGGCCGCATGTGAAGACCACATGAAGAGATAGTGCAGTATATGACAGTAGCAACAGCTGAAAAGATTTGAGTCTGTGGTGACCAGGTCCACCTCACACAAACTTCCTTCTCCCATTCTCTGTCTTTACTACAACACACAGACACACACACACACACACACACACACACACACAAACACAAACACACACGCTGGAGATGTGACGGCAAGGACCAGTTCAACGGCTTGCTCAGCGACATTAACTTGTAGTGGCCATTGTAGCTTACGGGCACCAGGCTTCCACCGCTGTGAATGGAATTTTTAGCTTTAGGAGAAGGAATTGTATCTGTTAATCCTACCGACGTAGATACTTATGCATTATGTTGTTGACCCACAGTGGTAAATTGTCTTCAGTGCTGTGCGGGTTGTTGCCGTGTTGTGATTGTTTATCATCTCAGCTCTGCTGACACAAAATAGACATGCCACTTCAAAAATGTTTCATTCATTGTCTAATATCATGTTTTCAAAAGTATGACTTTCCTCAAATTTGATGTGACATACATTTCAAGTAGGCAAGCAGGCCCATCCGGACACAAACGAGCAGGCGTATTTTACCAAGGCTGAGCCCGGGAGAGCCCCGGCCCAATTTAACCACTGCTTGTTAGATATTGTTTCATTACAGAGTCACAGCGTTTGTCGCTGTGTGTTAGTAGCGGAAAATGATAATAAACAGTGAGCGGCGTGTCGGAAATGCAATGCGCTGTGACGTAGATCCCCTTCAAGGCCAGGCTATATTGGAAGTCCCTCTAGTGGACAGAATGTGTAACAACAACCACATGCTTATAGTGGCATTGGCAATGAATAAGCCTAAGTAGCGTAGTACATCTTTATAACAGGCTGCATTTGAGCATTAAATATTAGAATAACAATAAGAAGAATATCTTTTTTTCTAAAGCACCTTTCATGACACCCAAGGTCACTTCAAAAACAAAGAAAGGACATCAAAGTTATAGTCATCTCATAAAGGAGCTGAGGTTCACACTATAGGGGTTTTTCAACTGCTGGTAAAAGCTCGACTCGACTCGCCTCGACTCGCCTTGACTCGACGCATTCTGCGTCCGTTTTCCATTGCAAAATGAGTAACGCCTCAGCGTGGCTGGTCACCATAGCTACGCGTGATGATGTAATTTTCAACGCGACTCACAACAGCACGTCGGCCACTCGCCACAGCCAGAAGAAATGTTTTGTTTCAAAAGAAGCTGAAGGAAGCAACAAAAATCACCGTTGAAAAAACAAAAGTTTGGGAATTCTGACAGAGTTCAGACGTCGATATGACGGTTGTTCGCCGACACAAAAGGGTAAGTTAAGTTTCCTGGTAACGTTAGCTAACATTTGCATGTGTTCGGGGCCCCGGTCAGTATTTACTATACGTTAGCATTATATAAAGTACATGAACTTTAGCAACCACGATTACACACCAACATGTGTGCTGTGTACTGTTTGTGTTTCCGAGCATTCACGCTTTGCAAAATCGCCGCCGCAGACCGTCTGGTGGGCAATGTCCGACCGGTGAGATCTCTGGCTCTGACCTGCTGGGCTTTGTGTAATCTTTATGAGAGTCACAGAGAGGCTTATG
>NC_045741.1:27744021-27744358 GCF_008692095.1 Etheostoma spectabile
GGATGCATCTGGGACAGCAGAGCCGGGGGGGGCACTGTCACAGGGTGCAGAGGAAGAAGACCGGGATGTGCTGGAGGGTTTGATGCGCTACTTGAAAAGCTAAATAAAAAACTTTTCTTTGACAAATTCTTGTTTTTTTTTTAAATAACAGTTTGCAATATTGGAAATGACATAAAGCCCCTAATAGCCCTTAATATTGAACAGTTGCAAAGTGAGAATAGTGCAGAGAGTAGATAATCTGTCGGTGTCTGGCTAGATTTTTTTTAAATGTCCCGTTTGTTCTGGACACACACTCCTCACTCTTGTTGCTAACAACGTAGTGATCCGACCAACCAGC
>NC_045741.1:27744368-27745455 GCF_008692095.1 Etheostoma spectabile
AGGTTTCCACGTCACCTTTTGGTATTGCCTCAGCACGCTTGGAACCTCGACTGAGGTAGTACTAAAAAAAGTACCTGCAGGTCCCAGGGACTTTTTTTTGTAATGGAAAACCAAAAAAGGCGAGTAGATCCGAGGCGAGTCGAGTAGATACCACGCAGTGGAATACCGCCATATGACATGCAGTAGGCCTGCTGAGAGGATCTCAGGGAGCGGGCTTCCAGTTCTCACGATAAAGCAGTGCAAGACCCCCTCTCCTCCTGGGTGAATGGGGCGATGCTCCTTGCCCTACAGCACTTTGATGTGTATGTAGGATGCAGTTCGTTTACAGTCACTGTCTACACTGACCATAACCCACTTGTCTTTCTGGCCCAGATGTACAACAGCAATCAGCGCTTGATGCGCTGGGCACTTCTGGCCCAGGGTTACAACATCTGCATCAAACACAAGAAGGGAGCCGACAACATTGTCGCTGACGCACTGTCCCTTGGGTGAGACTGGTTTTGGGGGTCTTGAGTGTGTTTAACTGATGGTTGTGTACTTTGTGATTATGCTCCATAGGTGTGTAAAGAGGAGGGGTTCCTTCTTATGGGAGAGGGTGTCACGTGCAGTGTTGTGCTTTGTGATTCTCTGCAGGTGTGTGTGTGAATGATTCTCTACAGGTGTGTGCTGCTGATGATGGTGCAGCTGAAGCTGATCAGTGTCCCACAGCTTAAAAGAAGGCATCATGGCTGTGTGCAGAAGAGAGAGGCTTCAGTGGAAGCCAGTATAGAGGGAGCTGCTGTGTGACCTGCTCTGATCCAATCCTTGCAATACCTGTACTTGTTGCTGTCTTCCTTTTGAAGCTAGTTTTTAGTTGCCCTTTGTTGTGCGGACACAATAAATATGCCTTATTTAACCGTTTGCTTTCTGTCCCGGGGTTTTATTATTTTAAGTTGTTTGCGAACTCCACCCTAGACTACTTTGGGTCGTAATAGGGGTTAACTGATGTAAACAAATCCATACATGCAGGACTGCTTGGTTCAGGTGGAAAAAATCATCGCCCCCGCTGTCACACCTCCGCGAGACACAGAAAGCCCAGTCCATGGTC
>NC_045741.1:27745465-27745925 GCF_008692095.1 Etheostoma spectabile
TCGCCAACGAGAGAAGATCTTATGTTGGCCAATCCAGCTTTCGTTTGGTTTGACTGACCGTGCATATCCAATGTGGGCAGACAGGGAAGCACAGTATAGTCAGTCCAGAGATGGGGGAATATTTTGCCATCCTTGTGAGCCATGTAGATTTTTTGGGCATATTATGGGCGTTGGAGAATGTCGCGTTGACGCAGAAGCTCCGCAGAAGTTGCACAGCTTCCCCATAGCCAGGAAAAATTCACTTATTAAGTATTTCTTCATCCTCCAGCAGATGTAGGCTATGCATGAAGTTATTGTGGGTAAGTAGTCCTACAGGTCTGGGCTGTGGGCTTAGGCTACTGCGGTAAACTTAACTTGAATCCTCCGGTCACCATGGCATCCTCCGGTCACCATGGCATCCTCCGGTCACCATGCCATCCTCCAGTCATCGGGCATCATGTCAGACTCCAACCCCGTATAA
>NC_045741.1:27745935-27752495 GCF_008692095.1 Etheostoma spectabile
CGGTGGAGAGATGATAAAATGCGTCCCTATATATAACTGTAACTATTGAACTTGAACTAAGTATGAACATCAACTAAAATATCGACGTTTTGTGAGAAAAAGTAAAATTACTGAAAATAAACAAGCCAGACGGGGCGGCGTCAATCTTGCCAGCTTTCCCGTTACCAGGCAACTTTTTAAGAATACCATTTGAATATTTAAAAAAAAAAATGCAATTCAAATGGTAATATAGAGGAGGATTGACAGCGCTAGTGTACATTATCTGTTACACACCAGCATGTTACCATTGGCATAGAGAGCGTGCTCCAATTGCATTTAGCACAAAGCACCTGTATGCCTGGTTCAGCCTCACAGAGCTTTTAGCATGGCTGTACACACTTGGTCTGCTTTATATGACTGTACAGCACTGATACACCATCTTCATAATTGCTTCAAATACATTCTCACAGTTGGAAGGCTGCTGGCATCAGCTGTTACTAGGCTACAGATTCTACTAATAGCTAGAGAAGTAAAGGAACCTTAATTCCATAGGCATAGATGGATGTAAGGGGTATTTCCCCCCCACCCCCCAATATAGAAATCTTCCCCCTCAAAAAATACAAAAGGCAACCTACTTACCAAAAAGATGTAAAAATAACCATTCATGGGGCTCAAAACATGTCAACTTTATTACAGTATTGAAGGAAAAGCAAAAGGAAAAAAGGAATATTGAATCCCAGAATTGACAAACACCTACCCAACAAATCGATATCCATATTGTCAAGTATTAGCATTAAGCCCTACGGCTTACCAGTAAATATGTTTTCCAACAATTTCAGACACAGGAAATGAAGTGTTTGACGCTCAAAAGGTTTTTGGGGGAGGACCCCCAGACCCCTGGTAATAATGGGTTAATGTGTAATGTTGAAATCTGTACAACCTTGCTTAATTCCTATACTGACAAAGACAAGTTTGACATGTTTACTTCCCCAAAATATGTATAAACCGTAGTCATGTGTTGTTGTCTGGCAAGTGGCTCTGTTAAAAGTGGGACACCGGTAATTCATCCTAACAGACATATGGTCTGTCAAAGACAATCCCTTGCATAGATTTCTGTCTTTTAGTTGGAGTTGTTTTTTACGTGCTTGTGTCTGTACCTGAGAATCCTGCTCCAAACACAATGTTGCGGTAGACGGGGTGCATCCAGCACAAATGATGGTCAGGCGTTAGCTGCAAAAAAAAAAAACATGAAGAGATTTAAAAAAAAAAAAAAAAAAAAGCCCACTGTGGTCAGAACGTGCAGGGAGAACTTTGGCTGTTTTTGAAATTGCGTTTTTTTCCCAACATTTGTTAAGGTCTGCCTTTTTGTAGTAATAAGCTCCACAAGAGATTGTGGGTAACTTAGCTCACCGACCAGTCTGTCACTCTCACACACACACACACACACACACACACACACACACACACACACACACACACACACACACACACACACACACACACACACACACACACACACACACACAGGCCACGGAGCAGGCAGATGTGAGGGAGTGCAGCGACTGACAGGGCAGACAGATACTTGTCTCTCTTTGACAGTCTTGTAAATGAATTATAACATGTATAAACAGTTCCATTATTTCAGTTCATAATTACTGTTGGATTTCACAAAAATAAGACATTAAGTTTCAGTTTCTTCAATTTTCAGCATCTTATAAAGTAAACAAACTAAAAATGCAAAGCTCAACAAGTTATTGTTTTCGTGATGGGAGTTCTTTTTTTTTTTTTTTTGCCCAGTGCTTTGAGAGCTTGTTCAAAGGCTCAGCTTGGCCTAGCATATTGCAGAAGAAAACGGTTTAGCTGTTTCATAGTGCATACTACCGATGGACGCAGTATGCAGTAGGTACTACCCCCCCCCACACACACACACCCACCAGCCCTTCTATTCTCTTAAAGAGATCGACACACACACCAACTATGGGGAAAGGTACGCGTGGAGCGTCTGTAGAACCAGAAATTTGGCTTTAGAAGCGCAGAGCCGAGATGGACTCTCACAGACGTACTCTTTAGCCCAAAGTTCTTGTCTGATAAAAGCACTGCAGATTGTGGACATTTAGTCAAGAGTGCTGCAGCCTTCCTTCTCCTTCCCCATCACTATATGGAGACATGACTAGTGAACTGTGCAAGTGCAGATTGTCCTAAAAACAGATTTGACAAGGACAGACATGCTCCCTCTCTACTCCTGTCAAAGTCTTTGTGGAAAATGTGTTGGAGGAGGAAAGAGTCCATCGTAGAATACATAATTCCCCCTGACAAAAGGCAACATTTTACCGAAACGTTACAGAGACATGTAATTTAACTGTCTGTCATCAGTGGTAATGGAACAAAACACTTGCTGTGAAGTAAGAAAAGAGCGTGACTGTCAGGATATTCAGGGGCACTGGACAAGGTCACAGAAATGTTTTTCCTTTAGCTTCGGTTTGTGATCATCGCGGGGAAAGCTGTCTCGCTGTGTTGCCGGAGGGCACAGACAACACACACAGACACACACACACACACACACACACACACACACACACACACACCAGAATCTATCACCTGAGAATGGCATTCAAGTATTATTTAGCAATACACTGACTACAGTCAGTCAGCAAGGTGTACACGTCATTTTAACAGTTTAAAGGTTAATAATAAACTTACACACATTATTGCACAGCTATTTTATATTAGTCAATGTCCGTTTCATTCAAGTCATTGCCTAATCTAATGTGTTAATACAAAGCTATTTAGCTCCACACCACTATCTGTGTGTCTCAGTACAGCTATGTTCAGAGGATTGTGGCGTACGGTGACTTTCACACGCTGAAACTCAAGTGACGATAATAACCTCTGCTGAAGAGTCCATATTTTTTTAATCCTCCGTGTCCTCCTTGGCTACTAGCGACTGTTTGGAGGAGGGGTGGGGGTGTTGCGCAATCACCAAAGGCTTGTGTCATGTGGATGTGCTGACGTTGTTGTTGTCATTATCTAGAATTCCTCATGGGGGAGACAGAAATTTCTCACTATGGCTTTGACTGTGTTGTTGATGATGCAGTCCTGTTACTGGCTGCTGACATCCATTCATCCATTCCAAGAGGACTGTGTTGGACCCAACCAGCAACACACTGATCATTTAGTTATTCTTAGTCTCAGCAGTAATGGGGTTAAAGCCTTACAGACTCAAAAGGGATTTTTGCACATTAAATGTTATATCTATCTGGTCATTTTGCACCACAGGTAAAGGTTAAAGGGTGACTAAAATTCCCCTCAGGGGACCATTGATATTCACAGCAAATTTCGAGTTTTTTTTTAGGGCTATCAATCAAATCAAATATTTAGTCGAGATTAATCACGATTCCATTGTCCATAGTCAACTCGCGATAAATTGCAAATTAATAAAACTTTTTGTCTGTTCTTAATGTACAAAAGTAAATGTGCTGTATTTATTTAGCGCTTTTCCAGTCTTAACAACTGCTCAAAGTGCTTTTACATCTACAGGAAACATTCAGCATTCACACACATTCATACACTGTGGCCGGGGCTGCCGTACAAGGTGCCACCTGCTCATCAGATAAACATTCACACACATTCACACTCAGATGCGCGGCACTGGGGGCAACTCGGGGTTCAGTGTCTTGCCCAAGGACACTTCGACAACGACTGCAGGAGCGGGGATCGAACCACCAACCTTCCGATTGGCAGGCAACCGCCCTACCACTAAGCCACAGCCACCCATTAACATTCAAAGTATCTTACAAAGCCTCTGAACAGCCACATAGGTGTTATCAGGGTGTTATCAGTTATTCCGGCTGATTAGACTCTGCAAAGGTTGATGATTGGAACATATTACATGAAAAGAATTCTTTCCACCAATAAGAATATTAACGCTGTCATTTGTCCCCCCTCACAGGTTAAACAATGCTAACAGGAGATTCAGGAAGATGTCAATCAATCAGTGTAGTCACCCCCACACAGTCCAGGGAAGAAGTCCAATCAACCTGAATAACTGATAACATCTGTATGGGTGTTCAAGGTCTTTACAGTCTCTATCCACTACACTGCACTTAAAGAAGAGTCATCACTTTTAAAGAACAACCTGGAGAAGAGTTTTCATTCAACATAAATTAAGACTGGTGTGTTAACTGCATGCCAAATTTATCAGAGCGCACAAGGCCATAATATCGGTTGCTGACAAGCATTAAAAGGCTATTTTTTAAACGGAGTCCGACCATAGACTGTATATAAACACAGTCCGACTCACATAACCACATAAAAACACACCAGAGCTACAGTAACTTCCAGCTTACTTCATGCAGAACAGCATCCCTGATCTGTTTGTACTGAATATTCTGACTAACTAATTAAAAACACCAGATCTGCAGCTCATTACCGTGGCGATCACTACCAAGCCTGTTTGTAGCCGGTAGGCTAACAACGTGAATTATAGTGTCGTTTTAATATGCTGCTGGTAATAGGGCGAAGCTATTCTTTTTGTTGTGGCTGTAACAAAAATTATCACAATTGCTGAATTGACAAATTGGATTGAAGATTGAGTATGAAGAGGGTACAAATGTAATTTATATGTGTATGTACAATTTATATATGTATGTACAGTTTATATATGTATTATATGTAATTAATATATTTTATATTGTTGGAAATTTTTAGATAAGGTGCTTCTGTTCACAGACATACATTGTTATTACGTTGTAATTATTAGAAAACTTTAAAAAGTGAGTGTAAAAGGAGTAAGTGCGGGTGTGCTCCTTTACCACAAAACACTTTAGGGATCGTTGCTACCCATTAAAAGCAACTTTTCAATATAGTAGGTATTTACGGAGACTGAAGATGTAAATGGAACTAGCCTCAATTGATCTGTGTTGCATAAAGTGTTGCTCAGTGCTGTTTCGACACGTGTTGTGCATGTCTGTAAAGTTAAGGACCAAAAAGCAAGGGATTTCTGCTGCAGAACTGAAGAGACGACACTTTTGGAACTTTCATCTGTATATATTCTTCCTGTAACAAGGCAGCCATATGCAATGACGTAGTTACCAGCCTGATGTTTAATAGAGTAAAAACCCTGCTGGAGTTCTGGAGCCATTTATGTTCCATAAGATTCTTTATTTGTTCTTTAGATAAATGTATCTTTAAAGGTGCAATATGTAATATAGTTACTGTATTAAATCCAAAAATGACCATAATATTTCATAAGATGTGAAGGAAACATGCTAAATTGAAATATTATCTTTTCTACAATGCTGTAGCCAGCATTTTCCTCTTTTAAAATTTCCGTTCCGTGAAGGAATATCTGTTTGTGTTTTGGCCTGTGTGTTGGTATCAACTGCCAATTTTGACGGGCCAGGTTGCCAGATGTACACTACCGGTACAAATTTCCCTTCCACTCCATTATAGACAGAATACCAGCTGATCTGAGTGGGTGGCTGCTCTTTAATGCAATATCTACATTGCCCATTATCAGCAACCATTGATCCAATGTTCCAAAGACACATTCTGTTTACTAATATGATATAATAAAAAAAAAAACTAGAAAAACATTGGAGAACCATTTTGAAATTATGTAAGCACATAACGTCATCTACAAAAACTGCTGCCCTGGTTAAAAAAAACAGTGCAACTGATCTCAGCTGGTATTCTGTCTACAATGGAGTGCAATAGTGCACAACTGATATAAATCGGAGGGCCGATATTAGACATTTTCTAATATCGGTATTGGCATTTATAATGCCTGATAAAAAAATAAAAAATGTATTCAACAGAATCATTTATAATGACAAATAAATGATTCTGATAAATAAATATTTAAGAAATAAAATAAAAATGGATGATCAACCATGTTACGAATGATGGCTTTGCATAGTTTGTCCATCAGAGGACACTCTACAATGTCCCTGTTGGCAACACTCATTTTTAAATTTTTTTAAGTTCTTCAGTTTGTATTTTTATACATATTATTTATCAGAATATATGTTGATGTTCCTCTGTTCTGTTGTGACAATAAAACAAATTAGCATATTTTAGTTAGAACTCATGAATAACTACAAATAACTAATGTTTGGGGAATCTGTTTATGTTTAAGTTAGACGTTTGTTTTTTTGTTTTTTAAATATATATCAGCTGATATATCAGAATCTCATTTTTTTAATAACCAAATATTTTAAATATTTTAAATCTTAAAAATCCTTTATCGGCCAAGCTCTAGAATGCAATGGAAATTTATAAGTGACCCCAAACTTTTGACCAGTAGTGTAGGGGAGAGCCGGGACAGTTGAAACACTTTTTAATTAAACGTAATTTACAAAGCGTTCGTATCGTACTGAAAGCTGATACTTTGTCACTAGCAACCTACATGTGTCATCTGTCAAATACAGTTGCATTTTCAGCTTTGGACAAAACCGTTCAGGAGTTATTACCGCAAGAGTGGGACGTGCGTAATGTTTCATCCGTCCCTCCTGGAGAGGACGAATGAAACAGCATGCGGGGAAAAATGAAACATACAGTTTAAGCCATATGAACTTCCCACA
>NC_045741.1:27752505-27752718 GCF_008692095.1 Etheostoma spectabile
TTTACTGTATATCATGGATGGTACTTCCAAAAGGTGTTGTTATAGATAGATTGTTGCAGGACTATGCGTCTTTGTGAATGTCTGTTAAAAACTAATTGCCGTCATCCTGAAGCGCGTATAAACGGTTATTGAAATATCATACACTGTGGATGATTGTGCTATTTTTATAGCTAGAACAGTAAGCTTTTCTATTTATATCATGTTTCTATTGTA
>NC_045741.1:27752728-27752870 GCF_008692095.1 Etheostoma spectabile
TTTCACTAGGTTTTTACATGGGTTAGACCACTGGACATCCAAAAAATGCCTCCCAACCCATCAGTCTCATCAGGATAAAATGGGAAAACTCAACCCCCCCCCCCCTACCTGGTGGGCTCAAATATATTTTCATCTTTCTAAA
>NC_045741.1:27752880-27753303 GCF_008692095.1 Etheostoma spectabile
CATGTCTCACCTCCATAAATGATTGTATGAACACAGATATTTGTGCATTAACTTAAAATCCATGGAGTAACAGTCAGGTCGGGGACAGTTGAAACAGCTGTTTCAACTGTCCCGACGTAGACATATGCCATTACAGCCTGTTTTGCTTCTCATGTAAACAAGCATGAAATATGAAAGTCTGGGATTGTGGAGAACACTAAATGGTCTACCGAATAAGCATGTAGTCAAAACTTTAAATGAAAAACCATCGTTAATAATCGAAAAAATGTGACCGCTAATGAAGTTTACTAATGACCATCAAAACTCGTTTATAGGCTGTAACGCCGTGATAAAAAAAACAAAAACAGGAAGATATTTGGCTGATAGGAGGTAAACATGCTCTATGTTCAGACCTAAAGAAGTCTGTCTATCATCATTGCACTC
>NC_045741.1:27753313-27756895 GCF_008692095.1 Etheostoma spectabile
GGAATGTTTCATCCGTCCCGCGTTTCAATCGTCCCGGCTCTCCCCTACCTGTAAAAACGTAAACCCATTAATACAACCATGAAAGCAGCATACAAACAATGGGGACAGACTCATTCTACCTGACATGAAAAAACCTCAGTGATTCCAAACAGCTGCGTGACCTGAGATGTAATAAACCGCCGGTAAATTCTGGAGATATATAAAAGATGGAGACAGCTTAGAGCCCAGAGGACGCTGAGTTGGCTAATTTCCTCCTGAACAGGTAAGCATTCGCTTCATGCTAATTCATGACATCTACAAGGGACGGGCATTTAATGTCATTTCAACATTTGTGTACTCACATTGAATTAGTTAGAGTACAAGTTAGTTACATTCAAAAATAATTGAGATAAAGCCAGGGAAGTGATCCCAACTGTTCTTGGCTAACAATGCCATGTTAACACTGTCTTAATAATCATTCCAGACAAACACAGCCTATTCCCCCAGATCTTTACCAGGTTAGGATAGAACGTCACCCAACGGCAGTGCAATGAGTTACATGAACCAATCAATCATCATTAAAGTGTCACTTAACACAACTGAGCTTGAAGACATTGATGTGATGTTGGCAGCCTGTCTGAAAGTTGTAAGTCTTCTGGTAGCTGTGCCAAGAGAAATCTCAATAATTCCAAATCTTGCAGAGACGGAGAGCGGAGGTATATGTAAGAAGATAACATAGACACAGGCTACATATTGTTAACTGAAATGCTAGGTAACATTAGTAATTAAAGCTAAACAGCTAATGTAAATCCAGACTGACTGACGCACAGTAGAGGAATCAACGGTTATGACACAATTTTTACAAAAACGTCCGCTACGGAGCCATAACGTAAGATTAAAGGTAACGGAGCCTTTTATACTTTGTCATGTTTCTTTAAAAATAAAAAATGGATAATTAGAGTCTTTAAATGCTTTAGATTTAAAGTAATTCACTGTCAAAGTGACGTCAAAATGAATGGCAGTCACTGGGATGCTAATGGAGGGTGATGGTAGCATCAAATGGCGCCACCACACTCTACAATTTACAAAGCCCCAACAATTACAGTTGTAATTGGCGCCTTGCCCGGCCCCATTTCAAGTTCTGCTGCCAAGCGGAAAAAAAAAAACATGTCAAAGTGCTGCGGGTCAACATTACAGCCAGTCAAAATGCAGGGGACCCTCAACAGAACTTGTTTACCATTGCACATTAGCCTAGCAGCTGCTTATAGCCTAATTCCAACATAACCACACGGTTGAATTAAAGCCTGCATGTACCCTAAACAGAGCAGCTTAGGTTTGTTATATTAGAGAGAGCAACAAGTTAGCGGACTGCCGCTATCCTCTCTGCGCTCTGTCTGCTTAGCTGCTGACCGCTGTGCTGTGAGCGCCTGCCTCGGCATTGTCGGCAATCTTTTTTTTTTTCACTTTATTGAAAAATTGCCAAGTTTCCAATTGAGTGTAGATATAAGTTATTGTTAACCTGGAAATCCAGCGATCTTGTGAGAGCATAATTTGAATTTGCTCAGTGAGTTACTCTGGCATCAAGTAATGCTGCTCATTATCTATGCCCTTGTAGCCGAGCTGCACCAATCACATCGGTATATCTGATATAGGCGGGGCCAGAGGCGAGCTGAACAGATGACAGTTTAATCTACCAGTTAGCTCCGCTGGTAGCTAAGCGCATGGGGCTCCGGATACGTCATCCCATGTGTTGTTTTGATTGGTCGTTGATTGGTCAAGATTTTCAAATGCATACTTGGTGCTGCCCCTCAAGATGGGCGACTGTCATTACTCAATGCCAGACCCTTAATTTTTCAGATTTGGGTCTTGACTTCCAGGCTAATTTATTGTTACATTATGTTGTTAATACATGTTTTAAATTTGACAATGTAGTGGTACATTGCGGTCAAAGGTCAGATATTATATTGCATAAAAGTCTAGCCTAAAAATTGCATAGCAACCTTTGCTTTAAAAATATAAATGTGAAAATTGAGAAGCGAATCAAACCGTGACCGTAGAATCAAAAATGATTTGGAGAATTGTGACACCCCTAATTATAACATTGCATTATTCGATTTGGTTTAACTTTTCAGCAAACATAAAATACTGACTACTGTAGCTTCCCTACCCATGGAGAAGCATGGGCATCACTGTGTCAGCTGCTGCTACACACGGGAGCCTCACTTCTCATAACAAACCCAGTTGGACTAATGTTACGTCACATACAAACGCTGTCCACATGGCTACCTGTCTGAAAGGGGAAGGCTCGGCTGGTAACAATCATGTAAAAGGAGAATTGTGAAAGTTTACTTTTCTATCAAGCAGCAGAAAAGTTTTAGAATCAACATTGTAACGTCCTGCGATGTGACTATTGAGCATTTGCACATCGCGATGTAGACAATGAAACTAAATTTTGTGCAGCCCTAATAAGAACTCAAGCAGATATTTAAAAAGCAACGTACATATTACTTTCCTTTGTAACTAATTCATTTATGTGCAGTAATTGGTAAAATAACTAGTAACTGTAAATAATTACAAAGTGTCGGAAACACTAGCGATGACCTGCAGATGTTTTTGCTGCTGTCTTGGTCAGGACTCCCTTGTTATCCTGAATCTCAATGGGAATATTCCTGGTTAAAGAAAAGGTTATAAAATAACTAAATAAACCATATTGAACACTACATTACTTTTGCTATATAACATTACATATCCAAGATCAGAAAAGAGCTGGATGATGACAAAATCGTATTTTCCCAGCCCCTTTTCTTAGATAATACAAAAAACAGAAATAAATAGACTGAAAGCTAACAGTTGATTTTACATAGAAAAGAGAGAGTGAGACCAAAAACGAAATGAAAAGAAAATAATAATAAATAATAAATGGACTGCATTCATATTCCGTGTTACTAGTCGACTACTCAAGGTTCTTACATTTTACAGGCACCATTCACACACATTCATACACTGTTTGCCTAGGTAGCCATATAAGGTACCCTTCGGGGTTTGAACCATAATAATAATAAAAATAATAATAATAATGCTGACCGTATACATGCAGCTCTCCACCACAGCGGGTTCTGGGACCAGGCCAGGTAAACAGCGGGTGATGTAACGCTGGAGGATGTCAATATCAGACCGGTCAGTCTGCCTGTCCCTCTGGTCTGGGTCTGTCTCAGCACCCGCATGGTAACATATCTGCACACAGAGTCAAACATCATCAATATTATGTCTATATGAAACATTAAAAGCTTGGCAACCCTGCACACTTGTGTTGTCTTGTGTTTTTAAAGTTTTTTTTAAAACATTGTGGGGTTTTTTTCTTGACATTTTGGTCACTTCAACATTTCATAGTTTTTCTGACGTTTTGTCATTTTTTGAGCTTTTTCCATTGTTATAATATAGTTATAGTCAGTAAACGTAATATTACTTTTCTTCTGCCACATGGCATTGTTTTGTCATTATTTACGACCTACTTTGCAACACAGTAATACAACAGAGACCTTATTTATTGATTGATTTCAATGTTGATCAATTCAACACCAAAGATTCTTTTGTACCTTAAAA
>NC_045741.1:27756905-27757197 GCF_008692095.1 Etheostoma spectabile
TTTCCAAAATTGTTTCAGTGGTTCATTAACTCGTTCGAATGTAAAATAGGAATAATGGTAATGGTGACAGTAATGGACAATTCCTCTTCCAATCTGTAGGGGAACTGACGAGGAAAAGTGCTTTGGTGCCTACTATAAAGGTGTTGGTTGACAAGCAAGTAGCTAATGCTAGGTCTATAACATTAGCTAATTCTTGGTTGGTAACATAAGATTACGACACACTCATTTATTCTTAGTACGATTGTTTTGACCACGCTTCACAACTCAGGTCCCCTAATACTGTATCTGAAGT
>NC_045741.1:27757207-27757404 GCF_008692095.1 Etheostoma spectabile
TCCCAAAATTCAGCCTCGGTGCAGAATTAAAGCCAGTAGAGCCAGTCCCATAATGAGCTTTCCTTAGGACGTGCCATTTCTGTGTGTGTAGCTACTGAGGAGGAGAAAGGGGGGCCAAGGTGTAGGGTGGGAGTGTGGCCTTGACCAACTGTCATGCTGTGCTTGTTTGAACGCCATGATGTCTCTCTCTCATGGGC
>NC_045741.1:27757414-27763797 GCF_008692095.1 Etheostoma spectabile
CTCTGGGTGGGCAAAGCAGAGAAAAGGGGAGGTAACCTTACTCCTTATGACCTCATAAGGAGCAAGACTCCAGATTGGCCCATCTGAGCTTTAATTTTTTCAAAGGCAGAGCTTGGTTTACACCCATCGCCATTTCTAGCCAATGGAGGACCATAAGCAGGCTGGTGGAACGCATATTAAAGTAAAAAAACTCATAAAGAGGAAGATTTTCATGCCATTATATATATGTGTATGTGGATTTGCCGGAATGGGGGAATTCAAATATATCAAAATTAAGTGTTGTTTGTTGGAGCTATTCATTGTTTTGTTATATTAAATAGTTAAATATGTATTTATTTAATTTCTGTTTTACTTGACTCACACAGCTACATAAGCTCGTTTATCTCATTAGTATTTTATGTTGGTTATTTTAAGTATCTACTAGTGCTTTTGTTTTGAATGTACCACGCAGCCTTAGCCACCAGGTGAGTCAACATTTAGGGGCAATGAGGTATGTAGGAGGTAGACGCCGGCGAGGGCTGATTGTTTTTACCAGAGCCTAGAGACGCCATTGTTCCTCTGTTAAAACTTTTGCTGAGAACTGGATAGATAAACATCACAAAAGGCCACCTCTACCAGGACAATGAATATATATGAAATATGGAAATCTTGGAGCTTTCTTAGTGGGTCTACTGCGTATACCTGCGTATCACGTAGGATACACCACTGGCTAGAGTACATAGTCCCACCAATGATGCATCCTCCCCAATATATAATGCCCACTTGCAATGCTTCTTCAAACCTTAAGCAGGGAATAGCAAGAACACAAATCAATACATGCAGACAAGAGGTGTGACAAGATCTCATCCCCACGAGATCTCACAAGATTAAATGTGAGATTTCTCGTCAAGGTAAAAAGTGTCTCACGAAATCAGCAAATACAAGTGCAGAGCAGCAGCCTCGAAATTAGCAGAAGATCCCCCGCCTGTTCTCCAAAGTTGACTCTGAGTTTACTTTTGCAGAGCAATAGTGGAAGAAAAAGGCTGCCTGTAAAACCCAGCAGAAGAACATTAGAGAGTACCGCTGTGCTCCGTCTCTCCTTCTTGGCTGAGACACACGCGTCCGCAGCACGCATGGCGCTGTGGCGCTGTCTCGCACAGACCAATCTCTTTTTAAAATGAGTTGGGAAGCAGACAGAAAAACCTAACTTTACTTTTAACGATATTAAACAAAGAGAAATGTTCTCTTTTAGCAATTAATAAAATGCAAAAGATGAGAAAAGAGCACCTTCACAAAAATTGATGGTAGTTTATGTGTGCTTTAGAACGTAAACAATGTGAAACAATAGTAAAATAAGATTTATTTCTCTCTGTCTACTGTACAATGACATATTAGTACAAAACATTTGGTCTCAACTACTGCCAGAAAACGCTTGGTTGTGTTGTAACCTTGGTTCTCTGAGTGAAGAGACTCTCTCCACCTTCATACACATTTAATAAGTAACGGTGTAACTGTTTGTAATACAAGACAGAAGCCAGTCATTTGAGTTTGTGGCAAAACCATTCAGTGCTCTGTTTTCATTTGTGACTTTCAATTGAATAAAGGACAATTTCTTTTGTTATTTCTTCATTGAAGTTTTCAGTAACATAGGTTTAAATCTTGTCTCGTCTTGGTCTCGTGAACCCAATCTCGTGTCTCGTCTCTTGAGCTGGGTGTCTCGTCACACCCCTAATGCAGACACATGGTACACGTACAGGGCTGGGTATCGTTCAAACCATTTCAATACTGGTAACAATACCAACACCATAACTTTGAAACCGGTTCCTAAACAATACTTTTTTCTATAACAATTTTGTAAGACAAAAATAAATTACAACGTTACAAGTTACATCACAAATCTTAAAAACAAACAATTCTGTTCCTACTATGTGAGATTTTCATGTGTGTCTCTACGATGTGTAACATTAGGCAGCCAATTACAGACAATATTAGATATCGGTAGAAGCCTGCTGCATGCTTATTGTCTCATTGACGCTGATGAGGACCTGAAATTTGGTATTGAATGACGAGGCAATTCGGTTGGTGTCCAAAAAGTATTGAATTTGGTACCTAGCCATATACACGTATAGCTCATGCCTACTGCAAGTCAAAGAAATACAAATAAATCCAAAATACGATCCAAAGCCAAATTCCTTCAACAAAACGGTTATGAAATTAAACTGATACTTGTAGTTGCCCTCTAATCTGTGCTAAAATGCAAACTATATTTGATGCAAGGCTTCAGTAGCTTGAGTCCGACAAATTCCTCTGTCAAAGTACATAAAGAAAGCAAGTATTGTACTAAGACAGAGTCCCACAGCTCTGTTCATGCAATGCTGAATGGGATTATTTTAGTCATCTGGTAATATTTCATGTAAAGGTAAGTAATAAGGCAGAAAATTACTTGATTCATATGTCTACATCACCTTTAGTGCTCCTATCGCAAGCTTGAAAGGTAAATGACAAAAGGGGTGACTGTCATACACACACTTCCAGAGCTGCTTTTGTGTGCTGCTCCCGTCAGCCGGGTTTGACACACACTGTCTCACCAGAGAACAGAGGCACAGCAAGGAGGGTGGGGAATTAAAAGAGTTGCAGTTTTTATTTTATTCCACAGGATTTTTCTGATTTAGAAAACATTCTGTCAGGTCCATGCATGTCATGGTTCATTTCTGCTTCATTGAGGGATATTTTCCAAATTATGTTCAATGTTCCAAACATTGGACATACAGTAGCTGAGGTGACAGTGTCTCAGAGTGAATAATGTGACGTGGCATCACCATCTGTCCACTCCTCTCCTCTATGCATGTGGTCTGCTATTAGGCTGAGAACTCCTGCTGGCCCGCCATACTGCCCAAAATAGAGATGTGCCATCAGATGACATCAAACCCAGCACAACTCCCACATCTGATCTGATGTTGAGGTAGGACAAATCACATTTTAGAGTTGACTTTGCACCATTATTTAATTTCAGAGTGGACCACAATTGTACCACCGTGGCAATGTGGTTCTCAAAAGCACCATTCTAGCCGAATGATATGCTTGAATGCCAAAGCAGGGGGGTTTATTCGAAACCTGGGCTAGCAAAGTGGCTACTTGGACTGGCAGAGGACTTAAAATCAGCTCTAACCTGGTCTGCTAGCCTTTAGCCTACACCCCTGCCTTCGCTTTTGAGCCTGATCCCCAGTCTGCGAACCTCTAGTCTGCTAGCAACTAGCCTCCATTCTGATCCACTGGCCTTGGCCTTCCTGTCCTGATCTGGCTGTCTGCCGGTCCATACCCTCTATCCCCTGATTCCTCGGCCTGCCTCTTGACACGTTGAGGAGCCACCCTGATGTCTGGGGCTCATCTTTTGCGGGGAATCATCTGGCAATTTTTACGGGGTACCATTGAGCCCCAAGGAGGAGACATAGTCCCCATGGCTGCTGACACGTTGGCTCGCGCAGCATTCCAGTGCCATGGAAATCCCAGAACCAACATTGGCTGCCCATGTCAACGCTGAGCCAGAAACTCTGTTGGTCATCCCAGCCAGACATGTTACTAATCTGCTGTTCTGCTGGCAGCCTCATGCTCTACTGTCCAGTCGCCAGACTACTGCTTAACTCTCCAAAGATATGGTTAATTTCACTACAATTTTTTGATACTGAAATCGAAACATAATCAAATGTTTGTAACACACAGCTGACTTCCTGTTGCCAGTTGGTGGCGCTATGGTGATTAATCTATATTGCCATGTAGATACCCTCAGCCTGGACTCAAGGATCAAGCATGAGAAATTTGGAGCAGATTGGACAATGTACATTTGAGTTACAACGCTTTTCTGTTTCATGGTGAATGCACAAAAATGACCACCATGGCATTAGGCAAATGCTTAAAACATGATGTTGCAGCTGTTAGCCTTAGCAATAACCCCTTCAGCAACAAGTAAAGCTTTCTGTCAATCAGAAACCACTGTAAATCACAGAGAGTTGAGGCAGAGCAGCCGGAGGACATCAGAAGGAAAACCAAAAGACAGTGCCGTAAAGGGTTTCCCACTTCTCCCAGGAGATCGGACCTGCTCGCCAAAGTTACATAGTGTGTGAAACAGGTGCTTGGGGTGCGCAGTGGGAATGACACGGGCACCATTCTCCCTATTACAAGTCAGTTGTTGCTCATAAATTCAACTTTTCGTAAAGCTTTTTTTTTCCCTTCAAAAGCTACGTAGGGTCACGTTGATTATGAAGTACATACAAATGTGGCTATAATAACGAATTAACACAAATTTGAACTGATAAAAAAAACAGGAAGTTTAATTAAACTTTTACAAATGTAAAGTGGAACATTACATTGTGTTAGTATTACCAAGTACTGTTACATTCCCTTGCCTCTGTTGCCTACTGCCTGCTCTTGTTTTGGATGTTGTTGGGTTTCTCTAAATAAGATCACAGCGTATAGTCTAGACCTGCTCTTAACTGTTGTTGTGATTTGGCACTATATAATTAAAATTTAATTGAATTGCCCATCTGTTGTTGATGGGCAAGAGTTGAGTTTGCCATGTTCTGCTTTCAACGTATTTCTTTATGCATACTGTAGCTTTGAGGTTATTCTGGAGAATATTCTTGACAGTATTTGCCATTGTTTTGGATTGTTGCAATAAATAAATATTTGCATTAAGCAAGCATTTGTCTACTCCCATGACGATTAAGCACTAAAAGCTTTAATTTGCGACTGATCGTGATTAACAGCCGTAATAAAAACGTATTCTTACAATAAAAAATGTAACTATATGCTGGTTAGCAAACTGAGTTAATGGTTATAAGACAACAAATGTTTTGGTATTCTGTAATAAGTCAAATCATAAGATAAGCAGTGCTCCAGTGTGTGCATGTATCTTAATTTAATAAAAAGCTGTTTGCTTCAGTGCACACACAGCATGGGTTTAGATACTAATGTTGAATAATGAAGTCAAATGATCAACTTGAAAAGCAAATAGATGTGATAGATGAAATCACATTAAAACATAATAGATCATTAACAAAGTCTACTTTATATTATTACCATGAATTATGGGGGTCTGTACAGGATCTAGAGCTTCTCAATGTAGAATCACACTACTGTGACATACCTTCATCAGGCCTGGGTACTCGTTGGATGGGAGGCCGTAAATTTGCTGTTTTGACTCCTCGCCCTCAGTCTGCAGGAAGCAAGGAAAGCGCTGCTTCACATTGTATGAACCAGGAACCTTCTCTCTCCAGTAGCACACATTGATCTTCACCACCTACAGTAGATAAAACCAGGAAGACCATTAGTACCAGCCAAGTCCTCAGAGATCTGGCACTAAAGACCTAATGATTGACCAGAGTGTATGCCATGCATTCGTTTTGATGCCCAAAACTCCTTGATTGAAATTCAGAGGGTTCATATATATATTTATATAGATAGTTGTTGTTGTTTGTCAGTGTCTACCAAAACTGTTAACATATGACCATGACAAAAATGATTCCAATTCTTTTCTTCTGATCTGTTACCTCTATGTTAAACGATAGGCCCACAATTTTCAAGTCTGTCTTACACCACCTTATAACATTAGCCAGATGTCAATAGGTTTGCTGTAATAATTCCTCTTGTTCACACTAGCCAAACATCATCAAGTTACAAGTTACAAATGTGTGACGTATCCACTAGGCAACTCTGTTTAGTGTTCAGGCTTTTCTTGTTTTTTAATAACACAGACATACACATATCCAGTATATACATACACACATATACATACAAAAGTATTTGATCCCCTGCTGATTTTGTGCATTTGGCCACCGACAAAATAATTATCAGTCTACAATTTTAATGGTAGGTTAATTTAAATAGTGAGAGAAAGAAAAACAACAACAAAATCTGAACGCAAGTCAAAACACTTAATAAATGGATTTGCATTTTAATGAGAGAAATAAGTATATGGCCCCTCTCAATCAGAAAGATGTCTGGCTCACAGGCTGGCTTACTACAGGTAATAAAATGAGATTAGAAGCACCCTCGTAAAGGGAGTGCTCCCAATCTCAGCTTGTTACCTGACACCTGTCCACAGAAGCAATCAATCACATTCCAAACTCTCCACCATGGCCAAGACCAAAGATCTCTCCAAGGATGTCAGGGAAAAGATTGTAGAACCACACAATGAACATATGAATGATTCAGAGAACTGGGTGAAAGTGATGTGGTCAGATGAGACCAAAATCAAGCTCTTTTACAATAAATCACAATATTTCAAGCATATAATTATAGGCTGAAATTAGGGCTGCACGATTATGGTCAAAATGATAATCACGATTATTTTGATCAAAATTTTGATAACGATTATTCTCACGATTATTTGTTGATTTTAACCAAAA
>NC_045741.1:27763807-27763935 GCF_008692095.1 Etheostoma spectabile
TTTTATCGTCACATAGGCTATTTATAACTGCAAAAGGGAGTGTGATGGACGCTACTCACAGAGAGATGGCTGACTCATTGTGAACGGGTCCAGCACGGGTCGAATGGCGGATACACACGTCGTGTGTA
>NC_045741.1:27763945-27764075 GCF_008692095.1 Etheostoma spectabile
GTATCTTCACTGCGCTGCATTTTTATGAACTGTGATATTCTCGCAATGAGTCAAATCTCTGGCCAAGGTCCAGCAGCTCCGTCTCACACGCTGTTACTCTACTAACTGAAGTTAGTTGCATTCAATAACT
>NC_045741.1:27764085-27764166 GCF_008692095.1 Etheostoma spectabile
GTGTTCTTCGCCGTGGCGGCCGCGATAGCAGTGTTACCATGGAAATACTGGTACAAATACAGGTTTGCCCCTCATACTTAA
>NC_045741.1:27764176-27764413 GCF_008692095.1 Etheostoma spectabile
TACAGCTGTGTTAATACAAAATTAAAACTTTGGACAACTGTCACAAGTGTGGAGTGGCCCCGCTGTGTGGCCGGGCGCGGAGTAAGAGGAGAGAGAGTAAGAGGAGAGATTCAACACAGGCACGGCTTTACAGACGAAATGGGTCATGAACGCAACATTAAACCATATCCATATAAACAGAATTGCAGCGGATGCAAGGACATATAGCACCGGTGCGTCCTAGAGGAGCTAACAGCT
>NC_045741.1:27764423-27765025 GCF_008692095.1 Etheostoma spectabile
CTAGCACCGACTAGCAATGCTCACTGCTGTTGTCAGAAAAACAACATAGACGGGACAAAATGTTGCGTTTACTGGTAAACTGGTAAACCTTGAGACCGACGTATAACCGACTATCTGTTGAGTTTTCCTCCCGTTACTCTGTCCTCTGTGACTGTCTACATCTAGAAACTAAGCTGCACGGGGTGCAGTGAACTACTCTGACTGGCTTATGAGCAGACGGCTTTATTGAGCGGTAGATTGGCTTTGCAAAAAACCCAGAGCATTCTATGAAATGGCGCTTTAAAAAAATGGATTTGTGTATTTTTGTTCATTGTTCAACACGCTCAATCATTTTTAGTATAATTGTTTTGACCACTGTTAACAACTCTTTGCTAACCCACGAATTCATCCGTAACGTTAACGGTATAGATAGCCGACTAATCTAATGGTAAAATTGTGTTAGTATTGTGTTATTTGAAGTACTAATAGTGATAACATAAAGTAATAATTCAGTCTACATAGCTCTATAAAGAAGGAAATATCTTTCCATACGCTATAAGGCTTCTGTCAAGATGAGATCTGATAACAGCTCCGGGGACACATCCACAGTCAGCCCCCAGCCA
>NC_045741.1:27765035-27772920 GCF_008692095.1 Etheostoma spectabile
AGCCCGGTCAGCACTTAACTCT
The DNA here is from genome assembly GCF_008692095.1 of Etheostoma spectabile. NCBI lineage: Eukaryota > Metazoa > Chordata > Actinopteri > Perciformes > Percidae > Etheostoma > Etheostoma spectabile. Next base: position 27,765,058 of record NC_045741.1, read on the forward strand.
GGTTCTAAGGACGCTAACGGCAGTTTACTAAACCGTCCAGAAACAGACCCAGGCACCCGAGTCAGAACAGCGGCCATTTGTAACGTTACACCTTTTATAACGTTGCCTTCTCACTCCGCGACACAGGTTCATTGAGCGGAGTGTCATGATTTTGGTTTTATTTTGCATATCGTTACAGCCCTAGTTACATGTTTATAGTACAACAGATCAATACTACACCTGAATGAAAACAAACTGGCACAACATGCTGATTAAAGACTACCATATAAACCTCCATAACACCTACTCCATCCTCCTCTGGTCTTTTTTCTGTCTAATAGAAGTTCAATTACAAAAGCAGCCCTGCAGTGGTGAAGGGAGAATTGGAATTTAATGAAACGTACACATTGTTGTACAAATGATGAGGGTGGCAATAATAAGGACACATTGTTCAAGAGCTTCAACGTAATGAACTAACCATCCGTGCACTCAGTCCCAGGGACTATACAAATTCATACAGAAGTGCTCTGTCGACTCTGTGAGCTTAGAGCTTTTCTACCAGCTCACTCAGGCATGCCATTCCCCAGGCCCACCAGCCTGCTGCTAGCCTGAATCATGCAATTCCAATATCAAACTCCAATTCGCCACTCTAACAGCTGCCTGCTTGTTTTCCCATCACCTTCTCTTTTCAGGCTGTGTGGCATATTGCAAGATGGAAAAGACAGCCTTGCTGACTAAGACCTCTGAGCTGTTTAAATATGGAGGAGTAACGCTTTTGTTTCTGTGGCACGTTCAGGTGGGTATTTAAAAGGTAGGCAGTGCAAGATTGCAGTGGTGAAAGGAGAGTGAAACTGGATTAGGGATGGACAAGAGGAAGTTGATAACAAACGGAGTCTATCAAAGCAATAAGCCAGCATTTTTGTGTTTTTTGTGCATTCACTGAACAGTACAGTGCCCGTTCCAACGGGCTGATTGCTTGGCCCCCTGTACAGCTGCTTGTAACTTTCTCCACAACCACTGTACTCCAAAAAAACTTACAGAGGGACCACAAAGCACTTTGAATGCAACTAACTGTATACTACTGCCAATTGGTACTTCAGAGGAAAACATTGTAATACTACATTTACCTGACAGAGAAGTGTCAGATTCATATTCTACTCACAACATATCACAAATAAAATATAATGCATTAGTATTTCTTAAACCATCCAGCACACTGATAATGCCTCTCTTTTTACTTTACTTAAACATTTGCAGCAGAACTTTTACGGGCGGTTAGGTCTAGTGAATGTGTGTTTTTGTGGAATTGTGTGTGTGTCTGTGTTTGTGTGTTTTTGTTAGATTAATCTGGCTATAAAATTGTGAAAAATGTCTTGTTTTTTCAGTCCAAAACCCAAAGATATTTTATTAAAGATGATATAAAATATATTTTAATATTTGATAGACTGAAAACTGTTTTCTGCCATTTTGGGATGAAAAATCAATTTAACAATGAATCAATTATCAAAATAGTCTGCGATTATTTTTCTAGCAAACAACTAATTGATTAGTCGACTAATCATTGCAGCTCTAGGTATCATACATACTGTATATGTTAACCTCTTTAATTTACTTTAATTTAAACAGTACAATATTAACAAACATTTGCAATAACAAATATAATTTCAATTCAGAAGAAATCCTAATAAAATCTATTTTCGGGTGACATTTTGAAATAGAAGTTAAATTTGTATGGGTGCACACAAACAATGTAGTGGATGAAATACTAAATATTTACCATTCTTTTGTGGTTCTACCACTTGACATTTTAAGTCCATTTGGCCCTACCTTTTGTGAAAAAAAAACCTAAAAAAAACTGAAAAACGAAATGGTGCAAATCCTATTTCAAATAGAATTTACAGTAACACAAAATATACATTTTAACAAAACTCAAGGATGCTTTAAAACGCTTTTTCAAGTTGTTTTTTTCTCATCTTGCAAACCCTTATTCCTCATTGACATATACAAACTGCTGTTTGTAACAAGCTTTACAAACATTATTGCATGTGGGACACCAAGAGTTTCAATACCTCAAGTGGCAACTGTAAGCCAATGTGGGCAAGCAGTCTGTTAGCCCAGGGTCCAGCGGTGATCACCACACTGTTGGCTCGATAAACACCAGCAGAGGTTGACACTGTCACAACAGGGCCAGGCTTGATGTCTGTTACCTTCTCTTTGTCTCTTATGACCCCACCCAACTTCTGAAACTGCCCCTGGGAAAAGAAAATGACAAAACAGTGATGCAGAATTACTTTACCTCGCCTATTTATGTCAATTTATTTATATTTCTCACCGTTTATCACCGGCTGCACAACTGTACAGCATCAACAGGGGTCGCCATTGTTTTTTATGTGTATGTGACGTCAAAAACTGTAACTGGGAGTACAACGATCTGCTACGTGTTCACGGGTACCAAGTTACAAGTTTGACTGCCGTTCCAGGGAACTTTCACGGGTAGAAGGTAGTAAAACATGGGTTACGGGTTGCGCAGCATAAGCCCCCTTTCTGTTCCCAGTCTGTTCTGACTGGCTAGTGTATCCTGGTATCTGCACTCTGCTCCGCAGCCTACGCTGTTGTTTCACTAGTTGTCCTATCAGCTGGAGCTACTGCAACAGAGTATATAGCAGGACTTTGTACGCTGAAAAATCAAATAAATAAATAAATTCTTCTTCTGTCCCAGCAGTAAAGTGACCAGAAATTGGGGAGAAATGACCAACATTGGCTGCCAAGGATTAGCTAATACTATGTGGCGTTAGCATGCAGCTAGCTAATATTAAGCAGTAGGCTAACGTTAGATTATGGAACGAAGCAGCATGTTCTACTGTCAAGAATTGCAGTAAAAGGCTTCTGAACCAAACACTACCCAATCGCACATGTTTCACACATGCCGTAACACGACCCTACCCTGGACACTAATGAAATATAGCAGCACTTTCTACAGTAAAAAACTGCAGATAAGAAATACTACATAACCAAACATGTTTCAGGAGTAATGTGACCTGGAATTGGGGAGAATTTAACCACACTGGCAGCCAAGATGACATTGTTTACTGTCGTAGCATGTAGCTAAAATTTCTCTACAGTACGTTTATCTCATTATTTGAAATGTAGTTTTGACCACGTTTAACATTAAAATCTGACATAACATTGTAAGGTTGGCAGAAAATATTTAAAAGCATAATATGTCATAAGTATTCTTCCATTCATGCTACAGCCATATCGTACATGGTGGGGGGTGCCATTTTCAGGACTGATCCAAAACTTTCAGGAAACAAAAAATGGACACACTTCCACCACTCGGTGGCTCTATAGCAGAAAAAAACGTGTTTTGCCCTATAACTCCCAAACTTTATATGCACACTAAAAATACTGATATCCATGCGTTCCCTGAATTGAGCTGAATTTCCTGATATAGGCCACACCCATTTCCACCATCGTGAAAAATCGTAATTTATCGAAAACCTACTTTGCCCATCTCCTCCTAGACCGAGCAACTGATCTGCACAAAACTTGGCAGGTAGCATCTCCAGACCGACCTGACAAAAAGTATTCAAAAGCATTTTTATAGGATAAAAATTGAGCATATTACACACAAACAAATTTGTGTAGCTAACTATGAACACGCAAAACTTTAGATTCTTGTTTGCCATGACCCTCTGGAGGTCCCCTAAACATTTTATAAAACTGGCCACTAGGGAGCGCTACAAGTACAAAAAGTTTATATTTCAAGAACGGCTTGGAGGGTACTATCTAGGGCCACCCCTACAGTGGGGTACTGATTGGTCAAAGTGGGCCATGGGACCCATGTTTGGATTCACCCTTACACTAATGTGAACATCTTAACATTTACAGAGTAGATGTACAATGTGTCATAGACCTTGCCTACTAGAAATTTCACATGTGGACCACTAGGTGACGCTATGACATCAAACGTGTTGTTGCCCCACATTACAAATCACACATTAGAAAACTTTACATCCACCTGTTCCTTGACTCAAGCTGAATCACATGATATAGGCCAGGCCCATTTCTGATACAAACATTTTCTCGCTATATTGCGCAATGTGCAAAACCAACATTTTTGAATTTTGTCTTAGGCTGTGCGACCAATCTTCACGAAACCTGGCACATTGCATCTCCTGATTGACTTGACCAAAACTTTTGGAAAGAATTTTGCTACATTACAGTATGCGCAATTTGACAACAAATTTTCCACACACACATATCATATTTTATCTTGGCCAAATGAAATGTTATCAACACAGAACTTCATTGTTCAACAACAACACTATTATCCTCTGAACCACATTTGGTGAAGATCAGCCAACAGGGGGGGGCTCTAATCAACTTTTATTTGTTTTGGCCAATAACAATGCATTAAATGGGAAAATTGCAACTGCAATATCTCTGCCACAGTAAGTGCTATGATCACGAAACTTGTGAGGCTTGTTTGCCATGCTGCTCTGAGGCTTTGAACCTAATTTGATAAAGATCGGCCATTAGAGGGCGCAATAGTCAACGTAGACTAGTTTGGGCAATTTCTGGAGTTTTTTCTTCTTCTGGCACCCCGGAAACTACTGCATTGAATGATGGCAGCACCAGTTTGTCTTCACTAACGCTAAAATCACAAAAAGGATGGAGATGGACAAGTCAGACACCAGCGGTGCAGACCAAGCTAAATGCAAAACCCCACTAAAATTTGCTAAAGTTGAACTTGAAGGAAGTTAAGTTAACCCCTGACCGTATTTGAGCGACCACTTGGGCAGCAAGTGCAGGAAAAGCAACAGTTTTACTATGCAGTGTAAGCTGTACATTTTAAAGGAGCTACTTTTTTACTTTTACCTAAGTAGATTCTTTAAGAAATATATACAGAAAAGTACACTACACATACCGAAGAAGGCACAGTGCTCAAAATAGCAAGAACATAAGTCCGCGTTTTGAAACATGGCTCATACTGTATATCTTTAAATGTTATAGTTACAGATGAAAATGACAACAGAAATAAACAGTTTCACACATCTACGCAATTCAAATCAATCAATTGATTCAATTCAGACATTTGTCTATGAAATCATGTCGGTGAAATAAATGAATGCACTCATTTACAGTTCCCTCTTAAATTAACCAATAGGTAAAAAGGGCTTTTGCATCACAATGTAATGTCCAGTTTTGCCAGCCTACATTACTGCAGTGACTTGGATCAAGAATGTTATGTGGTCATCAAAGCTGGCCCCGCATACAGTCATGAGGGGGAATCAGCAGTGTGTTTTGAAAGGGAGAGCAAAAGAAGACATTAAGAAATGTGCCACTCTCAGATACCGTATTGGTCTGAATATGAGACAGGGTTTTTTTTCCTAATTGGGGTCTAGACTTTTAGCTGTTCAAGTTGCAGAATGTAAGGGACGTTATTTTAATGTTAAACAGCTGGTTCAAAAAGCAGAATTTTAGACGGAACATCAACGAGCGCTCAAGAGCATGGCAACGTAATACGGTGGAGAGAGATAGGGAGTATCTGAAGAGAGAGAGAGCCCAGCGACGTTAGAACAAAGCAGTGATTCTGAGAAATAAAATGGTTTTGCCAATTCATCACTAGAAGTGTAACTGTAGCAAGCATCTCAATATCACTAACGTTATCCACATTCATACATAGACGTAACAAATGATGTATCCAGCTACAAAAAACCTGGAAGTCGAAAGTAGAAAGGAAGTACAACAAAGCTTTGTCATGGAGATGTTACACAGTGTAAAAATGCAAACAGCCGAAGAACATACTGTACAGTGGTCCTCAAAGCGGCTGCTTCCAAGAGATGACAGGAGAGTGTGTAATTATGTGTATGTATGTAACGTAATGATGGGATGCCCATTACCAGAAAGTCATTCAGCTGAAGGCCTTGGAAATACTTTCCATTAATTTGAAAGTGACACTTTCATCTAAAAAGGATATTGAAAACGTTATTCAAAAGATGTTAAAAACAACAGCCTACCTTGTTTTGGTCAATGTTTTTATTAGAATTATTTTCAATTAAATATATTTTCTTCACGAAAACCAAAATTTGGCTTTTGTAAAGTATTTTTCCCAAAGTGAGTCTTGCAAAGGGGGAGGGTTGTCTAATAATCAGGGTCCTCTTATATTTGGACCAATACGTTAGTTAGAGGTAGACCAATTGCGACATGTATTATGATATAACACTAATGTCAAGGGGCTGTTAAAGAGTCATGGCATGCCAATGCACAAAGCAGTATTCCAGTGATGTATTACACATCTATTTCAAATTTATAATTGACTGCTGCTTCAGAGAAAAGCGGCTGAACAATCCTTTCAGTCAATTGAGAATGGCACCTCACTAAAATAACAAAGAAGTGTTTTGTGCTTGACCTGGCAGCAGCCATGGATGATTCTGTTCTCCTCCAGTGCCTTTTCTCACTGCTGATAGAGTCTAGTAATGTGGATTTATTGCTCAAAGATATTCCTGGTGTGAGCTATTATTAGATTAAAACAAAGGGCAATAAATATGTTCAGTTATTCACATATTGGTATTTTACAACCCAATTATCCAGTTATTTTGTGAATGTTGTCAAGAACCATGGGACAGACATAAAAGGTCCATTTATGTTTTGTTGGAATTTTTTTTGAATAGCATCCTGCCTAATTTGCTATTAATGCATTAAATAATGCTGGCAAATTTCCAACAAAATTGATCTGAAAGGGCCATGCCTTTTTATTTTTGCACGTAAAAGGATGTAGACACCGTGTTTCATCTAAAGGAGGAAAAAGACCTTAAAATTATTTTTAAAATCTGGATCGTTTCTGGTGAAAGAACTTAATAAACCTTTATGAGAAGCCTTCTCGGGAACTATCACCTAGTGGCCGGGTTGGCCACGGAGCCCTAAGTGGCACCTATCTCTCCATCCCATGGGCCTACCACCTGTGGGAGGAACTGCTGGGGATGGGTGCGCTGCCACATGGGTAGCGTTGACAGTCAGGGGCCTCGACCGACCAGACCTGGACGGCGGAGGCTGGCTGCCAGAGGATTGTCTATAACAAACACCATGTTCAAACCGGGAAGTGTACATGGTACCAGAGCACCCTAGGTCGAAGGTCAATGATTGATTTTATAATCATTTCATCTCATCTGAGGCCGTATGTTTTGGACACTCGGGTGAAGAGAAGGGCGGAGCTGTCAACTGATCACCATCTGGTGGTGAGTTAAGTCAGGGGATAGGGGAAGACTCTGGACAGACCTGGTAAAAACAAACAGTGCGGGTAAATTGGGAACGTTTGGAGGAGGCCCCTGTCCGACAGACTTTCAGCTTTCAACCTCCGGCGGAGCTTTTTGTGCATTCCTGTGGAGGCTGGGGGCATTGAATCAGGGAAGCCGTCCAACTTAAGGAGTCTTTCAGGGATATGCTATGCCGGAGGGATCCAGAGGCAGTTGCAAGGTACCGAAAGGCCCGAAGGGCTGCGGTCTCTGCCGTGATAGAGTCAAAGCAGTGGGTGTGGGAGAAGTTTGAAGAAGACATGGAGAAAGACTTTTGGTCGGCACCAAGGTGCTTCTGGAAAACCATTTGCTACCTCAGGAGGAGGAAGCAGGGAACCATCCAAGCTGTGTACCATAAGGATGGGATGCTGTTGACCTAAACTGAGGAGGTAATAGAGCGGTGGAAGAAACATTTTGAGGAACTCCTAAATCCAGCTTATATGCCCTCTATGGTAGAGGCAGAGCTGGAGGATGATGAGGGATTGTTGTCAATTTTCCTGGTGGAAGTCACCGAGGTAGCTAAACAACTCCACAGCGGCTCCCAAAGCCCCAGGGATCGATGAGATCCGTCCAGAAATGCTGAAAG
>NC_045741.1:27772930-27773063 GCF_008692095.1 Etheostoma spectabile
GGAGGGGCTGTCTTGGTTGACACGCCTTGCATGGAGGTCTGGGATGGTACCTAGGGAGTCTCAGACCAGGGTGGTGGTTCCCCTCTTCAAAAAGGGGGACCAGACGGTGTGTGCCAATTACAGGGGTATCACA
>NC_045741.1:27773073-27773871 GCF_008692095.1 Etheostoma spectabile
TCCCTGGTAAAGTCTACTTCAAGGTGCTGGAAGGGAGGCTTCAGCTGATAGTCGAACCTCGGGTTGAGGAGTAACAATGCGAATTCCGTCCTGGTCATGGAACAACGGATCAGATCTTCACTCTCGCAAGGATGCTGGAGGGAGCCTGGGAGTATGCCCAAACAGTCTACATGTGTTTTGTGGATCTGGAGAAGGTATATGACCGGGTCCCCCAGGAGATACTGTGGGAGGTGCCTGTTTGTAGTATTTGTAGAAAGGAAATGGAGGCGTGGTCAGGGTGGGGAGGGGTTGCAGTTCAGCGGGCTGGGGATCTCATCGCTGCTTTTAGGAGATGATGTGGTCCTGATGGCATCATCTCTGACCTTCAACACTCACTGGATCGGTTTGCTGCTGAGTGTGAAGTGGCTGGGATGAGGATCAGCACCTCTAAATCTGAGGTCATGGTTCTCATTAGGAAAGCGATGGAGTGCCTTCTCCAGGTAGGGAATAAATCCTTATCCCAAGTGAAGGCGTTAAATACCTTGGTGTCTTGTTTGCGAGTGAGGGGACAATGGAGCGGGAGATCGGCCGGAGAATCGGTGCAGCGGGTGCGGTATTACATTCCATTTATCGTACCATTGTGATGAAAAGAGAGCTGAGCCAGAAGGCAAAGCTCTCGATCTAACGGTCAGTTTTCATTCCTACCCTCACATTGGTCATGAAGGCTGGGTCATGACCAAAAGAACAAGAACGAGGTTTCCCTGCCTCTGAAGGACCTGATGTGGAAAGACCAGTCCTACCAAAGAAGGATCCTTGACT
>NC_045741.1:27773881-27776410 GCF_008692095.1 Etheostoma spectabile
AACGTTGTCTATCTATTGATCTGCGCTTGAATGCTCTTCCTTCATCCTTCAAGTACCCGCATGTCTGTCACAGTAACTTGAATTTTGTGATCTGAATTTGAATTGTGAGAACTGAATGTGAAGCTATATAGAGTGTTGAATTTTCATTGATGATCATCTTTTATTGGATTTTAGTTACAAACAAATAATTTCAGGACTATTAGCACCCCCCGTACCAGCTACCGGGGCTCCCAAACAAACTGTGATATGGACATTTCAGTTGTATGAAAAAATTATAAATTAAAGTGTTTTACATTTGAAACCTACATTGAAATGGAATGCGGGAGTATGTGAGTTCATTTGATAGGGCTGTGGGTTGTACATCAGACCAAAAAGGGTTGGAAATCACTGTTGTAAGCTGTGGTGGGTGTTTAAAATGGAAAGTTTGGGTAATAATCATATCATATCAATAGTCATATCATTCACCTTCCAAATAGGTTTGACTAACCTGTGCAACAGAACTGCCACTGTCCATTGTTCCAACTGCTATAATTATTATGAATCATATTTCTCTATATCTGTATGTCAGTGTCTGTGTCCGAACTGGCAGCGGCAGATGGCCGCCCACAAAGGCATTTCTTTATCTGTGTGCTTCTATTGACTTCTATTGTCCCTGTGAAACGTCATCTTGTGCTGCCAAAGCCCTGTCCCAATACATAAGTTTGCATTTCACTAAGAAGTTAATATTCCAGGAAATGTTCTTGACACAGCCATTTTACTGAAGATGCATTGGTTGGGAACTTATGTGAACTTACCAGCACCCGTATCCCAACATTCATTTTGGCATTCAACGAGGGTCGGGTTTCTGGTACATAAACAGACCAACAATGGGACAATTGTTATTATTTTTTTTAAGGTTATTTTTTGGGCATTTTCGGCCTTTATTTTTGACAGGACATATGAAGAGTTGAAAGGGGAGAGAGAGAGGGGGAATGACATGCAGGGCCCGGGTATCGAGTTCAAACTTTTTCTGGTGTGTTTGTTTTCTGATTTAATAGAAGTTGAGTTTCAGTCTGTATGATAAAGTTGTAGTTGTAAAGTTGTAAAATGCTATGGCATGTTATGTAGACTAAACCGAAGACACCAACCTTTATAATTATAAATGCTAATTTCCATCTGTTGTCCCTAGGCATATACAGTGCACAACAATAATATAGAAATGATAACTCCACATCTAATTAGGGAGACGCCAGTGCATAGGCCTACTTCTTTTTTTAATTTAAACGGACTTAAACTACTACAATAATAATGGTAGGGGTCACGTTCCACTTTTTTTAATAAGGGGTATTTGAGCTAAACCATAAACAATAAAATTAAAGGTCAATACGTTTTATTTCTCAATATTATTGCAATAGTTATTGTAATAATAATTATTGCATTGTGAGGTTTTCTTGTCCGGAGACTGTTTTTATTTCTAGCTGTTATTTTGGAGCCCTGCAGGTAACCTCTGTGCTGGGGGTGTTGCAGAAAACCAGCAAGAATGCATTGTCTAAAACTGTTAACTGCGTTTTCTCTGCTTGTGAACTTGCGAGGTCATTCTTCCAAGAGCAACCAGCAACAACGTTCTCCCCAAGAACACAAGTTCGTTGTTTCCGCCTAAAAAGGACATTTTTCCTTGCCACTGATGCACCAAATGCTTGCCCGTGAGAAATTGTTGGGTCTTAGTAAATTATAGAGTGTGGTCTAGACCTACTCTATTTGCCAAGTGTCTTGAGATAACTCTTGTTATGATTTGATACTATAAATTAAATTCAATCTATAAGATAGAAACCTACAAAACATTTTTGGGCAAAAGCTGCAACCAAGAACACATGATTGGTCCTATCAGCAGTATCTGTGCTGTACCTGGACAGTCTTGAGTGCACGGTCAGCATACAAAACTCCAGCAGTGATGTCCACCACAGCTCCGTCTCCCTCAGCCAGGTTGACATGGGGGATATGCTGGCTGAAGTTGTCCCGGTTTAGGATCACCATAGGAACCTTGTTCCTCTGCAGGGTGTTCTTAATCGCAAGGTAACTCTGACTGCTTTCTGGTCCCATCACCAGAAGTCCTGTTTGTCTGAGAGGGAAGATCAGTGGAGATGAAGGGGGCATCTTGGCAAGAAATGGTCACGACACATTTACAAATCACAGATTGTGCATCATTGTTGGTACTAATATTAAAAGGAAAAATTTAATTTTAATTCAGGGCATAATATTATATTACAACAGTCAAACAGGGCAAATACTAAAAGAAGTGAACTTCACACTGGTTGGATACAAACATGTTTAATTCTCACTGATTAAAAGACCTATATGCATGCACAAGTGCAGTATGTATGGAGGGTCAGAGCTGAACTGGGAAGTCAGTCAGCAAAATATGATAGATGTTTCCAACAAACAGATGGGTAAAAATGGTAATATTTAAATCTTTCCTGATGTAAGCCCTGGTGTTAAAAACCCAGAAAAAGGTATTTGGAACACTACGTTTATGTGTGTGTGTGGGGGGGG
>NC_045741.1:27776420-27780901 GCF_008692095.1 Etheostoma spectabile
GGGGGGGGGGGGGGACATGTTGCTTACTACCTTTTACAAAGCTTTCAACCACATATCAGGGTTATGATCTGTGAATGTAAATGGCTCATGTGTCATTACATATTAGTTAATATATATTTGTTATATAACTATAAAATTACATCTACATTTCTTCTAACTTAGGTGACATTATGACACCTGATGAAGACCATGGTGAAAGCTATAAGAAAAGGTAGTAAGTGAACCTTGACTTTAGAATATGTACTCCTGCATTGAAACTAGATTTTTGGCAATTGTCCGTGTCCTGTTCCCTTTGTTGTTTCCCTTCCCTAACTTTAAACGATGTGTTGGAGGAAGTTTTTCTATTACCCCATGATTTGCTTTTGCCATTAAAGCTTTAATTAGGGCCCGAGGGCCGACAGCCGAGAATTGAAACTGAAGGAATTCTTCCCTTCCTCTCCGCCGCCAAATTAATTGCCTTTTGAGGAGCTTAGCATACTCAAAAAATTACCAAAATTGCCGTACGCATCAAACCCTGTGAAAATGTACGTTGTTTAAGAGTTCGGGAATAGGCGCGCAAAAATGTCTCACTAGCGCGCCCTACAATATTTAAAAGATTTCAGCCCTTGCAGTACGTTTGAAGTAGACTAATGAAACTTGGTACACATATGTGGTATTTTAAGATGTACAAAAAAACGTCATTGGAACCATACCCTAAACCCAACTGGAAGTCCGCCATTTGGAATTGAAAGTTGTAAATTAGTGCTAATTTGGCCATTTCCACATGTCGAACTTTAATAAACTCCTTTTAGAGTTAATCTGATCAACTTCAAATTTTATCTGTACTATCTTAAGACGTTAAAGACAAAAAGTTATTAAAAGAAAAACTTTTCATAGGGTCATAGGGCATGGCCGTGGCAGGGCGGCCTTTTTGTGCATATTGCCATCTAAACAAGAAGTGGGTGTAACTTGAGTGTACAAGTTGGGTCTGTTGGGTCTTTGTAAATACAGACTCTCCTAAAGTGTCCTGAGATAATTCCAGTTAGGATTTGACACTATAAATAAAATTGAATTGAACTGAATTACAATAGATGGCGGTCAGCACACCCCCAGTCTGAAGAAGGCAGGAGTACTTACAGACATGGAAGCTAAGCAACGTCATGCTGTGGACGGGGGCAGCAGTTAACCGTATTTTAGATGTCTGAAAAAAAATCAATATCAGTTTGTGGATGCTATATTTAGAATATTTTTAGCATTTTATCTTGCTGTCATACAACCCTTCACAACAGGGAACTGAAGCCATTATATTTGCTCTCTTCAAAGCCACCAGGGTCCTTTGACAAAAACAGTTTTTTTAAACTCGCAGAACATGGGAGGCTGCTCTACTGCTGCCTCCATTGGTAAGTTAGTTTGTGTTATTGTGTGACTGGTCGGTTTGCATTCTATCCCGTACCTATCCAGTCCCATAGCGCACCTTCTTCCAAGTCTCTATTGACATGAGCATAATTCAAACCTAACCGAAGTAGATTTGTTTGTTTAACTAATAGTGGTTAGGCTATAACCGGAGGAATAAGGAAAATAATGGCTAATTAAAACTTGGGTTTTAGGTTCCCTGCCCTCTTATATCAATAATAACAGTGAGGGTACTCAACAAATTAATAACATTACTAAAAATCAATCAAACAGGGCAAAACGTGGTTAAATAGACAGGTTGTAAACAAAGCTCCAGGTTAGTCAAACATATTTGAAGATAAATACCAATGTGAAAAGTAAAATTATCACACTAACTGTTCGCTGTAAACATCAATCAACTTGATCCTCTGCACTAGCTCTTTGCACTTACTGTTTTCTTGTGTAAAAATGAATTACTAGCATCACAACTTTGACCTCCAAATCAAGTGTTTCAGATCATCTGGGTGAACTGTTGGTTCGTTTCCATCATGTGAAAGTCTGACTGCGTTACTTTTCCCATTAAAACGATTAGTTTACTAGGGACAGTCCCCCATTCTTAACAGCTCTTTTGGTGTATACAATGTTATAAAAACTAATAGAAATTATGACCAAAGCTATAAAATGCAACCCACATTTTATGAAACTGTAGTTTTTCCTTGACCAAACCTTAACCACTAAGGTTATTAGGTATGGCAGTGTGGGTTGGTCCACCACTTTCTTCCAGACTGAAATATCTTAACGTAAGATCGATTGCCACACAATTTTGTACCAGCGGTCATTGTCACCAGATGATAAATCATTGTGGTCTGCTACTTCTGGATAGTTGATTCTGCTGTGAGAGGTATGTTGTTAGCTGGATAACACAGACTGACTCCATCCACCCTCAAGGTTTAACATTGGTTTTAGTTGTCATTTTACGACACAGGGTTACACAGTGAAATGTAAGTTGTAGCCTTTTCATGCTACACATAGTGCTGGACAATATATTGATATTGTATCAATATCAATATCTGAGTCAAGATATTGTCTTAAATTTTAGATATTGTAATATCGTAACATGGACAAGTTCCCAGATTTCTTAGAAATGTTGCTGAAATAATCACTCCTGTCATAACCTATCTTAATTTATGCATTGAAAATAACCATTTTCCAAATAAATTTAAGGTGGCAAGAGTTTATATTTATATAAATAGGGGTCCAAATCTGATCCTGGTAATTTCTACCCTGTATCTATCCAGTGTTCAATATCAAAAATTGTTGAATTTATTTATGAGCTAATAGACAGTTATTTTCTTCCAGTCAGGCTTTAGAATACCCCATTCCACAAATACCTGTCAGCTTTATCTTTCAGACTTTATTAGGAAACCGGTAGAAAAGGGGAATCTTTGTGGCATGGTGTTAATAGACCTTCAAAAGGCCTTTGATACGGGTCAGTATGATATCCTTTTGAACAAACTCAAAGCTCCGGGATTTTCTCGTACATCTCTTCAGTGGGTGAGGTCATAACTGGTTGGTAGAGAACAGGTGGTAGATGTGAAAGGGACCTTATCCTCCCTACTTAAATTAGCTTGTGAAATTCCCCAGGGGAGTGTTTTAGGTCCTCCTTTTTTTTGTATGTTAATGACATGTCGTCAGCCATAAATTGTAATTTGTTTTTATTAACAGATGATTCAGCTATTCCAGTCTCTCATAAAAGAGAAATCAGAGGTAGGAAAGGTTGCTTAGTTTAAAGCGCCTTAACCTCAGTGCTTGGTTAACAGACAACAAGCTGTGACTCCATCTTGGCAAAACGTAGTTCTTAGATAGATTCTTTTTGGGTCCAGAGTTAAACTGAAAAAATCTATGGGGTTTAGGGTAGTTGTAGGTAATGTTGAACTTACAGTCAAAGAAGCGGTCAATTACTTGGGCTGTATACTGGACAACAATCTATCAGTAGGGTTTATGGCCCAAAACATTAACTCAAAAGTAAGCCAACGAATAAAGTTCCTGGCAACAATATCCAGCCTCTTAGATAGAAACACCTTGAAAATCTTGGCCAATGCTCTTGTTCAATTCCATCTTGACTATGCCTGTTCATCTTGGTACACGGGCACTACTAAAGGCCTCAAAGACAAGCTACAAATCTGTCAAAATAAACTGATCAGAGTGATCATTAAACTCCATCGTAGAACTCGTCTTCTTCCTGACCTGACCAGTCTTAGGTGGCTCAGAGTGGAGGAGAAATTTTCCCAATTTAAACTGGGTTAAGTTAAGATAAGAATTGACCTGGCACTCAAGTATTTATGGAATTACTTTTATATAATTAGTGATACACACAGCTATTCTACTAGGGGGAGTTCCACAGATTACAGGCCCTGCCGTTTTAAAAGATGTGAAGGGGGGGGGGGGACACCAATTACGCTAACAGAGGTGCAACGTTACGAATGGTCCCTGTTCTGACTTGGATGCCTGGGTCTGTTTCCCAACTGTGGAGTAAACTGCCGTTAGCGTCCTTAGCACTGGAGTGCTGACCGGTCTGGCTGCTAGTTGGCTTGGGGCTGACTGTGGATGTGTCCCCGGGCCGGGGCTGTAATGATAGGGGATGGTTGCTAGCTGGCTGGCTGAGGGCTGACTGTGGATGTGTCCCCGGGCCGGGGCTGTAATGATAGTGGATGGTTGCTAGCTGGCTGGCTGAGGGCTGACTGTGGATGTGTCCCCGGGCCGGGGCTGTAATGATAGTGGATGGTTGCTAGCTGGCTGGCTGAGGGCTGACTGTGGATGTGTCCCCGGGCCGGGGCTGTTGTCAGCTCCCATCCCAACTGAAGCTTTGCAGTGTTGGGAGAGTAGGGCAGACAGACAGGCATGTGCTAGTTAGCTTTACCAATTAACATTAGATTAGTCGTCTATTTATACAGTTAACGTAACTAATGAATTATTGGGTTATCCCAGAGTTGTTAACCGTTGTTAAAACAATCAAACTAATAATAACAGTGTGTTGAACGATGTTGTAAACTTATGTTACCACCAATAATTAGCTAATGTTACAGACCTAGCATTAGCTACTTGTTTGT
>NC_045741.1:27780911-27781434 GCF_008692095.1 Etheostoma spectabile
CTTTACAGTAGGCACCAAAGCACTTTTCCTCTTTGTTCCCCTTACATGAATTGTCCATTAGTGTTACAATTATTATGTCTCATTCAAACAGTGGTTAATGAACCACTGAAATGATTTTGTAAACATTATTTAAAAGGTACAATAGAGTCTTTGGTGTTGGATCAATCGACATTGAAATCATTACCAATAAATAAGGTCTCTGTTGTATTACTGTGTTGCAAACAATGCCATGTGGCAGAAACAAAGTTGTGTTATGTTTAAATGTTAAATTTTGAGGGAGGGAAGAAGATCGATAAATAATTCTCAAAGAAGACTGGCTTGCCCAGGGCCAGGCCAGCTCAGCAACGTCTTTCTCCTATCGCGTCCTGCTGTCTCTCCTTCCTACACCGGCCCCCGCACCCTGTCCCTTTCTACCTGCCTGGGCACAGTGCGGCTGCACAATGTGCACAAAGGAAGGGGCTGCTCCTCTGCTCCTCAGTCACAGAACAGAAGACAGAAGTGACTGTTTTGGTGGCCACAGGAG
>NC_045741.1:27781444-27786180 GCF_008692095.1 Etheostoma spectabile
TGCGTGCTCGCTGGACAATACAGGGGACAGAAATTTTACAAAAATTTGCAGTCTTTTCTACAGAAAGTTGCCAGATTTGTTGCCAGTCGCTTTTGTAAAAAAAAGTAAATCTAGCAAAAAAGTCTCTAAGTTGGCAACACTGGAAACAACAGCGGAGGCTGCGATGAAGCGGAGCGTAGTTTCCAGGAAACACTCCGGCCAATCAGAGCAGACTGGGCTTTTTTTCTCAATCCGATGGTGAATACAGGTGCAGCAGCCATGGGCAGTATGAGAAAAACAAAGTGTGTTACATTAAAGCATGTAAAGATGTCCTAGTACAAACACATAAGGTTTTATCCTGAAAATGCTACATATTAGTTGCCCTTTAAAATACGGTGTGGAGGGTGAAGTGGAGTTGAAAAATGAAGCAGCTCTGTAGTCTTGTGGTACAGCAGCGGATACTTGTGTATCTCTTGGCAGACGGAAGCAGGTGGGACCGGCTGTGGCTGGGTGTGTATTGTCTTTAATATCCTTTGGGCTCTGCGCAGCCACCTCATCTCACCTATAGCACTGATGCTCAGTAGATGGGTATCAGTGATGTTCTGGGCTGTCATCCAGTCAGGATGCTCTCTATTCCTCCTCTGTGAAAGTTAACTATAACTTAACGTGGGGATTTTTCCTTCTTAAGGTTTCCTTTAGAAATAAATCTGAGCTTTCTTTATCAGGGTATTGACGTTAGATGACCATGACCATAACAAGTTCTCTGTGATGCTGAATCCAAGAAAATAATTTCCTATTAGGCTCAGTTTTGTCTTCCAAGTTACTTTGGCTAACCCAGTAATTTGCAAGCATTCAGTTAAAAATTGCACTGCAGAAGTGGCTGTGTGGTTGAAAATGTGCCATGTCAGCAATGTGACAATTACTTCTCCATCAAGCAGGTATGGGCGACTGAAGAAGAGCAATGCCAGCCATTTGGAGATTTTTGGCTTGGCTAGGTTCTTGCCCAATGCATGATTGCACTTGGCGATCAGCCATTGTCAGTGGTTAATATTACTGGGTTTCGACGTCTTCTCAGTGTACTGGAGCCGAGAGATTACCAGCCGCCACCACATCACAGAAACAGTGTTTCCAAAGCTGCTTTGTGAAAAAGCACATCAGCAACCTGTTGCCCGTAAACTTCACCAGTGTTATTTGGAGTAGCAGTGTTAGCCCCGTGTCTCTCATTAGCTTAACGGGCATAAACATAAAGAAAGCCATATTTCAATCTGCATAAGGTTTTCATCACAGTGCTGTTTTACCAACCACAGTGCTACTCTGTAAATAGAGATTTTTTTCTCACAAACAGGCTAAAAAGAAAGCTCTTGGTGTGTAGTCTAACTGTTTTAACTGTTATAGTTTGCCACAAGTCTTAACATTTCAAAATCTTGTGAACTTAGCTGCTGGGCTAAACCAACCCTCCTCTTCGCTGGATTGATAAATCCACATCGCTACTTAATATGCACGTGAATGACATCATCAGACTTGCAGTTGTTCATTCTTTCTGAACTTCACTCAGTATTTTGATATAAGGAATGATGTAACTTGTTTTGTTGACACTAGTCTGGGGAAATGTCAGGGCCCAGGCACTGAGCTTTGAATAGAAAAAAGTCATGGTACTTTGAAAATACTGCTTTGATCTAATTAACAACAATATCAGAGAAGGCCAAAATCCTCTGTGTGTCTGAAAACACCCTTGGACCACAGAGGGATTATTAAGCACGTGTATCGGTACTCGGTATCGGCAAGTACCCAAATGTAAGTACTTGTGGTATCAGTGCATCCCTATAAATTACAATTAAAAAAGTCTAGCTCATCAAAACCCCAGTGTTATAAATGGGAATGAATCTATAAAACATTTACATCTGACTGGACATGGTATGACCAGTGGACAATAATACAGCCGATCACTGCAGCTCCGGTGTTAAGTTATTGAGTCCCAGAGGGAGAGGTTGTGAAACACAGGCTCTAATTCATCTGCCTGATAGGTGGCTGACTCGCCCTCTGCCAGCAGTGCTTTCTAAAGGCTACTCCGACATCTGTCAGGAGCCATAAGGCACACACAACACCAGCTAAAGGCTTCAGCCATTCATCAGAACATTTTATGACTATGTCTCCCTGTGTGCTTGTGTGTTTACGAGTGTGTGACGGGGGAAGGAAAAGCCACGCGAATGTAGGATCGTAAATATGATACCTCATCTAGTCTAACCTGTCAGACTTGGTGATTGGTGGCACTAGTTCAGCAGCTGGATGTGCACATATGTTGCCATGTATGTGAAGAAAATAAAAAGGTTTCAGCCTTGCTCCAAGCCTATTTTCTATGGCTCCATCTGTCCCAGAGGCAGCAGCAGAAGCGGGAGGCATTGCTCACACCAGCCTTGTCTGACCATTTCTCATTGTGATGCCCAAGGGCACAGGTGGCCTTCAGATGCGGACCCATCAATCATGAGCGGCGGCTGGGTGCACAGGGCACGGGGAGGCGCACTGTCTTTCTAGGGAACATAATGTGGGCGTGGCTTGGTACCATAAACTATAACCCTGAGACATGAATAATGAATCAATGTGTTATTCAGCTCTATCGTATCAGGAAACTCAAAGTGCTGGAGGAGGGTTTGCTCACAGTTTGATAACACTGTTATATTTGTAAACACACAAATTCCTCTACGTTTTCCGTTTGAAAATCTAAGGTATAACGTGATGAAAAAAAAAAACTGCTCCACAATCAGAGGCATGGGTGCTGTCAAGGGGTGATTCAATGACGCCAGAGGTAATGAGAAAGTCATGCATTCATGGCTCCCGTAGATTGAGTTGCTGCTCTTGTGCGTACATAGCACCTTGAATGTGACAAATCCCCGTGTTCTGGCAAAGCTTTTGTTATGTTCCGTTTAATGGGTTTTCTCTCTGTGTGTTTCTGCTGACTGCTTACCTGTACAGTTTGACACCCGTCTCCCTCTCCAGCTGGGCCCATAGCTCGTAGCACTCCTCCATCATGTGGATGTAGAAGTCTTGCTCGTAGGCCTTGCGGATTATGCGGGTCTGGCCATGGGAGCTACCTCGGCTGTGGGGCAGGACAAACTGGAAAAGAGATGAACAATGGAACTTGGTTCAAATTAAATAACTTGGTTTGGGAATAATTTACACCAAAGTGGCCAAATGTCTGTGGACATCCAAAAATTTTACACACGTGATAGTTGATAGATGTGTAGGGGTGCAACGAATCACAAAACTCATGGTAAGAATTGGATCACGGTTTTGAGTCACGGATTGGATCAATTTTGGGATAAGCACAAATAGGGGGAATTTCAATGATTTATTAAAAATGTTATAAAAATAATTACTTATTTCACCAGTAAATTATTGTGGTGTAAAATGTGGTGTATGCTTACACTGCAATATTAAGCATTGTAAAGTATGTTCATTCTAGTTTTTTTAAAGTGGACATATTATGCTTTTCATATTTTCTGCCATATCTACAATGTTATAATGTTGGATTTTCATGTCAAACATTTCCATAACTTACAATAATGAAACATATTTTAGAGAAATCCCTTTAGTTAAAATGTTCATATTTCCAACCAAGTGTTACGCAACTCTAAACCGGCCTGCTAGGATTGGTAATCTGCTCCAGGTATAATGGACTGGAGTGGGGTTTTTTTTTAAGCTACTGCAGTGTTAACATTGTCGCGTGTAGCTTGATGTCAACTGCAGTAAACCACGTCATCTTGGCTGCCAGTTAGGCCTGCACAATTTGGGGGAAAATATGAATCACGATTTTTTAGCTTAGAATTGATATCACAATTCTCTGCCACAATTTTTCCTCACAAAGTGTCATATTTATTGCACACATGAACCATGAAGCATTACTGCTGAAACATTTCTGATTGGGTAGTGTTTGGTTCAGAAGCCTTATCTGCAATAACAATCTAACATTAGCCTAGTAGGGCTGCACGATTATGGCCAAAATGGTCATCACGATTATTTTCATCAATATTGTGATCTTGATTATTATCACGATTATTTGATGATTTTAACCAAACAACTTTCATTGTCACATAGGCTATTTATAACTACTTTCACATCCTTATTATGTTACATTCTTCTTATGTTGAAGTTGTATGTTGTATAGACATATTGCTACAACACATGGAAATAAAAATTGGCTATCTAAAATAAATAGCATAGGATATATATATTTATAGTTTTTTTTTAAATGTATCTCTGGGAAAGCTCTTTCACTTGTTTTCAACTATAACTGATTAAAGGAGCTAGGGAGAGAGAGGGAGTGCTACTCACAGAGGGTCAAGCACGGACTGAATGGCGGGTAAGCAGAGTTACACACGTTGTGTGTATGAAATGTCTTTATCCTTCACTGCGCTGCATTTTTATGAACTATGATATTCTGGCCATGGTTAACATCTTGCAGGTCCAGCAGGCTCTGTCTCACACGACCTGAAGTTAGTTTCATTCAATAGCTTTTTGTGTTTTGCGCCGTGGCGGCCGCGAAAGCAGAGTTACCAGCGGAAACAAGGGTACAAATACAGGTTTCCCTCTCATGCTTAACAATATACAGCTGTGTTAATAACACTAAAATTGTGGACAAATGTCAGAAGTGTGGAGCGGCGCCGCTGTGTAGCGGGGCTGCGCGGAGAGTAAGAGGAGAGGGTAAAGGAGAGATCCAACACAGGCACGGCTTTACAGAAGAAATGGGTCATGTAACGCAA
>NC_045741.1:27786190-27786328 GCF_008692095.1 Etheostoma spectabile
TATCCATATAAACAACATTGCAGCGGATGCAAGGACATTAGCACCAGTGAGACCTAGAGGAAAAATATTACTCGTGTCCTAGAGCTTGTGAGCTAACAGACGCTAACTAGCACCAACTAGCACTGGTCACTGCTGTTG
>NC_045741.1:27786338-27786470 GCF_008692095.1 Etheostoma spectabile
AAAAACAACACAGACGGGACAAAATGTTGCGTTTACTGGTAAACTAGTAAACCTTGAGACTGAAGTATAACCGACTGCTATCTGTTGTGGAATTTTCCTCCCATTACTGCGCGATGCAGGGAACAACTCTGA
>NC_045741.1:27786480-27786603 GCF_008692095.1 Etheostoma spectabile
ATCAGACAGTGGTTTACGGAGCGGTTGATTGGCTTTGCAAAAAACCCGGAGCGTTCTATGAAATGACGCATTTAAAAAAAAAAGCTCAATCACGCAGATTTGATCGTGGGAAGTCAAAATCGT
>NC_045741.1:27786613-27786904 GCF_008692095.1 Etheostoma spectabile
AAAATTTGATTAATTGTGCAGCCCTATAGCCTAGTGCTAAATATTAAGTAGTTGCATGTTAACACAAGATGGCTGTAATCTTGGGGGTCAATGCTGGTCCTTTCTCCCCAATTTTGGAGTCAAATTACTGCTGGGACATCTCCGGTGGTGTAATATTTGGTTGAGAAGCCTTTATTGGTAATTTTTGACGGTACAAAGTCGTGCTATATACTCCGTTGCAGTAGCTCCAGCTTCAAGTACTGAAACCATACATTTAATGATCCTGTTGTTCTGGACGGAGACCAGTGAAGG
>NC_045741.1:27786914-27787018 GCF_008692095.1 Etheostoma spectabile
CACTTTTCCGGTGATGGCTAGGCGTTATTGCGCAGCCTCCAACTGAGCTTGACAAAGTAGTTGTTACGTGAGCAACGTGTCTGAAAGTTGTAAGTCTTCTGGTA
>NC_045741.1:27787028-27788291 GCF_008692095.1 Etheostoma spectabile
AGAAATCTCAATCATTCCCAATCAGCAGAGATGGAGAGTGTAGGTACATGTTAGAAGATAACATAGACACAGGCTAGTTATTGCTAACTAACATGCTAGTACACGTTAGTAATTAAACCTAAGCAGCTAATGGAAGTCCAAACTGTCTGCGTGGTTATGACGCAATCGTTAGCCTGTTTTTACAAAAACGTCTGCTACGGAGCCATAACGTGAGGTACAAGGTAACAGAGCCTTTTATACATATGTGTTTCTTTAGAAAAAAACAATGAAAAAATGAGTCTTGAAACGCTTCAGATGTAAAGTTGTTTGCTGTCAAAGGGGCACCAAAATGAATGGCAGTCAATAGGATGCTAACTGCAGGTGATGTCTTTGTAACATTAAAATGGCATCATGGGAGCTACGCTTAGAGAGGAGAGGCTTACTCCCTTGGTTGCGGCAGAGCGCAGATTCCAGGAAATACTCTGGCCAATCAGAGCAGACTGGGCTTTTTCGGGAGGAGGGCTCAAAGAGACAGGCGCTCCCACAGAGCATCACATACACAGGGTGAATCCAGGTGCAGCAGCAATGGGCAGTATTAGAAAAATAGTGTTGTTGTTTTGTTTTTTTACATTAAAGCATGTTAACATGTTCCAGTACTAACACAAAATACAAGTATTATCCTGAAAATGCTATATAATAGTTGCCCTTTAAATCCCAGTGATGCTTCAGCCTACACCCATGCAGTTACACATAGCTTAAATTAGGGGGAAGAGCAGCACTTAGTAACACTGAGCTTTGACAGGTCAGAAATAAAACAAATCACACTACATGTGTCTTCTTTGTTCCACTACATAGATGATGATTATTTAATTCATGCACGCACACCTGTACATGTATATAGTGTACACTGTCTGAATACTTCTGTGTCCTGCAGTCAGTGGTGGAGGAAGTATTCAGATCCTTTACTTAAATAAAAGTAAATCAGAACAAATGTACATAAAGTATTAAAAGTCGATAAAAATCCTCACATAGTAGAAACTGGAAAGTTTCCAAACAGTTGAGTGTTTAATGGTGTTCTAATTTCAGCTGGACTTGTAGGCCCTTATATTGTTGGCTAGTTTCAACTATAATAAAACATCAAAGTTTATAAACTACATGTTTTGTGTGCAAAAATCTTAATGTGTAATGTAACTAAATCTGTCAGATTGTTGCAGTGGAATAAAAAGTATATTATTTCTCTCTGAAATTTAGCAGAGTAGATGTAGAAAGTGGCATGAAAAGAAA
>NC_045741.1:27788301-27798593 GCF_008692095.1 Etheostoma spectabile
AAAGTACAAGTACCTCAACATTTGGCCATTTGACCCACGTCTCCCCCTACTATACTTAAGTATAGTAGGGGGAGACGTGGGTCAGTTATAAGTTGTCCAATTTCTTAAATCAATCAAATTTAATTTAATTTTGGGATAGCAATGCCAGCTTTGTACTTAAACTCAACAAAACTAAATCATGTTCATGTGGGTCTATATGGATATCTTTCACGCAGGTTGTTAGCGCTTGGTTCTATTTATGTTTTTTCCTTAAAATTTTACTGAATGAGGTCCTGCCTGTCTCAATCTCAATCTCAATCTCACACACACACACACACACACATACACACACACACACACACACAATGTTAAACATTCATTTATATGTTGAATAGAGTTTCAATTTTTTTTGTCATATCTTAATTTTATGATGTAACATTTCACCCCAGGGGATGGTACAACTAACCCGGACTAAGGGGTAGAGTCCAACATTTTGCTCCTGGTGTCTGGTGTTGCAGAGATAACAGCTATACCACATATAAGCAGACACATGTAATTAGTTTGTATCACATTTTTCACGTTTATACACTATCCCCGGTCTCCCTTACTGGAGCAAATGTACATGGTTACATTCCACGACTGTCTCTGAGCAGTTCACTGAACTAACAAACAAAGTTGTGCGTGGGACACACCTGCTCCAGCAGAAGAGTCTTCTTGTTCCTCTGTGCCAGCTGATAGGCCGTGAAGGAGCCCTGCACCCCGGCCCCGATCACTATGACCTCATACTCCCTTTCAGTCGACATGCTGCCTGGATTTGTTTTCAACACGCAGGAACAGACTGTAGAAAGGATCCGCACCGGAGGGGGTGGGGTTAAAAGATAAACCATCCATTTGGGTCCCGAGTAATTCCTGATAGGGGCTGAAATCTGTGCGCCACACAGAACAAGCTTCATCAGTAAATGCCTGTGTGAGGCTAGATTATTATCCATGGTTAAGAGTATTGCTGGCGTCAGACAGTCTGATATGATAGAACCATAGACTGTATATTTATACATAGGCTACGGTCAATGGATAGGACACAAGTGCCTGACAGTCTCACCGCAGGGCAGAAAGGGTAAAAAGGGCGCCAATAGCCAACTTTTATGTGTTACTTTGTCAAACATTTTAACCCTTGTGTTGTCTTCCTGTCAAAATTGAAAATCAACACTTTTGTTGACGCTTTTCAATCGATGTTTTCAACTTTTTTCCCCCTTTTTTCAACATCCACAAGAGTGTTGAAAACACTACATAACACTAACTTATTAACTTTAGTTTTTACAGTTATTTTTTTACAGTTATTTTTTAATTTATGGTCAATAAACCTCATTTATTGGAAATTTTATCTAATGTTTGAGTTAGAAAAGCAGAAAGTAGGAATTATTTAGACTAAAATTAAAGGAATGGGTGTTGATGTCTAATCACAGACTGGAATATGTCAACTTTTACTCAATACTATTGCGAAACCACTTCAATTTCTCTCTCCAGATGCTATACAATTGAATAAGACACCCCAAAATTAATGAAAGACAACATGAGGGTTAAGTCACTACAATGTATGGAAATAAAAAAATGAACAGCAAGAAAAAACTGTATTCTAATAAGTCTAAATCCTTGCTCGTTTAATTTAATAACTCTTGCTTTGTCTTTTAGTGCTCTATCACTGTTTAGAGCTTTACTTCTCCTATTGTTTTAGCATAGCTTTCCACTAGAAATTCACAATCAGCATTGTCTATATGTGACACTTTGTCATCATTCATCATTGTGATTGTATTAACAGTTGTATACAATGCTTTCCCTGTTTGTTTTGTAAATTGCTTTGTGTGAATAAAAAACCTATAAAAAATATAATATAACAAACTTACCCTGACCCCTTCGGCCTGTTACTTTATGCTCCCCTTAGACAAAACTAGCCGTGGTGGAAAATGTTGATTGAGTAAAAGTAAATCCTCAATGGGAAAATAGTTTATTAGTTGTGAAATCAACTTTTATTTTATTTCACTCTAATATGGCAATGGGCATTAATAATAATGGTTGAAATAGAAGTTTAAAAAGTAAAATATTAAGTTAAATCAAAACAAATGCAATACTCATTGGATGTTCCTTTGTAGAATGATATTGATTTAGCATTGCACAGCATTGAATGATTGCATGTTTCTCAGTATAAAGTATTTGGGGTGGAGAGAATGTTAAAGAATGGAAGGTACAATTGAAAGAGCATTTTTATTAAGGCTGTGACTGCTAGGTTATATCTAACCGTTCAAATGTGGTGAACAAAAACAAAATATTTCAATATAAAAAATGACAAGAATTAAGTAAAGTCAGCTTTATTAATAAACCAATAGCCCAATGTATTTCACTGTCAACAGAAACCAAAAGGTCTAGATGTGACAAGCAAGACCCTGATCTATTATGTGATTTCCCACTAACAGAAAACAGGGGGGAACTGATTTATGAGTAGACTCTTATAAGATGCAAATAAACCTTCCCCCAAGCCTATGTAGTCTATAGAGCGATACATGCAGTCGGCCCAGCGCTGACACAGAGGATCTTCAGTGGTACGGATCCTCCCGTTCCATCTGACCATTTCCAGCTCTGCTGTAACTCTGCTGTGAGTGACCAAAGGGCACCTGCTACACTTACATAACCATGAATAGCCAGCTCAGTGCAGAGGTCACTCCTCTGCAGTCTCAGTTACACACCTGCACACAAAGAGGATATTATTACAGTCTAATTTGTTTGGCACAGTAGGCTAAACATGTTAATTCAAACGTGTCAAAGTTCGCCCTGCCAACTGGAGGTGTGCTGATACTGGGACTTGAGTAGACTCAAGCCCCCATTTTCATAGTCTTGCTTTGCCAGACCTTCCTCCACAGCGCTGCAAAGGAGGGTCAGGCTAGTCTGCACAGCATTCTGGGATAGGAGAAAATTCTGCTCTGGTCTATTGGCATTTCTTTAAACCAATCACAATTGTCTTGTGAGGTGCTAAGAGCCTCACGGAGCCCAGGCGCCTCTGCAAAATAGCCTCGGGAAGGAACTTGTTTTGGTGGAATACGTGTACGTTCAAAAGTTGATTTAGTCGTGCAACATAAAACTCTGTGTGGACGGAGAGTATAGCTAGCTGTCTGGATTTACCCTGCAGATATCTGAGGATTAACAATAGTCCTCAGAATTCCACCAGAGTTAGAACGACAACACAAAGAAAGAGGAAGGTAACAGACATCCGGCTGAAAAGGAAGACATCTTCAGGAATTTTAAGCGGCACATAAACAGTCCTGCAAATGAAACGTTGTGGATATGAACTACTGTTTTGATGACTTGCGACTTGACTTGACAAAAAAATAAACAGCTTTAATGACCCGACTTGTCAGTGAATGATTCAAGACTTGACTTGAGGCATGATGACTTTTTAAAGATATTTTTTTGAACAATTAATGCCTTGATTTTATAGGATGGCTGAAGACATGAAAGGGGAGATTTCCTGCCAGATGTCTAGCTAGACTATCTGTCCAATCTGAGTTTTCTGTTGCAGGACTAAAGCAACCTTTTAAAGGTACACAGGCTCCACCAAAACAAGTTCCTTCCCCAAGGCTATTTTGCAGAGGCACAGCTGCTCATTCAGCGCTTAGCACCGTACGAGACGATTGTGATAGGTTTTTAAGAAAAACAGCCATTTTTCTTACATCACAGAATGCTGTGTGGACTAGCCAGACTTTGCAGCGCTGTGGAGAAGGGTCTGGCAATGGGCCCGTTCTACCCCTTTGATTATATCTCATCTGTGTTCTCTGAGATTTGGAGGAGTCGTGGTATTTTGAGAAAAACAAAGTGATAGTACAATAGGCCATTACAAGAATAAAGTTTACCTGCACCATAGTCTGCTATGCATTACGTAATTGCTCTGCTGACACGGTAGATCTCAGACCTCTTGACAGACAACGAGCCCCGTTTGAGACACTGGTCTCTGAATGAGACAGCTGAGGGAAGTGGGTAGCACTTAACATTCCACCACTACAATAAGATGGCAATAGTGGGGTAACAGTGTGATAATAAAGAGGTGATATATAAGTAATAACTTGTGATTACCAAAGTAATAACTGGGTAATACATCACAGTAATGTAATACTGGGGTAATAAGGTGATATGAGATGTAATAACTTAAAATATGCATATTGCACGTTAAAATTTCTGACAATAATTAACATAGATGTCAGAATATTACAGTATGTCAACCTCTATTTCATATACCTAGAAGGCTACCAAAGGCATGTAACGTTGAAGATTGAAGCGAATAGTATGGAGAGATGATAACGCAAACCATGAGGCTTCCTGTTCACATTCAAATTGCTGACTAAATCCCAGGGTGCAAAGCTCCTACAGTTCTTAAAAGAACACACACACTCATGTGGGACGAACTATATTCGATATCTGGGTAATGGTAATATAGTTATATTAATGTTGTAATGATATGATAATAATGGGGTAATACATGTAGCAATCTATGTTGAGTTGGGTCTAATCATGTGGGTGTCAGGTTTTGCTGGTGGTGAACCCTTACAAACAGGATAACAGACATCAGATGAAGCCTTGTGGCCAGAAGGCACAGTCACACACAGTCACACAGTCACACACAGTCACACACAGTCACACACACTCACACACAGTCACACACACTCACACACACTCACACAGTCACACACAGTCACACACACTCACACAGTCACACACACCACAAGCAACACCAGTCCACACAAAGTCCACGTCACACACACGTCACACCGTCACACACAGTCGCACCCACTCTCCACATCCCCACACACGCACCCCTCCCAGTCCACACACACTCACACACACTCACACAGTCACACACACTCACACACACTCACACAGTCACACAGTCACACACAGTCACACACAATCACACAGTCACACAATCACACAGTCACACACAGTCACACAGTCACACACAGCCACACAGTCACGCACAGTCACAAAGTCACATGCAGGCAAGCTTAGACACAGCAACAACCTACATCTTGTCCGTCTCAGTGGTGTTAGAATTGGCTCTCTGCATACAATTAAATACCTTTAAATCTTAACCAAAACTGGTTAATCCCAGACACAGGAGCTATCCCTGATGGGGGTTGAGAGATTCAAGCATTCATTCATTGATTGATTTTGTTTTCTCTCTCTCTCATTCTTTGGACAGCTGGCGCCTCAGTCTGAACAGCTCTCATTTGCAATCGATCAGTGCTGAGATAGCTCATCCCCATCGACCTCTGCAACACCAGAATACAGAGGTGAGGCTCAGTCGTCTCTGACAACTACAACGTGACCTAAAGTGTTATTCATATAAAGTACAGGACAAAAGGTTGGACACACCTTCTCATTCAATGCGTTTCCTTTATTTTCATGACCTTTCATTGGCCTGTACTGTATATATATATACATATATATTTATACACTGTATGCTGTACAATCGCTCTGCACTTTATATTTGAGAAGTAATGTTTTATTCTTCATTTGTATTTGTATATAACAATAATAAGTCTTGATGTAGTGACCTTTATTGACATCGGTCACGCATGTATAATTGAGTGAGGCTTTTATGAATAAACATGGACATAGCCCTTGCTTATAAGATTTGATTTGGTGAATATGAACCAATGCTGATCTGATAAGTGTATTTATGATGGAAATAGTCAATGCTACCTTGCTTGGACAGTGTACAATCTGAAATGACGCCAACAAAATAGATAGTTTGTTGAAATTTGAAGCTATCCCACATAAGTAGCAACAGTCAGCAGCAGCTTCAGCCAGACCCACAATGTTCATTACCTCCCAAAGTATATAAGGAGGGATATCCAGGTCTGATCATCACTTTTAATTTCTACAATGTAAACATACCTAAACATTGTTGCAATCTTGGACATTATTATATCATTCATGTTGAGATCACATCAAGAAAAATGTTAGTGTCCATAGAACTATACACATGGGTAATTGTGACCCAACTGGAGCATGTAAGGTAAACTTTTCCTACACAGGTAGAGTGTGTGCCCCATGTAAGAGTGTGAGTCCTTTTGCAGCAGCCCAGGTTTAACACCAACCTGCATCCCTTTGCTGTGTGTCGTCCCCTCTGTCCCCCTCGTCCCCTTTTTTTTATCTGTCTATACCAGGGGTCTTCAACGTTTTCCAGGCCAAGGACCCCCAAACTGATGGCGAGATGGAGCGGGGACCCCCTATATATATATATATATATAATATATATATATATAATATATATATTATAAAATTGTGTTATATCAAACTGGTCCTATAGTGCCATGTGTAAATGTACCTTGTTATTGTGCATTCAATACTAAGATACTCAAATAATACACAGGTTCATATATTCATGCATTGATGACTGAAAGACATCTTCTGCCTCCATTTATCTGTTTACTACAGTGTGTTGAATTTATGTTAATGTGTATTTAAAGACATTTCAATTAGTGGAAAAATTGCGGGGGGGGGGGGGGGGGGAATATAAAAAAGTCTAATCAACCAAAACTTTCGCAACCCCCATGCAGTACTCCGCGGACCCCCTAGGGGTCGCGGACCCCCTGTTGAAGACCCCTGGTCTATACTATCAACTAAAGAAAAAAAGCCTCCAAAAATAATCTTCAGAAAACAAATATTTCCTCCATTGCCACTCCTCCATTGGATAATTCAAAGCAAGACACCCTTTTCACATGGTTACATTGTTCTCACATTGTCATTTGAGACATTGCTAATATCTTGGAAACAAAGGAACCTATCCAACACTCTGCTCTTGCTGTCACCAGCGTTAAAAAAAATAAATGTTTTGGTCTCTCCGGACATTCATCAAGAGTATTTCAAACACCCCCAGGTGAAAGTTTAAATATTGGTGATTCTATGGGATCACCAATTCTATTGTTCCTTTATTTCCAAGTTATTTTTCAACTTACCTGTACAGAAGAATTTTTAGATGTGCAACCTGTTTCTTAATAAAAAACGTTATTATAAAATATCTATAACAGCCGCTTAAAAACTGTAAACTGTGTTTTCCATTATTTTGAGATTCAACAAAAATTAGGTTTTCAAAGTCCTAAGTATCAAATAAAGGGTCCGAGACCTCCCAGAACCCCTATCCTTCAAACACTGGAAAGCATTATGCCATTTTGAATGCAAATGGGGGAGTTCAAGAGCTCTAAATGCTCTTAATGGGGCAAACGTCCAAGACAAATACAAGGTACTAACAACTTGTACGCCAAAGTGTTAATCCACTGCCTGGGTGCCCTTTATTGCTGCGTTTGATGAAGGAAGTTTTCACCACACCTGGAGCTGGTTATGTTAGATGAATTGTGGGTACAGTTGGCATAGTGGGAGACAGCTTCTGTCCCTTCTGTAGACAGCAGGCCGAGCAGATGGATGGGGAGGCAGGATAGACCTGCAGAGGGTCATCTGGTCAAACACCCCGCTGTTCCACCATGTCACACACACACACACACACACACACACACAGCCTCCACCCTGCTACACCACGCCACAGAACATTAACCTCACGCATCATATTCATCCCCTCTCTGTACAGCTCTACCTTAAAGGACCAAACCAGTAATGTTTCCGCACACTTTGTTCAAATTGCACATGCTTCTGTACCGTCTTCAAACTATGGAGTAGTGTTTTATGTTTGGTGATGTTTCAAATATCACATACAGGGCCTAAAATCAACACCTGACCACCCGCCAAATGCAGGTGGATTTAGCAATTGGCAGGTAACACTGTCAATCTACACATTGGCAGTTAGCCAATGACAATTGTGTGATTTATCACTTTTTTTGCAACTGTTGTTCTTTTACACTTCAAAGAAATCAGATTTTTTGGGGCTTTAGCTAAAGCTAAAAATGTGGCTGGGGTAACTGGGGTAAAGAGGCCAGCTGAAATGAACAACCAACAAAAAGATGATCATGAGTCAAAGAAAAGTAAAAGAAGATGTTTTAATACAAAGTGGATCATTGAAGACAGCAAGGTTTGTGAGTGTCTAAGCAATACAAAACAAATGTACTACAGTAATTGTCGTGTGTATGGTTCAGAGAAAGCAAAGTCAAATCCTTTTGTAATCAAGACTAAAAACTTAAAATTAGAAGTAATTAAGGACCACTGTCATCAAAAAGCCCCCTACACACGATAAATTGTAACTACCAAAGACTGCGCTTCCGGTGGAGACCGCTGCGGTCAAGGGACTGACATCCATAAAAGCAGTGCAAGATGCGACTGCTGTTTCGGAACATTCATGTGATCTCTGTTTTTCACCCTTATGAGGCAAAAATCCACCTGCCACAGTGGTTGGTCGTCAAAAATGTTAACTTGAGGCCCTGGTCACATATTACGCTTTTCCGTGTTTTCTGTCAAATCTAAAATGTTATAATGTTGGATTTTCATGTTAAAGAGGCCAAAACTTCACATGATGTGGTAAACGTATTGTAGACAAATCTCTGTGAGCTAAAACGTTATATATATTAATGTGTTATATAGTGCACATCTTTCCAACGTGGCGTAATACGTGGCGAAATCATGAACTCACGGGCCCAGGAGTTTTACGATCCCTGTGTTCCTACGCGGTAGAAGCCCAGGCTACTATTTCAGAGGATTATCCTGTACTGTGGTCATAATGTCTTCACACAGCCAGGACACTCACTGCAGGTGAAATTACAATATCTTTGAAGGATTGATGGACTACCTGTTGTGGACTATAGCTAGTATGCGTTTTCTTTTCTTACATTTGCTTTTTTAATGCATTTAGGCTATTGTTTTAGAGTTATAAGTTCTCTTCTATATGGCCTGTTGGATATGGCCCCATGTCAGATTTAATTAGCCTAGTTGTTGTGTAATGCTGGCTGTTCACTAAGCAATCTGAGTCGTCACATTGAATGTGTGCATGTATATGCCTTGTTTGTATTTGTATGTTTGGGAATAGCCTAATATACAGTATGGCGATAGCACAAAAAAGACTTCTGGAAGTCTAACCACATTAAAGCTGCGGTTTGTCATAGTTCAGAGGATGAACATAGGGTTTTTCATTTGTTTTATAACAGGGATGGGTTGCCAGGTTATGTTTTTTTAGAATTTGTTTTTATTGTATTTTTAATTTTTCAAATTTTTTTATTGTTATTCAATCTTTGTCAATCTCATAGCTTCTTACAATGCCTAACTGCTTACTCTACCACCCATATAGTTTGAGAGACGACTTTTAGGCAGTGAGTGACACAGAAAGTAGAAATATGGCAGGAGGGTCTGCAGTATGTTTTACTAACTGGAATGTTAGAGGTATGACTGGACCAGTGAAAAGAACATTGATATTTTCACATCTGAAAAGAATACACAACTCCGTGTTCAAGACCATATTTTGCTTAGAAAGGCATGGGTAGGACAGGTGTACCATTCAAACTTTAGCAGAAGACCCAGGGGAACGGCAATAATAATTCATGAAAATGTATTATTCACTCCCTCAGAAATAATTTCAGATCCTCAAGGGCGTTATATTATAGTATCAGGTAGTTTTTTTCACACCCCCGTGGTCTTAGTATGCATTTATGCCCCCAACTGGGAGGCTGCTGACTTTTTCAAGAAAATAATGACCTTGTTGCCTGATTTAAACACACATCATTTAATATTTGGTGGAGATATGAATTATGTGCCATCTGCCTCAAAGGATGCTTTCCGATCTATATCCCAAATATTACATGAAATTAATGACTCTGAATTTATCCTTATGGGGGATATGAATTGGGACTGGCTTTCTGGGAACTCTGATTGTTTTAAAGACTTGTGTAATGACCTAAATTTAGTGCAACTTATTAATGAACCAACAAGAATAAATCCCAAAGCAGAAATAAAATCTACTCTCCTTGATTTAATCATAACAAACTCTGTTTATAAATATTGTGTTTTATTATCATTTCCTTGCTACCTGGATGCCATTCTTGGCTGCAGCGAGGGTTAAGAGATGCATTATTCAGCAGAAATTACTGATGCTGCCCAAGCGTGTGCAATTTTTGGCAGGGATGCAAAATGTGGGCACAACATTAGCAAAGCAAGCTCTGGTCATGGCCGGGGGATGTGCCGTTGCTACCGGGTCTGGAGCTCTCTTCAAAGACTTAGGTTTTGAGGTTTGAGATTTTTTTTTTGAGAGGATTGTTTTTCAAACTAATAGCAAAAATTATACATTTGAGAGTTTAAAAAAGTACAGTATTTTGAGAGAGATTTTTTTTGCT
>NC_045741.1:27798603-27800498 GCF_008692095.1 Etheostoma spectabile
AAACTTTTTCTCTCAAATATTTTTTTTTCTCATAAAACGTTTTTTGCTATCAGTGTGATAACTTTTTCTCTCAATTTTTTTTCTCTCTTGTGTAATAAAGAAACAATTCTAGCTCCATACCTCTTCTTGGGCATGTTTGAATTTGATTCAATTTAAAGTTCTTCGCCATATGCACTATAGTAAGGTTAGGTTGGCCAGGTTGAGAGAGTTTTGAACATCAATATTTAAGGTGATAAATGAAGCCCTTGATTTCAATTTACAACCTAGCCCTGCAATGGCTGTGTTTGGGGTACAAGGAGGTGATTTTGTAATGCCCAATAGTAAGGAAAGCGTTGTTGCTGTTGCAACCTTAATAGCACGAGGAAGAATACTTATAGAATGGAAATCATCTACACCACCAAAAGTCTCCACATGGCATTGTGATATTATGATGTTTTTAAAAATAGCAAAAATTAAATACTCTCTTAGAGGATCATCCAGAAATATTTACAAAAATAGGGACCCTTTACTGTCTTACTTAGAAAGACTTACTTCACTTCCCTCTTAATAACTGCTAGGAATGGTAAAGCCCAATGATTACACTAAACACTATCATGAATAATAGAAGAAAGGTGTTTTGATTTTTATTAATATTTACTTTTTCCTTTGGTTTTTATTTGTTTCTTTATCTCTTTATCTGTCCTTTTCTCAGCACAAGGGTTAGCTGTGGGTGGAATGAGGTTAATAGAAAGATTTCTTGCTACAATTGACATTGTTATGTTGCTCTGTATATTGTACCTTCTCTAAAACAATAAAAATACTATACCAGCTATGTTCTCACCAACTTAATTTATTGCATTCATTGGTTGTGATAAATTAAATAAATATGTAGACGTTGCATAAATGTATGCTAGGCTAAACATGAGCATATGCCCAGAGATTAAGGTGACCAGATTTCTCAGACAAAATCCGGGGACATTTTCAGCTCAGAAACGTATTTACCTCCAAAACAAGTAATGTTTTTATTTTTGTAAAACTTAAAACGGGGACACTAGACCTAGAGCTGTTCTCATTAGGGGCTGAGCACCCCCAAGGTCTGATCCTAGACCCACCTCTGCTGCTACTTCATACTCCACTCCACTACACCTCAGAGGGGAATGTTTCAAGATAGAAAGTCCTAATATTTCAAGATAAAAACTCTTAATATTTCAAAATAGAAAGTCCTAATAGTCCTAATATTTCAAGCTAGAAAGTCCTAATATTTCAAGCTAGAAAGTCCTAATATTTCAAGATAGAAAGTCTCAATATTTCATAATGTTGTAATGTTTACTGAACTACATTTATCTGACAGCTTTTGCTTTATTGCTCAAGGCTTGTTTCTGCAACAGCTCATTGAGTATCGGATACAATAAAAACTATTGAGGACATATTTTCCTTTGACATTGACGCAGTATTAAACGAGATCGCTCCAGTTGGCAGAAACAAGCTACAATGTAAGTTAATAGGATAATTGTCTAGCTTGTATTTACGTTCATAAAAGTTCTTGTTTTGCTGTTAACAGACTCAGATTAATATTCTAAGTGTCTGACAACATTATGGGAAGGATTTCTAAGGAGGTCGACCTTTCTGTTAAAGATTAAGATCCTTTTTAAAACATAAAAGTCCGCGAAATTGCGTTCGCTAAACCCACCAGACTCCATGTAAATAATCAGTAATTTTAGCATCGTAAAACACGGCTTCTAAAATCTCTCTGAGCACCGCTGGCTCTGGCTGCCTGGAGCCTGCGTGTGTAGGGTGCGCGACCATCGGCTACGTTTTGTCAGTTTTTTCTTTCATTCATTCCAATTTCGGGTCTGTCAGTCACAGTGAAAACCGGTGACATTTCTGGGGACAGATCCAGCCGGGGACAGGTCGCC
>NC_045741.1:27800508-27800696 GCF_008692095.1 Etheostoma spectabile
ACTGTCCCCGGAAACCGGGGACGTCTGGTCACCCTACCAGAGATACACACGTAAAAATAAATTGAAAGGAGCCATACAGCAACCAGAAGCACCCCCTTTCCTCCTCATTTGAATTGCTGCCCTCAGGACGACAATACTGTGCTCCTTTGTTTAAAAAACACAGATCCAAGCTCTCCTTTGTTCCACAG
>NC_045741.1:27800706-27800824 GCF_008692095.1 Etheostoma spectabile
TCCTTAATAATGAAGGTCCCGTCCGATGAATGATATATATTTTTGTGTATCTATTTTATTTTTTTCTTTCTCCCAGCTGGTCTGGAATTCTACCCCCCCCTTCATATTACTTTGGTTT
>NC_045741.1:27800834-27800932 GCF_008692095.1 Etheostoma spectabile
TGGTGGTGTACATATGTTGTGTTTTTATTTTTTATTTTTTCCTTCCTCCTTACCTTATCTGTGTTTATGTTTGAATACTATGTGATGTGATCTTTTAC
>NC_045741.1:27800942-27804935 GCF_008692095.1 Etheostoma spectabile
TTTCCCTATGGGGACAATAAACATGAACTGAATAAGTTCATATTATTAACACAGTAATCGTTACTCCAAATCCTTTATTCCTCTCGCCATCAGGTTATTATATTTAGACAGTGGCCACTTTAAATATGATCCCTATCAATAGCTTTATTAATATGAATAATTTAAATCATACATTGTATACATCATTTGGCAGAATATATTATCTTTATCTGTATTTGAGAAACGCTCAAACTTGTGATGTGAAATTTCACTTTGACCTTAAAATTCTGGTTCTTGGGTTATAGGACTGCATGCAAGCCAAACTACACAGCAAAATGACACTATGACTGAACCAATCCACAACACAGTTATAGTAATTAGTGTAATTAAATAGCATTCTTTGGACAGCTTATCTTATAGAGAGTGGAATTTGATATAGTATGCTATTACTTTATCACACATGTACATGAGCAGAAAGATAATATTTAAGTCCTTGCTTACAGAAGAACTCATCAGGAGCAAAGTCTGGCCTGAGTAAATTCCCCCCTGCAGCTTTGATGTGTCTAAAAGCTAACATGACAGAAACCTTTGTTGAACAGAGTAGAAATTGAAGAAGAGTATATGTCTGTCACCTTTTACTTGTTAACATCTTAGTTTCTTGATTGGTTGTTGACCTGAGTGTAGCTCTAATACAGTAACAATAGATGTGAGTGCAAATTAAAGAAGTTTTACCATTAGTCAACACTTCGCAACTGGACATAACCAATTTGTCTTTATTAACAGGCTATGCACCACAGCACTTTAAAGTTGCTGTAATTAAACCTCTTCTGAAAAAGCCAAACCTTGATGGGCGCGTTATTTGGATGTCCATTAGTCAACCCATGTAAAACCTAGTGAAATGACATTTTCTACAATAGAAACATGATAAAAAGAAAAACTTACTGTTCTAGCTATAAAAATAGCACAATCATCCCAGTGCATGATATTTCAATAACCGCTCATACGCGCTTCAGGATGACGGGAATTAGTTGTTACAGACATTCACAAAGACGCATAGTCCTGCAACCAATCTAACTATAATAACAACTTTTGGAAGTACCATCCATGATATACAGTAAAATATTAAAGTTGTTGGAAGATTATATGGCTTAAACTGCATGTTTCATTCGTCCCCGCATGCTGTTTCATTCGTCCCGTCCAGGAGGGACGGATGAAACATTACGCACGTCCCACTTTTGCTGTAATAACTCCTGAACGGTTTTGTTCAAAGCTGAACATGCAACTGTATTTGACAGATGAAAGGTGTAGGTTGCTGGTTACAAATATACAGCTTTCAGTGTGATTCGACCGCTTTGTAAATTACGTTAATTAAAAGTGTTTCAACTGTCCGGCTTCCCCACTGCCTATGGCTGCTGCACCGTATTCTCCAAGCTCCCAGGAACAGCGGCAAGTTATAAAGAAACCACTGGCTTGCGGCAACGGTGGAACTGCACCCTTCTGGTCCAGAAAGACTTTTCCATAGCTTTGCATGGCAAGAGAAATTCTATATATCTTTTCAGATATTATTTTGTGGGGTACCTCAACTTACCAGCCAGAACACCTAAAGGGTCCTTGTTAAAACATCATGTTGGGGCTATCAATTTAGTTGCTAACATGGAATTAAGAAGATGGTAACACTATAGCTAGCGACATACAGTGCTGCTCATAGTTTAGGAACCATGCTAAGTTGACAAAAAGAAGAACAAAATTAAAAAAAAAACAATTTGGAACTTGATTTAATGCCTTAATTAAAAAAAAATAACATTAAAAAATCCAACCTTTAAGGACAACCAATTCCTTTGTGAATGAATAACGTATTGTAAACAGGACATCACTAGGATTTACAGACAGAGGATGCTTAGCCCACAGGTATTTGTAACTGGTAATTTCAATTCAATTCAATTCAATTTTATTATAGTATCAATCATAACAGAGTTATCTCAAGACAATATAAGTAGACCACACTCCAGAATTTACAAGGACCCAACAGTTCTAGTAGTCTCCTCAGAGCAAGCACAGTGCGACAGTGGCGAGGAAAAAACTTCCTTTTAGGCAGAAACCTCGGTCAGACCAGGCTCTTGGTAGGCGGTGTCTGACGGTTGGGGTAGAATGAAGAGTGGAATAACAAAAAATAGAAAAATTAGTAGTTTGTAGCAGTTCTTTGTAGTAGTTCATGGCCATAGCAGGACGCTGTGCAGCATACAAGGCACAGCAGGACGTAGCAGGACGTGCAGGGCACTGCAGTGTAGCAGTTGAACATGGCCACACAGAACATGGAGCGGGACCAAGGCGACAGCTGCTACCTGATTTTGGAGCCTCTCTGATCCAATGGAACATGCTGGGGAAAAAAGAACATAAGGACTCCGGGAATGACTCCCCAGAGCTAGGTTAGTAACAAGCATTTCTGGGACATGGATGCACATAAATGAAAGAGGAAGATAGAGAGAGAGGAGCTCAGTGTATCAAAATAGTCCCAGCTGTCTAAAAATATATTACAGCAAAACCAAGAGAGACAAGGTAAAGAGATCCAGCCCGGTCGGGCTAGAACTCTCCCCAACCGGATCGGGCTTATGCAAGTCTCCCTTTAGTTTTATTATATTCTTGATTAATGATAGCTAAATCTGAAAAAACTATGTGACTAACTACTACCCTAACAATATTCGATTCTATGCCCTAACTGTAAGCTTTATCAAAAGGAAAGTCTTAAGCCTATCTTAAATGTTGAGACAGTGTCTGCCTCCTGAACCCAAACTGGAACCTGGTCCACAGGAGAGGAGCCTGATAGCGAACGCTCTGGCTCCCGTTTACTTTTAGAGACTCTAGAACCACAGTAAACCCTGCATTCTGGGAGCGTAGTGCTCTCGCAGGGGTAAGGTACTATGAGCTCTTTAAGATAAGATGGAGCCTGACCATGAAGAGCTTGTAGGTGAGAAGAAGGAATTTAAATTCTATTCTAAATTTTACAGGAGCCAATGCAGAGAAGCTAAAACAGGAGAAACGTGATCTCTTTTCCGGTTCCCGTCCGAACACGTGCTGCAGCATTGGATCAGCTGAAGAGTCTTTATGGACTTTTTGAGCAGCCTGATAACAAAGAATTGCCGTAACGCTAGAAGTAACAAATGCATGGACTAGTTTTTCTGCATCATTTTTAGACAGGATATTCCTGATTTTTGCAATATTACGTAGGTGAAAAAAGGCGATCCTTGAAATTTGCTTTAAGTGGAATTAAAGGACATGTCCTGATCAAAGATGACTCAAGATCTTCACAGTGGTGCTGGAGGCCAGGGTGATGCCATCCAGGTAACTATATCTTTGGATAATGCGTCACGGAGGTGCTTGGAGAGCAATAACTTCAGTTTTATCTGAGTTTAACATTAGAAAAGACAGTCATCCAGGTTTTAATATCCTGAAGGCACGTTTGAAGTTTAGCTAACTGAATAGTTTCATCCGGCTTGATGATAGATATAACTGAGTATCATCTGATAACAATGAAAGTTTATGGAGTGTTTCTAATAATACTGCCTAAAGGAAGCATATATAAAGTGAACAGATGGACCGAGCGTAGATCCTGTGGGACTCCATGACTAACCTTGGCGTGCACAGAGGATTTACGTTAACATGACAAACGAGATCGATCTGATGAATAAGACTTAACCAGCTTAGAGCAGTCCCTTTAATGCCAATTAAATGTTCAATCTCTGTAATAGGATATAAGGTCATGGTATCAATGCAGCGTTTAGATCTAATAACACAAGTACAGAGATAAGTCCTTTGTCTGATGCAATTAGGAGGTCATTAGTAATTTTCACAAGTTCTGCTCTTGTGCTATGATGAACTCTAAATCATGACTGAAAATCCTCAAATAAGCTGTTGCTATGCAGAAAGTCGCACAGCTGTTTGGCGACTGCTTTCCAAGAATCTTAGAGAGAAATGGAAGGTTAGATCATAGGTCTATAGTTGGCTAAAACATTCTGG
>NC_045741.1:27804960-27808870 GCF_008692095.1 Etheostoma spectabile
ATGACCTCCTAATTGCATCAGACAAAGGACTTATCTCTGTACTTGTGTTATTAGATCTAAACGCTGCATTTGATACCATTGACCATTATATCCTATTACAGAGATTGGAACATTTAATTGGCATTAAAGGGACTGCTCTAAGCTGAAACGTCAGGGAAACATGTGATTTTGGTTGCAGATGTTTTTGTCCCCAAATTTGGGATTTGGCTGTGTTCTACACATATAATCTTATATTAAACAGTAGTGAGTAAGCAACTTAACACGTGACTAGAACATGATGAAGACTGCCTGAAAAAGACATAATAAAAGAAACCCCAGTGTTAAGTATAAGTATTTTTTTGCCAATCAACCATCTTGTGTGTCACCTGTAGTGGATAATTTGAAATCATGATAGCCGGGAAGGTATGAAAGATTACATTATTTAAGTCCTTTTCAGGATTTACTACTCATTTGTGCTTGTACTATAAGTTACTATGTTTATGTTGAAAAACACTTCTTTTTTTCTATAGGGGGAGCGGTACGTTGAAAGCGGGACGGATGTAAAATTCCAGTTTTCTCGAGGCGGATGTATTGATAGACAGACTTCCTTAGGTCTGAACATAAGCATGGTAACCCCACCTATCAGCCAAATATCTTCCTTTATTTCACTTTCATCACGAGTTACAGCCGATAAACGCGTTTGTGGTCAAAAGTAAAACTTCATAGCGGTCACATTTTTTCGATATAAACCAGGGTTTTTCATTTAAAAGGTTGACTACATGCTTATTTAGTAGACCAGTTAGTGTTCTCCACAATCCCAGACTTTCATATTTCTGTTTTACATAAAAAGCAAAACAGGCTATAATGGCATATGTCTATGTCGGGACGGATGAAACAGCTGGTTCAACTGTCCCCGACCTGGGTGGAACTCCATGCATTTTAAGTAAATGCACCAATGTCTGTGTTCGTACAATATGTATGGGGTGGACATGGAATAGCATTTTAGAAAGATGAAAATAATTTCAGCCCACCAGGTAGGGGGGTTGAGTTTTCCCAGTTATCCTATGGAGACTGACGGGTTGGGGGCGTTATTTGGATGTCCATTAGTCTAACCCATGTAAAAACCTAGTGAAATGACATTTTCTACAATAGAAACATGATATAAAATAGAAAAACTACTGTTCTAGCTATAAAAAAGCACAATATCACAGTGCTGATATTCAATAACCGCTTCATACGCGCTTCAGGTGACGGGAATTAGTTGTAACCGACATTCACAAAGACGCATAGTCCTGCACCAATCTAACTATATAACAACTTTTGGAAGTACCATCCATGATATACAGTAAAATATAAAGTGTTGGAAGATTATATGGCTTAAACTGCATGTTTCATTCGTTCCCGCATGCTGTTTCATTCGTCCCGTCCAGGAGGGACGGATGAAACATTACGCACGTCCCACTTTGCTGTAATAATCCTGAACGGTTTTGTTCAAAGCTGAACATGCAACTGTATTTGACAGATGACAGGGTAGGGTTGCTGGTTACAAATATCAGCTTTCAGTGTGATTCGACCGCTTTGTAAATTACGTTAATTAAAAGTGTTTCAACT
This sequence comes from Etheostoma spectabile, assembly GCF_008692095.1. NCBI lineage: Eukaryota > Metazoa > Chordata > Actinopteri > Perciformes > Percidae > Etheostoma > Etheostoma spectabile. Next base: position 27,806,551 of record NC_045741.1, read on the forward strand.
GGCCGGCTCTCCCCTACTGCCTATGGCTGCTGCACCTGTATTCTCCAAGCTCCCAGGAACAGCGGCAAGTTATAAAGAAACCACTGGCTTGCGCCAACGTGGAACTGCACCCTTCTGGTCCAGAAAGACTTTTCCCATAGACTTTGCATGGCAAGAGAAACTTCTATATATCTTTTCAGATATATTTTGTGGGGTACCTCAACTTACCAGCCAGAACACCTAAAGGGTCCCTTGTTTAAACATCATGGGGCTATCAATTTGTTGCTACATGGATATATTAAGAAGATGGTAACACTATAGCTAGCGACATACAGTGCTGCTCATAAGTTTAGGAACCCATGCAAAGTTGACCAAAAGAAGAACAAAATTAAAAAAAAACAATTTGGAACTTGATCTTAATGCCTTAATTAAAAAAAAACTACCATTAAAAAATCCAACCTTTAAGCGACACCAATTCTCTTTGTGAATGAAATACGTATGTAAACATGGACATCACTAGGATTTACAGACAGAGGATGCTAGCCCACAGGTATTTGTAACTGGTAATTTCAATTCAATTCAATTCAATTTTATTATAGTATCATTCATAACAAAGTTATCTCAAGACACTATAAGATAGACCACACTCCAGAATTTACAAGGACCCAACAGTTCTAGTAGTCTCCTCCAAGCAAGCAACAGTGCGACAGTGGCAAGGAAAAACTTCCTTTTAGGCAGAAACCTCGGTCAGACCAGGCTCTTGGTAGGCGGTGTCTGACGGTTGGGGTTAGAATGAAGTGGAAATAACAAAAATAGAAAAATTAGTAGTTTGTAGCAGTTCTTTGTAGTAGTTCATGGCATAGCAGGACGCTGTGCAGCATAAAGCACAGCCGGACATAGCGGACGTAGCAGGGCACTGCAGTGTAGCAGTTGAACATGGCTCACAGAAATGGAGCGGGACCAGGCGACAGCTGTACCTGATTTTGGAGCCTCTCTGATCCATGGAACATGCTGGGGAAAAAAGAACATAAGGACTCGGGGAAGACTCCCAGAGCTAGGTTAGTAACAAGCATTTCGGGACATGATGCACAAATGAAAGATGGAAAGATAGAGGAAGAGGAGCTCAGTGTATCAAATAAGTCCCCAGCTGTCTAAAACTATTATTACAGCAAAACCAAGAGAGACAAGGTAAAGAGAGCTCCAGCCCGGTCGGGCTGAAACTCTCCCCAACCGGATCGGGCGTATGCCAAGTCTCCCTTTAGTTTTATTAATTCTTGATATAGATAGATAATCTGAAAACTATGTGACTAACTACTACTCCCTAACAATATTCGATTCTATGCCCTAACTGTAAGCTTAAAAAGGAAAGTCTTAAGCCTACTCTTAAAGTTGAGACAGTGTCTGCCTCCTGAACCAAACTGGAACCTGGTCCACAGGAGAGGAGCCTGATAGCTGAACGCTCTGGCTCCCGTTCTACTTTTAGAGACTCTAGGAACCACAAGAACCCTGCATTCTGGGAGGTAGTGCTCTGCAGGTGTAAGGTACTATGAGCTCTTTAAGATAAGATGGAGCCGACATGAAGAGCTTTAGGTGAGAAGAAGGAATTTAAATTCTATTCTAAATTTTACAGGACGCAATGCAGAGAAGCTAAAACAGGAGAAACGTGATCTCTTTTCCTGGTTCCCGTCAGAACACGTGCTGCAGCATTCTGGATCAGCTGAAGAGTCTTTATGGACTTTTTTGAGCAGCCTGATAACAAAGAATTGCCGTAATCCAGCCTAGAAGTAACAAATGCATGGACTAGTTTTTCGCATCATTTTTAGACAGGATATTCCTGATTTTTGCAATATTACGTAGGTGAAAAAAGGCGATCCTGAATTTGCTTAAGTGGGAATTAAAGGACATGTCCTGATCAAAGATGACTCCAAGATCTTTCACAGTGGTGCTGGAGGCCAGTGGTGATGCCATCCAGAGTAACTATATCTTGGATAATGGTCACGGAGGTCTTGGAGAGCAATAACTTCAGTTTATCTGAGTTTAACATTAGAAAATGACAGTCATCCAGGTTTTAATATCCTGAAGGCACGTTTGAAGTTTAGCTAACTGAATGTTTCATCCGGCTTGATTGATAGATATAATGAGTATCATCTGCTAACAATGAAGTTTATGGAGTGTTTCCTATAATACTGCCTAAAGGAAGCATATATAAGTGAACAGGATTGGAACCGAGCGTAGATCCTTGGGGACTCCATGACTAACCTTGGCGTGCACAGAGGTTTCATCGTTAACATGAACAAACGAGATCGATCTGATGATAAGACTTAAACCAGCTAGAGCGTCC
>NC_045741.1:27808895-27809183 GCF_008692095.1 Etheostoma spectabile
CTAGCTCTGGGGAGTCATTCCCCGGAGTCCTTATGTTCTTTTTTCCCCAGCATGTTCCATTGGATCAGAGAGGCTCCAAAATCAGGTAGCAGCTGTCGCCTTGGTCCCGCTCCATGTTCTGTGATGCCATGTTCAACTGCTATCTCAAGACACTATACAGATAGACCACACTCCAGAATTTACAAGGACCCAACAGTTCTAGTAGTCTCCTCCAGAGCAGCAACAGTGCGACAGTGGCGAGGAAAAACTTCCTTTAGCAGAAACCTCGGTCAGACCAGGCTCTTGGTA
>NC_045741.1:27809396-27818728 GCF_008692095.1 Etheostoma spectabile
TAACTCTTGTTATGAATTGATACTATAAATAAAATTGAATTGAATTGAATTGAAATTACCAGTTACAAATACCCTGTGGGCTAAGCATCCTCTGTCTGTAAATCCTAGTGATGTCCCTGTTTACAATACGTTATTCATTCACAAAGAGAATTGGTGTCCTTAAAGGTTGGATTTTTTTAATGGTAGTTTTTTTTTAATTAAGGCATTAAGATCAAGTTCCAAATTGTTTTATTTTTTAATTTTGTTCTTCTTTTTGTCAACTTTAGCATGGGTTCCTAAACTTATGAGCAGCACTGTATGTCGCTAGCTATAGTGTTACCATCTTCTTAATATATCCATGTTAGCAACTAATTGATAGCCCCAACATGATGTTTTAAACAAGGACCCTTTAGGTGTTCTGGCTGGTAAGTTGAGGTACCCCACAAAATAATATCTGAAAAGATATATAGAAGTTTCTCTTGCCATGCAAAGTCTATGGGAAAAGTCTTTCTGGACCAGAAGGGTGCAGTTCCACCGTTGGCCGCAAGCCAGTGGTTTCTTTATAACTTGCCGCTGTTCCTGGGAGCTTGGAGAATACAGGTGCAGCAGCCATAGGCAGTAGGGGAGAGCCGGGACAGTTGAAACACTTTTTAATTAAACGTAATTTACAAAGCGGTCGAATCACACTGAAAGCTGTATTTGTACCAGCAACTACACCTGTCATCTGTCAAATACAGTTGCATGTTCAGCTTTGAACAAAACCGTTCAGGAGTTATACAGCAAAAGTGGGACGTGCGTAAGTTTCATCCGTCCTCCTGGACGGGACGAATGAAACAGCATGCGGGGACGAATGAAACATGCAGTTTAAGCCATAATTTCCAACAACTTTAATATTTTACTGTATATCATGGATGGTACTTCCAAAAGTTGTTATTATAGTAGATGGTGCAGGACTATGCGTCTTTGTGAATGTCTGTTAACAACTAATTCCCGTCATCCTGAAGCGCGTATGAAGCGGTTATTGAAATATCATGCACTGTGGATGATTGTGCTTTTTATAGCTAGAACAGTAAGTTCTATTTCTATCATGTTTCTATTGTAGAAAATGTCATTTCACTAGGTTTTTTCATGGGTTACATAATGGAAATCCAAATACGCGCCCCAAACCGTCAGTCTCCATAGGATAACATGGAAAATCAACCCCCCTACTGGTGGGCTGGAATAATTTTATCTTTCTAAAAATGCTATTCCATGTCTCACCACCATAATATGTACGAACACAGACATTTGTGCATTTACTTAAAATGCATGGAGTTCCAGCCAGGTCGGGGACAGTTGAAACAGCTGTTCATCCGTCCCGACAAGACATATGCCATTATAGCCTGTTTGTTTTTATGTAAACAAGCATGAAATATGAAAGTCTGGGATTGTGGAGAACACTAATGGTCTCACTAAATAAGCATGTAGTCAAACCTTTAAATGAAAAACCCTGGTTAATAATCGAAAAAATGTGACCGCTAATGAAGTTTACTTTTGACCATCAAAACGCGTTTATGGCTGTAATCCGTGATGAAAGGAAATAACAGGAAGATATTTGGCTGATAGGTGGAGGTTAACATGCTCTATGTTCAGACCTAAGGAAGTCTGTCTATCATCATCGCACTCGGAGAAAACTGGAATGTTTCATCCGTCCCGCGTTTCAATCGTCCCGGCTCTCCCCTATAGAAAAAAAGAAGTGTTTTTTCAACATAAACCATAGTACTTTCATAGTACAAGCACAAAATGCGAGTATAATCCTGAAAAGGCTAAATAATTGTTACTCTTTCATACCTTCCAGGCTATCATTGATTTCCAATTATTCCACTACAGTGTGACACACAAGATGGGTTGATTTGGCAAAAAAATACTTATACTTAACACTGGTTCTTTCATTTTGATGGTCTTTTCAGGCAAGTCATTCAATCATGTTCTAGTCAGTGTTTAAGTTCTTACTCACTACCTGTTTTAATATAGATTATATGTGTAGAACACATCCAATCACAAATTTGGGAGAAAATAACATCTGCAACCAAAATCACATGTTTCCCTGACGTTAGCATGTTGCTACATGTAGCAGTGTATGTAGTGTCAACACTGCAGCAGTGGAGAAGATGACTGTGTAAAGAAACCGGTCATTTGATTCACACGGATTATATATTTTTTTACCTCATTATTTGAAGCTTGCGTGTGTTTAAAATGAACATTCAACATTGTATCATTATATATGTGAAAGAAAATAACAAAAAGCATAATAGGTCTCCTATAAAAACGACACTGACTCACAGTTGAAAATGGGAAAAGAACTCCTTTAAAATGTGACATTTTGTTGAGATATCCATCCACCCTGTCCCCCTCCCCTCTGTATGTGGACTTTGTTGCTCTTAACGTAACCTGACTTCCTCCTTTGCTACCTTCCTGATTACTACAGCCCCTAGAGGGCTTTGTCACTTATTTCAGACTGGGGCGACATGATCCCCTATCCCCTGCAGCCATGATGTGCCTGATTTAAATGGCTTAAATAGGTCCATACATAAGGTCAGCTGAGTAATGGCAGTTTTTTTGTAAAAGGCCATTTATTATGTATGTGTCAGATTTTAGCTTTAGTCTTTTGCATTGTCTGTATCGTAGAGTGTCAGCGTTTGACTTGCCGCAGTCCACTCTGATTGCCCCTGTCTGTTTTCATCAAATCAAACTGCATGCAGAGAGACAGCTCTATTCAAATTAGAGAAACTGTACCTTTGATCTTTCTTCCCTGAGATACTAGAAAGGCTCATTACTGTACTTTCTAGAACACAACAGAGGCACATTTGTTATTACCTCCAGTAAAGGGGTCATGTTTTTGGCTCGGTTTATCTGTTTATTGGTCTGTCTGTCAGCAGGATTACTGAAACAATGCTGGCCAGATGTTGATGAAAGTTGGCGGAAGGGTAACATTATACATTATGGAGCGGATCCAAAACACGTTTATTTTTCACTTTCCTTAACATTGCAAGCTAGGGCATTTGTGCTGTATGTGGTGTCGTAATAATCTGAAAAATGTGTTCCTGAAAGAAAAACTTCACACTGCAGTACCACTGGTAGACAGGGAATGCCTTGGCGGAGGTCAGTGCTGTCTTGTTGTCCTTCTAGTTGCAGATGCATTATGTTAACTGTGCCAAAGGTTGTGTGCCCTTCTCAGGATAACCAATGTTCAGATCACTCAAAAAAAACAAAATGCTTCCATATACTTTGTCTATACCCAACATTGCAAAACCAGCCATTGTGCGTCATTACGTATGGCATGCCTTTTTATACCCATCTATTTGATTTTATCTAAAGAGCTAAAGGTGTCAGAATGAATAAAGTAGCATTTAATTGGTAAAACGTTCTATTGCACCTTTCCCAATGGTTAAAACATGCTTTAGACCTAAAAACAGAATACAAAATCAAAACATTTGATAAAAACATTAAATAAAAACAAACATTTGAAACAAAAATAAAACAATCTAAAGCCATAAAATTAAACCCTGTATAAGACATTGTGATACTGTATATGATGACCATATCAAAATGTGCTACGCCAGACGGAAGCATCAAAAACAGCATCAGTGTATAGATTATTTGTCCTGTTTATCGTATTATTCATGGGAATAAATTCCATAAAATGCTGATGTTTTTTTTGCAAAAATTTTTTTTTAACGTAGATCGATCAAACAGGTGTTTGTGTAGGATATTCTTCATATCATCATGAGAGGCAATATTTGAATTTGTTTTACACAGTGGTCTCAGTTTCACGTGTTTCATCCATATGCTGCCTGTGTCTCCGTTTCTCATTTACCCCGTTTCTGTGCCTACGCCTGGGTCAGAGTGTCTGTGGAGGACCCACATTTTCCAATCAAGTTTTGGAAAATGGGAAACTTTTTATGAATCCAATTATTGCGTAGAGAGTGGCTGAAGTCTTCTTTTGTGCGTACGCCACGGTTTATTAATGAGGCCCCGGTTCTATAATCTATGTTTATGTTTTTGGTCAGTTAGGGTACAATATAATTTTCATGCTTCTGGTGTAACGAGTCAAGGCAATCCTTTTAAGGGACTCTACAGAGACATCAAATGAGACATCAGTGTGCTGTTTATGATGTGGGAGTCATACTGGGACACTGAAATCACCATCTGCTGGCTGTAAAAGTTAATTCCCTCTGTGCACGTGGCAGAGGCTTGGTGCTGAGGCCCCAGCAGTCCACGTCCCTCAGCTGTGTGTTATATGATGAACGGTGTGCCTCCTTGCTTTCTAAAACACCTTTCTGCTCTGCAGCGGGGAAGAAAATGCAGCGTCAGGGCATTTCCACCAAGCCCTGCAACTGTCCCTGACTTCAGGGTTCCTGGAAGCAGTCTGTAAAAAAGGATGCTTTGGAAATGTCCTATTGAATACTGTTACTGAGTAGTTATTGATTTTGTAAAAAAAATGGTTATAAAGTCATTCCTTTGAATTGCTTTGTAAAGCATAAGTCCGTAGGTTTTCAAGTGTATTTAAAAAAAAAAAGTCCAAATTTGTTATCGGTTGCTGTAATTAATCGTCCACACCGGAACATCCCTTCCCAATGCCTTTTCACTGTAAATGAAAAAATGACCCACAGTCTGGAGATAATCTGAGGCTTCAGCAGGTTGAGTTAGACAAATCAAGTTAATTGTTGTGTTTCCATCAATGTATTTTAATGCGCATTTTGAAGTATTGCATTAGAAAATGTTGATGGAAAAGGCCAAATTACAAAAAAACTGGCTTGAGGTGCTTTATGCCTTTTTCAAAAAAGAGTTAAGGGAGATGAAACAGCTTTGCCTAATATGTTGTGACTTAGCAAAAATGTTGGTAACTTACATGACTATAGTCCATCGGATGGGGCAAGGTTCGGGACATGGGTCTCATCCAGTGGGCCGTACACTTGTGGCTCAAGGTGCGTAGTAGAGTTTCTGTGAGCCATTGACTGTACCTGAGCCACGTTGGGTGAATTGGCGAGTTGCATACACAGCGGTGAACAGTTGTCTTGCTGACACCAAATGTCTCTGTCACAGCCCTGTATTCTGCACAGGTGGATAACTTATACAATGCTACCTCTCTCCATTTAGCCAAAGAACTTAACTCCTAAACTCTTTGATTTAGCAAAACGGTTTGCGATCTACAACCAAACGTAACGTTCATTCGCTCTAAACCTGTTTGAAATGCTTCTAATTCGCATTTTCTTTTTTGTGACATTTTAACATTCACTTGACAGTTAGATGGAAACATGGTTATTGACTACATTTACACTGTACATAATATTCCTGGTTTTGCTCTTATTCCAAAAAAAGACCAAAACAGCCTCTAATGTATGTGGTAGCCTCCATGGACGTCATTAGGACTAACATTCAAATGATACATTAAGCTACTAAAAAGCTGGAAAGTTGGAAGTTGTACTCATATAACATCCGAGTACGTATACTCGGATGTTGGATTTTCCAAGGTCAAAGTCAGAAACAGTCCCCCTGAGTCCTCTGAGGACCCCAGTGCTGAAACAGCCCTATAAAGGTCTGGCTCTGCGAGACTACTTGTTGTATCACTACCACCTTTTATAGTTTAGTGATACCGGCAAAAATGTTCTGAAACGTTTTGGATTTGGAGCATGGATTAGAGTTTTGAGACGTTGTACATACAGTATGTTAATACCACTCTTACTGACAGACAGCTCTCTCTGCCATTTGACTGCCTAAAATAGATTATTTGGCAGAAAACCCAACTCAGTGACATAAGCTTCATTTGAGAAAAGGTCATACAACAAAAGACTCCACTGCTATTTACCTGCCATTTATGCTGGCAATGTATTCTAAGTCATGTTTAAATATCAAGAACCTCTTGTAAATATTCATGACGACAGCCCATACCAACAGGACAAGAGTATGCTCAGGAAGATCTGATTAATAACTGAAGCTTTATGAATAATGAACAGCTTCCCCTCAGTTCCAGGTAGAGAGTCTGCAGACAGCGGGGAACGTCATCTTCTTTGCTGTAGTGATAATGCAGTGGCCACGGCAGACATATGCCTCTGACCTGAAGAATAGTCCCTCCACTTTGCCTCTGCTGTGTTAATGGCCCTGTTTGACCGCTCTCTCCTGTACATGAATGAGGATTAGCTGCATCATTTTCCCTCTGTGGTGCCTATTGCTGCCAACTTTAATGGCTACTCTTTGCTCGTCAGATAGATGTGGGCTCACTGAGGGGGAACAGGATTACCTTTGCTTCAGGAGGGTGTTTATGGATAAAAGCTCAAACTGCTCAATTCACTCCCTTTATCTGTTTGTACAATAGATGCTGGCATTAAGATGCATTTCTCTGACTTTAAAGTCATAACTATATGGTTATTCTTGTATGCATAGGTTATCAATTGTCTTGCATTGCCAGGCGTATATCTCCACAGAGCATGGAGAGGAGGAGACTTGCAATACCACAGATTGATTCTGGAATAAGTGGAAAAAACTCTCTGGGTTTTTTAAACCACTTACACTCGTCTTGGGCAGCGCTAAACTCCTGACAGCAACGATAGCTCTGCAAAATAGTCCCCGGAACAAACTTGTTTTGGTAGAACATTTACATGAAAAATGTCACATATGATATTAGATAAAGTTAACTGTTCACACAATCCAGTAAAGTGAGCTATTTAAATTAAATGGATACATGGTTAAACCTCATTAGCTCTTACCAGTATATCGCTGTGTGTACTTCGTCCAATGCAATCCCACCGATCGGTCCCAAAACGTCCCAGATAGAGAGCCCTAAACATAGTCTTTGTAAATCTTTATGATGATTTCCTGAAAGAACCGAGCAGGCCTGTCTTGTTGAACCATCCGAATTGTCTTCAAAACTTAACATTTTCAGTGTGTAGCTTGCTAGCTCAAAATCAGTTTGCTGAAGCGAAGGGATTTTAAGAACGGTAGCACACAGAGAGCAGAAAGTAAAGGGCAAAGCTGACATGTAAAGTACTTCCATTTGAGGTGTGAGAGATCTCGAGATCTCGCAAGATTAAAATGTGACAAGACTTCTCGTCAAGGTAAAAATTTGGCTTGTTCGAGATAAACTGTACCTCGCCTGTAAAGTGGACAAGAGCAGGCGGCAGCAGCCGGGGGCGTTGACAAAAATCTTCTGTCAAATCGGACAGATTACAGTCGTTTCCTGCAGCCTTCAGGCTCAACAGGAAGTGACAGAAACACTCACATCCTGTTTGGTCCAATTTACTGTAACAAAATATTATCAGACCCATATATCAACTTGTACACAGTTTCGGGATTAAATTAAATGCTGTTGGAAAAAAAAAATATTAGAAAACAACAACACATGAATCGATTCTTAACCAATCAGTTGTTAGGTCAGCCGAGAACCTGGCTAAAGTCGAACGGGCCTAATGTCTCGCAATATCGGTCACAAGTGCAGCGCAGCCGGCAGACGCTAGGAGACGAGTCCAGGCATGGATTGGCCATCAGGAGTACCGATAGATCTATTTATCTGTCTAGTCGTTCTCTTGAATCAATTTGCGTGGGCTGAATGGACAGCACTTTTTTTTTATCAGCCCATAGAAAGGAGAGATATCCCATGATTGGCCCACTGGTTTGTCTCTCATCTGACAACTAGCCAATTGCATCTTTCTATGGCCCACTTCCATCAAACCATAGAAAGAGAGCGCATTTAGGTCCTGCTCACGCTGGCGGCGAAAATAACTTCTCAAACTGATTCATCTTTGATGAAACCGCAGCAGTGCATACTGGAGAGAAACTAAAACTGAAGTATTGATTTCATCACACTGGTATTGATCAATATCAATACCAATGCTGGTATCAATATTTTTGATATTTGGATCGATCGGCCCACCACTACCACAAAGAGCCAGTGGCTAGCTAAAAACACAAGATGTACACATGGCAAAGGATGATTTTAGCACCCTTGTCTAGCAGAGAGTTTAGAAGTTAGCTGTTAGTAAGCTAATGTTAGTTATGTATTAGCCAGCTAAGGCACTTGCAAACAGTACTATAGCATATTTATTTATCAACATTTACAACAACACAAGTTTTACATACTGTGTAAAATGCAGCCTTAGCTTAACTTACAGACTTATCACTAGACATCTTGATGACAGCTATGCTCCACCTTTAACCTTTAGCCATCTTGCCATAAACACAGGCTGTTATGGTTGGGGTCTGGCTGGCCGTGAGTATTTGTTCTGTTCACTATTTTTCTTAGTTTTCTGTTGGCATGCTCTGTTTTGTCCCTGCTGTTTTCTTTTTTCCTCACGCTCCCTCCTGCTGAAGCCAGCTGACTACACACACCTGAGTCTCATCCATAATCACCTCCCGCCGCTCACACCTGCCTGCCATCTCGAATCAACGACAGTATATCTACCCTGGCTCTCCATCCACTTGTCGTGTGATTGTTGCTCTATTCACACTGGTGGAACGTGCTACAAGCGTCTTGCCTTTGAACATTTTTTATCTCTGTGTTTCTTGTTACTTGCTTCTTTTGTTCTCTTCCCCAGAGTCATCACCTCCACTTCTGTTCCCGTATCCGGTCAGTTGACTTCTCCTCTCAGTTCCCCTCCCACGGCATCCTGCTTTAGCCTGTCTCCGTCTCCGTTCCCAGTTCCTGAGTCTCCTCCTCGGCTCCTCGCTCCAGTTCCTGTGTCTCCCCCTCGGCTCCTCGCTCCCGGCTCTCCCAGTTCCTGTGTCTCCCCCTTGGCTCCTCGCTCCCGGCTCTCCCAGTTCCTGTGTCTCCACCTCGGCTCCTTGCTCCCGGCTCTCCCAGTTCCTGTCTCCTCCTTTGTTCCTCGCTCCCGGCTCTCCCAGTTCCTGTGTCTCCCCCTCTGCTCCTTGCTCCCGGCTCTCCCAGTTCCTGTGTCTCCTCCTCGGCTCCTCGCTCCCGGCTCTCCCAGTTCCTGTGTCTCCCCCTCGGCTCCTCGCTCCCGGCTCTCCCAGTTCCTGTGTCTCCTCCTCGCTCCCGGCTCTCCCACACTTCTCTCCCTTGTCTCCTCCCCGAGACTTCCCCAGCCTCCCGTCCTCTGCGTCCCGGCCCTTGGTGCCTGCCTCCCCCACTTCCCTTCTCCAACTTTAAAATAAACCCTTTTACTTTTTGGTGAACCGTGCATTTGAGTCCTTCTGTTCCTATCATAACACAGGCAGTCATTTTAACTCAATGAGTACATTATCATCTTATTTAGCCCAGCCTAGCCTAGCCTCAACCCAGCTAAGTATTAGGGGCTGGTTAGATAGATCGATCTCAGTTTGTTCATGTTAACGATGAATCCTCTGTGCACGCCAAAGTT